>NC_065587.1:21465326-21769565 GCF_024542745.1 Macaca thibetana thibetana
TATGTGAGAAAAACTTTCTGCCAAAACCAGGCTGGATACAACGTAAAGAGTGTGAGAATGACTTATGAAATGAGTCAGATTCACAGGATGATCCTTTCAGCTGCTCCAGGGAAGAAGGAACAGACAGACAGCAAGATAAATTTGCGGAAGAGTTGTGACGTCAGTGACAGCGGCACAGTGCAGGGTGAGGCAGCCAGAGCACAGAGAGGCAGCAAAAGCCACTCTGACAGGTGTGGGAGGGACACGGAGCCACAGCCCATAAAACCCAAAGGACAACTGTAACAATACTTTTTAATATTTAAAATGCAATTCCTAATTAATCTACTTCATTGACATTCATGATTTTAGATGTTCCATATTTTTCTGCTGTAACTTTGTTCCGTTATCTTGTACCAAGCAGAAAAGTTGCTAGCATTGAGCATAAAGTGAGTGTCTAAATGTGTTTGTGGCAAAAAGTTTATTTGCCCTGCTCAGGAGAAACTGTAGATTTGTCATTGCCAAGATTAATCACAGGACAGATGCTCAGGAAGCCTTGGTCATAATTGATAATTGAATCTGCAAGAGCAAAAAATGGGCACAGTGGCTCTGCAGCAGAAATCTTAGCAAATGTAAAGATATGGGTCCCATCATTAATGTTAAAAAAGGAAATCATTCTCATACCTATGTCCGGGAAAATGCATACCCTGCATAGCCTGGGACTCACCCAGAGGGTGGTTAAAGGCACAATGCTGGCTGCAAAGAGCTTTTCTTTCCTCACACCTACAGTCCAGAAGCCAAGTTCTGAAGACAACACAATTCTCTTGTCGATTAACAGATTCTTTGTAGGCACCCAAATCCCATTCTTTGTCTGTCCCCACATCTACCTCCCAGTAATGGCGTCCAGAGGTGAAGCAAGGGGAGCCCAGGACACAGATGACTTGTTTGAATCTCGGCACACTCTCTGTGGTTCTAAGAAATCCACAATGGACCCTCCTCAGATCTTCAGAAATGATGAGTCGATTGTTGGCTATGTCAATATTCAGTGTCATATCCACTGTGGAAAGAAAAAAGGTAAATCAGCAAATAGAAACTTCCCGGCATTCCCCGATTCCATAGAATTTCTTACAGAAGATTGAAACAGAATTGTAACAAGTCCCTCTTGTTCATAGTAAGCATTCTTTTTAAAAGTTTGATTCTTCAAGATTTTTTCTTTCAGTACATGAGATCCATGAAGGCAGAAACCATGTCTGTGGCTTGCTCTCAAAATCACAAAATTTAGCAGACTCTGTTCAAATATAGATATCTAATGAATATTCTAGATAATGGAAAAACTTCTTATTATACTATTAGATCAGGCTGTGTATGGCGGCTTATGCCAGTAATACCAGCAGTTTGGGAGACTGAGGTGGGAGGATTGCTTGAGCCAAGGAATTTGAGACCAATCTGGGCAACATGAGACCACATCTCAAAAAAATTTGTGTGTGTGTCTGTGTGTGTGTCAGAAATCCAGATTCTCAACCAGCCTAGTCCAATAGAACCAGAATTTGCATTTTAAAAAAGATCTCCAGGTAATTTTAAAGTTTTCCATAGACATTAAAAAACATTCAACAATACTTTGAATAACATATTTTAAGCCCGTATATCCAGAATTATTGTCACTTCCACTTGGGGTACACCCGTGTTTTAAGGGCTCCATAGCCACTGGTGGCTACCATATTGGGCAGCACAGGTCTAGGGTATGACCTAAATATTATATTTTCTTCAAAATCTTCTGTTGTCTCTAATCTACACTCACAGCTGAGAACTGTTGTTTGGCAGGCATACACATTTTAGGTGCCAGAATTTAGCTAATGCCTCTATTTGATGGAGAGCCTTTTGAACAGTTGCTTTTTCCAAGGCTGTTGGTGGGCTGAGTGCAGGTTGTACAGATTTCTTACCTTGGGACTTCTGCATCTTTGGGTTTTAATATAGAATTCTTCTCAGCGGAGGCTCCAGTTCCTTGATTTTGGAAACCAGTTTTCCCAGCAGGAGATGGGGACCGACATCTTTTATAGTGACCACAGAGCAGATGGCGCACAATATATCATCCCCATGGGGCTCCTTTGGAAGTGAACTGATACAGCAGAAGCGGCAGAGATATCCACACTCTAGGTATGTCGGTTTTTCTTTTTTTCTTTTTTCTTTTTCTTTTTTTGAGATGGAGTCTTGCTCTGTTGCCCAGGTCGGAGTGCAGTGGTGCGATCTTGGCTCACTGCAACCTCTGTCCCTGGGTTCAAACGATTCTCCTGCCTCAGCCTCCTGAGTAGCTGGGATTACAGGCACCTGCCGCAGCGCCTGGCTAATTTTTGTATTTTTAGTAGAGACGGGGTTTCACCATCTTGGCCATGCTGGTCTTGAACTCCTGACCTCAAGATCCACCTACCTTGGCCTCCCAAAGTGCTGGGATTACAGGCGTGAGCCAATGCGCCAGGCTGGTATGTGGGTTTTTCAAGATAAGATAGGCAGCCGACACATCGACTTGCTTCTTTAAAATGTTCCGCCATGGCCAATGTCTGCGGAAAAGGTACATAATATTGGAGTTTAATGAGTTGAACGACAATGCTCCTTGGGACTCTTTCACTTTTACGTGCATAGAGACGTATCAGTGCCTGCTATAAACAATCACTAGTGATAGGTGATAAAAACACTATAAAATACATATAAGAAGAGTCATGGCCTTGAACTTCTAATATCGGAAATGCTTGTTGGAATGAAGGACATGATTCTTCAGCTGAGAAGCTTGTGTTGTGAAGGGTCTAGGCCCAGCAGTCCAGCCACATGTGGTTCTTGAGCACCCCAAATGGGGCTTATTGGAATTGAGATGTGCCTTCAGTGTAAAATGCGCACTGGATTTTGAAGATGTATGAGAAAAAGAGAATGTAAGTTATTTTGTTAAGAACTTTAGCAGGGGCCAGGCATGGTGGCTCAAGCCTATAATCCCAGTACTTTGGGAGGCCGAGACGGGCAGATTACGAGGTCAGGAGATCGAGACCATCCTGGCTAACACAGTGAAATCCCGTCTCTACTAAAAATACCAAAAAAATTAGCTGGGCGCGGTGGCGGGCGCCTGTAGTCCCAGCTACACGAGAGGCTGAGGCAGGAGAATGGCGTGAACCCGGGAAGCGGAGCTTGCAGTGAGTGGATATCGCGCCACTGCACTCCAGCCTGGGCAACAGTGAGACTCCATCTCAAAAAAAAAAAAAAAAAAAAGAACTTTTAAAGATTGATTACATGCTGAAATAACACTTTTTAAATTAAAATTTTACATTTTGTAATTTAATGTGGCTACTAGAAAACTTATAATTGTATATGTGGATTACATTATATTTCTACTGCACAGCCATGGTCTAGACTCAGAGACCCTCCAATGCCCCTATCCCCTGCAAAATTCTAATCTGGCTGTGACAAAAACCCTCCCAAGTAGCTGAGAGGTTGAGTAAGTCAAAGAGAGAAACTCCATCATCATCTCATCGAGTTGGCCACGCTACAATTAAGGAAGATAAGGATGGTCATTTCTCCAGACTGGGTACTGAAAATTTAAGTTCTGCTGTCTGCTTCTAGGAGAGGACCCAGGGTCTCTAAGTGCACACTCTGTGCCTGACATTGAGCTGACCTCAAACAATGTTGCTGAATTCATAGTGACTCCATCCTCCGGCCCTTGCTCTCTAATATCTGCCCTTGGTAGGAATCTAGTAAGTCAAGAAAAACTACATAAGCCTGGATGTGTGTCTCCTCCACTAGGCTCTCCCCTGGCCTCCAGCTGCTTCCACCGACAGCTCAGTTGTGGGTGAGCTCCACTTACAAGGGGTTTTTATTGTGAGAGCCCCTCCTCCCCCCTCATTTACATCCTGCTTATCTTCCTTAATCCAATCAGATTTTGATTTAATTATGCCATAATTTTAACTGAGGCTGTAAACAGGTTACCCCAAGGAAAGATTATTTTAACTTAAAGGTGTTTAAAATTGATATAGACAGATGTTGCCACCTCATTCTAAATTAGGCCATGTATATTATGGGTGTTGATAAGATTTGGGATTTCTGTAGCTATCAGTGTAGGAAAAATAAAAAGATTCAGAATTAGGGCTGAAACTGTTACAACGAAATATCTGGCATCAAGATTAATCTATGAATAGAGCTAGTTTCAAGTAGTTTTCTTGTGAGAATTAATATCTCCTCATATTTTGATCAAAGAAATTTATCAAACTTACCAGGATGTTTTTTCTAAAATCACACTCATGTGACCATTTATTTAAAAGCACTTTTTCTCCAAGATTGTGAAAATGCACATTTAGAAGTTTCGTTTAAAAGAAACCCTAAAACTGTTCACATACAATCAAGCAGAGTTTTACAAGATCCTGTTTCTGTTGTTGTTTTGTTGGTTATGGTATTAATACTAAGATTTTAAAATAACTTTGATAATTTTACCGTTTCCATTGCATCATAATATATATATAAATATAAAAGTATACATATTTAAACGCATATATATACATTTATAAATAAATGTGTGGATACATTTATTTAAATGCACACTGGATTTGGAAAGCTAAAAAAGAATTAAATTATCTCATTAAGATATTTGAGTATCAGGCGCCTGTAGTCCCAACAACTTGAGCGGCTGAGAGGGGATGATGCTTGAGCACAGGAGTTCATGACCAGCCTGGGTATCATAGTGAGACCACCCCACTGCCCCCCAAAAATGATCTTTGAAAACTGCATTGTGTAAACATTGTGTAAACCTATGTTTAAATGGCAAAACATTTTGTCAATTAAAATAATTGTGACTTGATTTTTTTTTAACTTTCTTTAATGTGGCTACTAGAAAATGTATAATTACATAGATGGGTGACATCATATTTCTATTGGACTCAGAGCCCCTCCAACTCCCTGACTGGTTCCACCTGGCTGGGGCACAGACCCACAGCAGCAGCTGTGATGCTGAGTTAAGTCAATGAAGGAGCCTCATTCATCATCTCCTAGAGAAGGATTCTCCCCCCACCTTATTCACACCTGGCTTCACCTCTTTAATCTGGTTATATTTTTACTTGATTCTGGCAGAAACAAGATTTTTTTTTTTTCTAATGATAGATTACCACAAACGTTTTAACTCAACACTGAACCAAAGTTTCAAAGTGGATTTCATCTTCAGAAACCTCGTGTGAATACCGTTGACCCTTGAGCAACCTGAGTCTGAAATGCACAGTCCCACTTACATGAGGATTTTCTTCCATTTCTGCTACCCTAGAGAAAGCAAGCCCAAGCCCTCATCTTCCTCCTCCTCAACCTACTCAGTGTGATGACAAGAATGAAGACCTTTATGATGATCTTCTTCCACTTAGTGAATAGGAAATAAATTTTTTTCTTGTGATTTTCTTAATAAAAGTTTCTTTTCTCGGCCAGGCGCAGTGGCTCACGCCTGTAATTCCAGCACTTTAGGAGGCTGAGACCGGCGGATCACCGGAGGTTGGGAGTTCAAGACCAGCCTGACCAACATGGAGAAACCCCATCTCTACTAAAAATACAAAATTAGCCAGGCATGGTGGCACATGCCTATAATCCCAGCTACTCAGGAGGTTGAGGCAGGAGAATTGCTTGAACCTGGGAGGCGGAGGTTGTGGTGAGCTGAGATCACGCCATTGCACTCTGGCCTGGGGAACAAGAGCGAAACTCTGTCTCAAAAAAAAATTCTTTTCTCTAGCTTACTTTCTTGTATAAGTACAGTATATAATACATATAGCATATGAGATGTATGTTAATTGTCTGTTTATGTTATCAGTGAGGCCTCCAGTAGGCTATTGGTAGTTAAGTTTCTGGAGAGTTGAAAGTTATGTGGTTGTTTTTACCGCTTAGAAGTCAGTGTCCCTAACCCCCATGTTGTCCAAGGGTCAGCTGAATTTCAAAATTTCAAGACCATTGCCTCTAGCCAACATTTTTATTGGCCTTCACACAAAATCAGTCTTGTACATTTAATTTCATTAATATTACTCTCTCTGTGTGTGTATTTGATAAAAGTTCATGCTTCATCTGTAAAGCACAAAATGCTGGGTAAAACTCCATTTTAATTTGACAGTGGTATTTTCTTTTTCTTTTTTTTTTTTTTTTTTTGAGACAGAGTCTCGCTCTGTCGCCCAGGCTGGAGTGCAGTGGCCGGATCTCAGCTCACTGCAAGCTCCACCTCCCGGGTTTACGCCATTCTCCTGCCTCAGCCTCCCAAGTAGCTGGGACTACAGGCTCCCACCACCTCGCCCGGCTAGATTTTGTATTTTTTAGTAGAGACGGGGTTTCACCGTGTTAGCCAGGATGGTCTCCGTCTCCTGACCTCGTGATCCGCCCGTCTCGGCCTCCCAAAGTGCTGGGATTATAGGCTTGAGCCACCGCGCCCGGCCGGTATTTTCTTAAGATCCAAAACTTTCAGCTTTAGTAATTAATATTCACTCCTTGCTAATACCTGATATAAATTCTCACTCACTTTAGCTCAACTCTTTAGAATATGCGATAGAATGCAGGTTGGCAGACACATACCCTATTGGCTGAGGAGTCAGGTGGAACCAGGTGAGGTTTCTCCATCTACCTTTCCAGAGCCATTCCTCTCTGATTTTACTGTCAATCAGTGACTAGAAAGAAGCAGTCATGTATTGCCATCTTGTTTACTATGCGTTGAAATGTAAAAATGTAGGGGTATCAAAAATCATGAAGCTTATTTTAAATGTTTTCGCAATTCAAAACATGGGACGATCGTAAAAACAGTTCCTGAATTGTACTGATTTTAGACATCCCTGTTACCGAACACTCAGTGAAGTTTGAAGCACTTTCATTGTTGTTAAGTATTTCTCTACTGATTTTGGCCTTTGCTTCTCAAAAACAAAAAGCAAGAGTAGGTTTTATTTTTTGAGTCACTATTTCAGATTTAACTACACTTGATTAATGAAGTAATAATGAAACTGCCCAGAGTGCTCACAGCTATCCCCCTCTGCCCCATTCCCTGTCCCCCAGGTGATGTTGTGTCTAAGTTTACAAAGAGACCTTGTCTTTTCTGTCCTAAATCCCAGCTTCCCCTCTCCATCCCACTTTCCGAAATGCCTTGGGATCCCATGACAGCTCAATTTAATCAAACATATCTGTTTTGATATCCTTGATAACTGCAGATGATACGAGTCTAAATGTGCAGGTACATGTTCAGCCTTCCTTCTCCCTTGAACCTTTATCCCTGAATGACATAGCTAAGCTCCCCTACACCCAATGCCCCCCATCAAATGCTCGTTCCTGTAGAATCTTTCATTTTATCCCAAGCAAATCATTTCTATGTTGTCCCCCCATGACAATTTAGACTAAACACTTGTAACAGAATCTGCTACTGTTTTAATTTGTATCAATATAATCTTAAATGAGACAAAGTTTTTTTGTTTGTTTGTTTTTTGAGATGGAGTCTCGCTCTGTCGCCCAGGCTGGAGTGCAGTGGTGCGATCTTGGCTCACTGCAAGCTCCGCCTCCCGGGTTCATGCCATTCTTCTGCCTCAGCCTCCTGAGTAGCTGGGACTACAGGCGCCCACCACGACGCCTGGCTAATTTTTTGTATTTTTAGTAGAGACGAGGTTTCACCATATTAGCCAGGATGGTCTCGATCTCCTGACCTCGTTATCCGCCTGCCTCAGCCTCCCAAAGTGCTGGGATTATAGGCGTGAGCCATCGTGCCCGACAAACGAGACAAAGTTAAGAGCTGCATCTGTGACCTGGATTTTGGATGTGAAATATAAAGACTGGCAAAAAGTAGACAACTAATAATTGGTATTAGGTCAATATATAATTTAATAATTTAAATCAATCTGGTTTCCTTCATATTTTCTCCTGATTTTTATCTTCCTTGTACTTCCCTGATCCTTTGGAGGTCATCCTAAATAATATTACAACCCAACTGAAGAAAGCAAATTCTTTGGTCAGCCAAAGAATAAAACAAAGGAAATTTGTCTGAGTCGTGGCACAGCATCAAGGTGGGGTAATATGAAGATTGTCTACAAATTGTGATTTCTTATCTCAGAAATAAAAGACAATTCTCATAATATTTGTGCTTTTTCAAAGATTTCCAGCCGGGTGCGGTGGCTCATGCCTGTAATCCCAGCACTTTGGGAGGCCGAGGCGGGTGGGTCACAAGGTCAGGAGATCGAGACCATCCTGGTTAACACGGTGAAACCCCGTCTCTACTAAAAAAAATACAAAGCATTAGCCAGGCGTGTTGGTGGGTGCCTGTAGACTTAGCTACTCAGGAGGCTGAGGCAGGGGAATGGCGTGAACTACCACACCAAGTGCAGAAATGTATAAGGCCTATAATTTTTACACTTTTTAATTATTTTTAAGGTCATGAGCATGTAAAATACTGTTGACATATGTAAAAATATGCGTAAGTACCACTAGATAGCTTATTTTGAAGAGAGAGTGTCTAAATTTTTATCCAGAGTAGATCAGTTGCAGTTTCTTAGGTATGGGGATGGAGTTAACAGAAGCTGGGGAGGGATCCAGGACTAAGGCCATTCCAAAGTGCTCAAATTAACTACACTGAAATGACCACAATCAGTCACCTATAGCATTTGTTGCTAATAGTAGATCATCTCACTCACTGGATCAAAGCTATCTCCTTTTCAAATGCAACAGCTAATAATGTAATTAAAGCATTAATTGAGAATATAGTGCCCAAATTTAGGCTAATAGAGAATACTGACTCGGACAATAGAACCCATTTCACAGCCCATGTCATTAAGAAGCTATCCCAAGTTTTAAACATTAGAGGGGAGTATTATACTCCTTGGCATCCACCTTCATCAAGGAGAGTAGAAAGGATGAATCAGACCTTTAAGAACCACTTAACCAAATTAGCTCTAGAAACTCGTTTACCATGGACCAAATGTCTTCCCATTGCCTTATTGAGAATCAGGACAGCTCCTCAAAAGGATATAGGCCTGTCTCCATATGAAATGTTATATGGATTGCCTTATTTACATACCTCAGCTGATGTTCCTACGTTTGAAACTAAGGATCAGTTCCTCAGAAATTATATACTTGATCTCTCCTCTACCTTTTCTTAAGATCAAAGGACTCAGCACAGGTGCCACCACTAGAATTTCCAGTGCACCAGCTGCAACCCGAGGACCACGTTCTCATCAAAAGGTGAGAGGAAAAGAAACTCGAGCCCACCTGGGAAGGCCCCTATCTCGTGCTGTTAACCACCGAGACTGCTGTCCACACAGCCGAGAAAGAATGAACCCATTATACTCAGGTCAAAAAGGCACCAACAACCTCTGAGTCTTGGGCTGTAGTCCCAGGACCAAGCCCCACCAAATTAAAGATAAGGAAAACAGGCTGGGCGCGGTGGCTTACGCTTGTAATCCCAGCACTTTGTGATTTCAATTTTGGTCAGTTGCCAGGCAACCTGGTCAGGCTTGTGGGCTGGCTGAGCCTGGCATGGTGGCTCAAGCCTGTAATCCCAGCACTTTGGGAGGCCGAGACGGGCGGATCACGAGGTCAGGAGATTGAGACCATCCTGGCTAACACGGTGAAACCCCGTCTCTACTAAAAAATACAAAAAACTAGCTGGGCGAGGTGGCGGGCGCCTATAGTCCCAGCTACTCGGGAGGCTGAGGCAGGAGAATGGTTGGCTGAGCCATCTCATGGCTCCTGAGATGCTGTTCCAGGAAGCCCTCTCTGGGCAACTCGGTCACCTCCCTTTCTCACCAACCTTCTCCTCCAACTGCAATAGTGGTGGTGCCACCCTGGCGAAGCACCAGAGCAGGATCTTAACACCAAGGCAAGCTCCTAACATCATGACAAGGACTCTGCATCTTCTCCCAACATGACCTGAAGGGCCACATCTTCAAGGCACACTTTTACACATAACCCCACATCCACAAGGGGCAGATTCACTATCAGACAGCATCAGAGAACAATTACAAAGGAAAGGTAAACTCGCAAAACTCTTATCTGCAGTGGTCAAAAGGTAAACGACAAAAGTTTGTTTGTGGGAGATCTGTTTAAAATGAAATAAAAAACAGAAATCTTGGCCGGGTTCAGTGGCTCACACCTGTAATCCCAGCAATTTGGGAGGCCGAGGCGGGCGGATTATGAGGTCAAGAGATTGAGACCATCCTGGCTAACACAGTGAAACCCCGTCTCTACTAAAAATACAAAAAAATTAGCCGGTCGTGGTGGCGGGCACGTGTAGTCCCAGCAACTCGGGAGGCTGAGGCAGGAGAATGGTGTGAACCCCGGGAGGCGGAGCTTGCAGTGAGCCGAGATAATGCCACTGCACTCCAGCCTGGGCGACAGAGTGAGACTCAGTCTCAAAAAAAAAAAACCCAGAAATCTTACTCTGTGAAGTATTTTGTCTATGTGCTCCTACTAACAATTCAGTTGCAGCCTATGAAAAAACTTGTGCAAATTTTTAAGTACAGCAATTGCGGTGGATTGAAAAACCTTTTAATAGATATAAACCAAAACACTTGGGGTACACCAAAAAAGAACTTACAGGAAAAAGTTTGTACTTTTTTACTCCCATTAAAATTATGACAGTGCTCTTGTTATTGTAGTCTTGATAGTTTTGATAGCTAAAAATATTATTCTTTTTATTCCTTATAAACTTGATAGAGAAAAAACATTTAAATGTATATGTGATTTTGTATTTTATTTATGTTTTACTTAGCTCTCAGCATTGGGAAATATTTTAATCTACATTTTACAAAAATCGCCACTAAGATGAAGCATGTTCTTCTTTCTTGAGTGTATTTCTTTTTTTTCTTTTTTTTTTTTTTGAGACGGAGTCTTGCTCTGTTGCCCCGGCTGGAGTGCAGTGGCCGGATCTCAGCTCGGATCTCAGCTCACTGCAAGCTCTGCCTCCCAGGTTTACGCCATTCTCCTGCCTCAGCCTCCCGTGTAGCTGGGACTACAGGCGCCCGCCACCTCGCCCAGCTAGTTTTTTGTATTTTTTAGTAGAGACGGGGTTTCACCGTGTTAGCCAGGATGGTCTTGATCTCCTGACCTCGTGATCCACCTGCCTCGGCCTCCTAAAGTGCTGGGATTACAGGCTTGAGCCACCGCGCCCGGCCGAGTGTATTTCTATTTCTTGAACTGTGTCAGCCCATTTGTCTACCATAGTTTCAGCGTTCTTGTTGTCTGTTTTTACAGCTCACTCTATCCTGAAGACACTGTTCCTTAATACCACTCCCCCAAGGGGGAACAGAAAGACCGCATGCCTCACCAAGCTTCTTGCCACCATAAAAGTGAGTATATTTAGCACAGATAATGCACCTAAAGAAAAGAGGAAGATAATGCTACAACCACCACCTTTATAAAGAGGACAGAGTCTTTGGAAGTGAGTAATCTTTGCTCATTCAGCAAATGCTTATTAAATACCTACTATGGGGCTGGGCACGGTGGCTCACGCCTGTAATCCCAACACTTTGGGAGCCCGAGGCAGACGAATCACTAGAGGTCAGGAGCTTGAGACAAGCCTGGCCAACGTGGTGAAACCCTGTCTCTACTGAAAATACAAAAATTAGCCAGGTGTGATGGGGGCGGGTGCCTGTAATCCCAGCTACTTGGGAGGCTGAGGCAGAGAATTGCCTGAACCCCGAAGGCAGAGGTTGCAGTGAGCCGAGATCGCACCACTGTACTCCAGCCTGGGAGACAGAGTGAGATCCCTTCTCAAAAAAAAACTAAAAACACTTACACAACAGACATGGGGGCCAGGCACAGTGGCTCACACCTATAATCCCAACACTTCGGGAGGTCAAGGCAAGAAGATCACTTGAGTCCAGAAGCTAGAGACCAGCTGGGGCAACAAAGTGATAATCTGTTTCTACAAAAAAATTTAAAACTTAGCCGGGTGTGACAGCTCGCACCTGTGGCCCCAGTTACTCCAGAGGCCACTACACTGCAGCCTGAGGGACAGAGGGAGACCCTGTCTCAAAAACAAACAAAACAAAAACCAAAAAAATCTCCACCTATGGGGGAGCAGTGGACGATGTGAGAAGTGGTGAGCTCCTGAAAGAGCCAGCAGGACCTCCTGATGGACAGGAAGTGGTGAGAGGTACCAAGGCCAACTCCCAGAGATCTGACCTGGGCAAACCGGGTAATGGTGTGACCACTGAAATCTGAAGGATAGGGAATGTTAACTTTAAAAAAATAAAAAAATCTACAAAGTTAGAAAGCAGATTTTATTTCTTATAATGGGTTACAGCCAGCAAAGTGGCCATCCAGCAGGCTGGGAAGAACGGCCTCCAGCTGAATCCCAGAGATAGGCACCCTGAAGGAGGAGGGGCTGGAAGAGGAGCAGCCTTATGCTGAAGAAGTTGGCTAACCATATATATATTCAACAGGTTACAGAAGGAGCTCTGAATATTCATGAAGATAGTCTTGACATATGCATATTAAATAAGCATGTAACATATGACCCATGTTCTCTTTAAGGTGGAGACTTAACATTTAAATGTATTCTAATTAGGCCTTATCATCAAAAGATCTTTTCAGGACCAGAGGGCATGCAAAGGAGCAGCCTCTGTAAACCGGCCAGGGTCTGTCCATGGTTGGTGGTCTTCTTCTCAGGAGAAAGTCACTGAAATCAGTCTCTTATGCAATCAAAGCTGCAGTTCTGACTGGTAGAACAGGAGTTCAGTTAGTCAGCGTCTGTGCTGGTGGACTACAATTGTTTTAATATTGCTTATCTGAAAGCCAGTGCTTGTTTAGCTGCTAGAGAAAAAGAAAAACCTTGTGGCAGTTAGACTACAGTTTATTCTTTAAGTGTAGGGGTGGTGGGTGACTTAACTAGGGAAGTTGTCTGGCATGACTGTAGGTTCTGTTTATAATTTGGTATCTTATTGCCACAAAGAGTCTGTTTTGTCAATTACATGATCTCTATTTCAGCATTAATGCTGGTTAGTTGTGTCTAAGCCACAAAACGGAGGGGGATATTACAAGGTACGGCTGACCTCCATCCCATCATGCCCAGGAACTCAGTTTTAAGGTTTTCCTGGGGTTCTCTTGTCCACATGGGTGTCTGTTCAGCCAGTGGCGGGGGTAGGGGGGGAGTTAGGATTTTATTTTTAGTTTACAGGGAGGAGCAGGCTCAGGAGCTGAAAATCAAGAGTTCTGTTTAAGGCATATTAAATTTGAGATGTCTATCAGTCCTCCAGTGGAGATATCAAGTAGGTCACTAACTACACAAGACTGGAGAAAGCAACTTATAGATGACTGGGAAATTATATCACCCACAGGGTATGTTTATGGAAAATAAACCATGAGATCTGAGAGAAGGGAGGAGGGTCCAGAAAGGAGACTGGGAAAAGAGAGACCGCTGAAGTCGATGGACACAAAAAGAATGTGACATCCCAGATACCAAAGAAGGGTTTCACAAGGAGGGAGTGGTCAACGGTGTGACATACTGTAAAGAAGCCCAACAAAATGAGGACTGAGGCTGGCCGGGCGCGGTGGTTCAAGCCTGTAATCCCAGCACTTTGGGAAGCTGAGGCGGGCAGATCACCTGAGGTGGGGAGTTTGAGATGAGCCTGACCAACATGGAGAAACCCCGTCTCTCCTAAAAATACAAAATTAGCCGGGTGTGGTGGTGCAAGCCTGTAATCCCAGCTACTCAGGAGGCTGAGGCAGGAGAATCACTTGAACCCCAGAAGTGGAGGTTGCAGTGAGCCCAGACTGCACCATTGTACTCCAGCCTGGGCAACAAGAGTGAAACTGAAGAACTGAGGATTGAATACTAGATTTAGCAACAAGAAGTCGCTGGGGCCTGTAATCCCAGCACTTTGGGAGGCAGAGGCGGGCGGATCACGAGGTCAAGAGATCGAGACCATCCTGGTCAACATGGTGAAACCCTATGTCTACTAAAAAAAAATACAAAAATTAGCTGGGCGTGGTGGCGCACGCCTCTAGTCCCAGCTGCCGAGGAGGCTTAGGCAGGCGAATCACTTGAACCCGGGAGGCGGAGGTTGCAGTGAGCCGAGATCGCGCCACTGCACTCCAGCCTGGCAAGAGAGGGCGACATTTAAAAAAAAAAAAAAAAAAAAATGGAGCTGGGAACATGATGAGCAGTTCTGGGGTCGAACTTGAGGGGTTCCAAGAGACTCAGAAAACAGCATGAAGCCATGGGTCTCTCACTTGTTCTGAACAGAAAGAAACCATGGCGGCAGCGGGAGGGGAATGTGGGGCACGAGGCACGGGTGGATTTATTTTATTATTTTTGAGACAGAGTCTCGCTCTGTTGCCCAGGCTGGAGTGCAGTGACATGATCTTGGCTCACTGCAATCTCTGCCTCCCGGGTTCAAGCGATTCTTCTGCCTCAGCCTCCCAAGTAGCTAGGATTACAGGTGCCCGTCACCACGCCCGGCTAATTTTTGAATTTTTAGTAGAGACAGGGTTTCACCATGTTGGCCAGGCTGGTCTTGAACTCCTGACCTCAGGTGATCCGCCCACCTTGCCCTCCCAAAGTGCTGGGATTACAAGTGAGCCACCGCGCCCGGCCTGGTTTGCTTTAAAATTAGAAGGCTCTGTAGCACTTGTGCAGGCTGATCGGCATGAAAAAGAACACAGGGAGACGCGAAGTACAGAAGAGGGAGAGACTACTCATTCAGGGGCAAAACTCGCGAACCGACGGGGGACGGTCAGGGCAGAACCAGAGTAAAGGAAAGACTGGGCTGCGCTGGAGCCCGCAGCTGACGTCATCGGAGCCGCGACCCCAGGAGAGCGCGACGGCCCGAGGGTAATTACCCTGCCTGGAGAGAGGGCGGCAGCTTCCGGGAGGAAGTGACCTTTGGGCTGGGCTCTGGGGACTAGCTGAGAGGGAAGGCGAGCGGCGCGCAGTGCGGGACAGGCGGGTCACTGAGGCCGAGTGGAGCGCCCCTTCCGACTGAGGCTCAACTTATATCTTGGCCTTCTGGTGCTGTCGCTTCCCCTTGGCGCGCGGCGGTGGCGACTACCGAGCACGAAAAAGCAACCGGCTGACAACTCAGACTATGGAGCCGCGCCAGAGTTCTGTGACCACTTCCAGGTTCCGCAGCCCGCCCTGGAAACGGGGCGTGGCATGCTGGGAATTGTTGTTCACTGGCGCCAGGTGTGAATGCCCGCAAGGGTTGCCTGCCCAGTATAGGGCCCTGGCTAGTTGTGCCATCTCCCGCTGGCGCCTTCTCTGGCCCGAGCTCCCTCAGCCTCGAAGCCCCATTTTCTCGAAGGGTTTCTCTCTGGACCGCCTCCTTTACCCTCTAAGCCACAGCTCAGGGCCATTCCCATACTGGGTTTTCAAGTCTTATTTATTTTCGAGGCAGGGTCTTGCTCTGTCGCCCAGGTTGGACTGCAGTGGCGCAATCACAGCTCACTACAGCCTCAACCTCCCAGGCTCAAGTGATTCTCCCACCTTGGCTTCCTGAGTAGCTACGGGCGCCCATCACCACACTCGGCTAATTTGTTAATTTTTTGAGAAAGGCTCTTACAACGTTTCCCAGGCTGGTCTGGAGCTCCTGAGCTCAAGCAGTCTTCCATCCAGCCTTGGCCTCCCAAAGTGCTGGGATTACAGGCCTGAGCCTCCCCGCCCGGCCAGCGCTCAGGTCTTTTATCAACGTCCTCTTGGAGCTTCAAGTCTCCTGAGCCTCCACCCCATCCCTTCCCGCCTCCGTGGCAGAGGCCTTCAAAGCCCTGTACTATCCTCGCTGTCTACTTGCTCACTTCTCATTCTCTGTGCACATTCGGTCCCGACGGCCTCCAGGCCAGAGGCCCAGCAGCAGGTGGCCATCAAGCCTAGAGGTCCAAAGCCCTGCCTGATCCCTTCTGTCTCTTCTGCCAGACCCTTCCCTTGGGCCAGATCAGTACCTTGGGCCCCTATCTACACTCAGGCCCGGGGAGATCTTGCCTAGGCTCCTAATTTTAAATGCCGCTTGTATCCCATGACTCCCAGTACTAAGTCGCCAGCACTCCAAGTTCCTGATCTCCACTTGGGTAACCACTGATCTCAAATTTAACATGTCTGGCTGGGCGTGGCGGCTTTTGCCTGTCATCTCAGCACTTTGGGAAGTTGAGGCAGGCGGATCACTTGAGGTCAGGAGTTCAAGACTAGCCTGGCCAACATGGCGAAACCCCATCTGTACTAAAAATACAAAAAATTAGCCAGGTGTGGTGGCACCCACATATAATTCCAGCTACTTGGGAGGCTGAGACACAATAGCTTGAACTGGGGAGGTGGAGGTTGCAGTAAGCCAAGATTAGACCACTGTGCCCCAGCCTGGATGATGGAGTGACTGTCTAAAAAAATAAATTAACATGTCTGGTCAAACAGATTTTTTTTCTTTTCTTTTTCTTTTTTTTTTTTTTTGAGATTGAGTTTCGCTCTTGCTGCCCAGGCTGGAGTGCAATGGTGCGATCTTGTCTCACCACAACCTCTACCTCCCGGGTTCAAGCAGTTCTGCTGCCACAGTCTCCCGAGTAGCTGGGATTACAGGTGTGCACCATCACGCCCAGCTGATTTTGTATTTTTAGCAGAGGTGGGGTTTCTCCATGTTGGTCAGGCAGGTCTCTCCTAAAAATCACCCGGCCTCAGGTGATCTGCCTGCCTTGGCCTCCCAAAGTCCTGAGATTACAGGCTTGAGCCATTGCACCCGGCCATAAATCAGAATTTTCTTTCTTTTTTTTTTTTTTTTTTTTTTTGGAGACAGAGTCTCACTCTTTTGCCTAGGCTGGGGTGCAGTGGCACGATCTTGGCTCACTGCAAGCTCCGCCTCCCGGGTTCACACTATTGTCTTGCCTCAGCCTCCTGAGTAGCTGGGATTACAGGAGCCCACCATCACACTCGGCTAATTTTTTTTGTATTTTCAGTAGAGACGGAGTTTCACCGTGTTAGCTAGGATGGTCTCAATCTCCTGACCTTGTGATCAACCTGCCTCGGGCTCCCAAAGTGCTGGGATTACAAGCGTGAGCCACCACGCCCGGCCTAAAGCAAAATTTTTTTTTTTTTTTTTTTTTTTTTTTTGAGACGGAGTCTCGCTCTGCCACCCAGGCTGGAGTGCAGTGGCCGGATCTCAGCTCACTGCAAGCTCCGCCTCCCGGGTTCACGCCGTTCTCCTGCCTCAGCCTCCCGAGTAGCTGGGACTACAGGCGCCTGCCACCTCGCCCGGCTAGTTTTTTTTTTTTTGTAGTTTTTAGTAGAGACGGGGTTTCACAGTGTCAGCCAGGATGGTCTCGATCTCCTGACCTCGTGATCCGCCCGTCTCGGCCTCCCAAAGTGCTGGGATTACAGGCTTGAGCCACCGCGCCCGGCCCTAAAGCAAAATTTTCAATCCTCCATCTTCTCCCAGTCCCCACTCTGCTGAGCAGTACCCCCATCCACCCAGTCACCCAAAGCCAGCTATCCTTGCCTTATTTCATGGCTGGCTTCTTATTCTCTAGGTTTTAACATAACTGTCACCTCCCCAGAGAGACCTTCCCTGACCACCCACTTCCATGCATCTCCCACAGAGTCTGTCACAATTTCTCACAATTTGTAATCCTGTGTAATTCAGTCTCCGTACTGGTTTACTGAGCACCCACCCCAACACACCCACTGCCTCCACAACACACACATAGTGGATGGGATGTAGCTCCTTACAGGCTGGAATCTTAGGCCCAGCATGGTGGCAGAAAAAAAAAAAAAAAAAAAAAAAAAAAAAAGGCGGGGGTGTCGGCACGGTAGCTCGCACCTGTAATTCCAGCACTTTGGGAGGCTGAAGTGGGCAGATCACCTGAGGTCAAGAGTTCAAGACCAGCCTGGCCAACATGGTGAAACCCTGTCTCTACTAAAAATACAAAAATCAGCTAGGTATGGTGGCAGGCGCCTGTAATCCCAGCTACTCAGGAGGCTTAGGCAGGGAGAACTGCTTGAACCCGGGAGGCAGAGGTTGCAGTGAGCCAAGATTGTGCCACTGTGCTCCAGCCTGGGCAACAGAGCGAGACTCCATCTCACACACACACACACACACACAAAAAAAAAAAAAAAAAAAGAAGGGGGGATTGGCGGGCAGTGCCGGACCTTAACTGCTTGGCTTATTATCTCCAGTCCCAAGCAAGGTGCAGGACAGGTACCAGGACTCAGTGACTATCTGCTGATGTCCAGCAGTCATCAAGCATTTAGTGAGAACTCACTAAATCTCACATGCAGGTGGGTGCTAAGGTCAGCATGTGAGGTTACAGTGAGAGTTACATATCTCTGAAATTCTTTAGGTGATGCACCATGATGACTCAGTCAGAAGGCAAAATGTACCAAGAACCTAAAAATTGTCCCCATTGGATAAATATTTCAACAAGCAAGAACAGTTGAGTAAATGATGTTCCACCCATTGGATGGAACATTTTTCATCTGTTGTTATTGGTGAACTTAAAGATTTAGTTTAATTTATTATTTTTTATTATTTTTTTTGAGGTGGAGTTTCACTCTCTTACCAAGTTGGGAACTGACAGGCCAGCTCATTTTCTTCCAGGGAGGAACAGATCTCTGTTTCTAAACCCATCCACCAACTAAGGCTTGTGTTTGGGGGCTAGGTGTAGGAAAATTACACTAGACTTGAACTCATTTGGGTGAAGAGAAGCCCAAAGGGGCTACAGAGTCACTGAGTGGAAGATCAGCATTCCTTCACCCCATTTCTCTTTCAAAGTGCATTTATTTATTTATTTATTTATTTATTTATTATTTTTTGAGACAGTCTTGCTTTGTCGCCCCACCTGGAGTGCAGGGGCACAATCTCAGCTCACTGCAACCTCCGCCTCCCAGGTTCAAGTGATTCTCCTGCCTCATCCTCTCAAGTAGCTGGGATTACAGGTACCCACCACCATGCCCAGCTAATTTTTGTATTTTTTAGTAGAGATGGGGTTTCGCCGTGTTGGCCAGACTGGTCTTGAACTCCTGACCTCAAGTGATCTGCCCACCTCGGCCTCCCAAAGTGCTGGGATTCCAGGCGTGACCCAGCCCACCTGGCCTCAAAGTGCACTTGATGGGACTTCCATGGTAATGTGCAGGTGAGGGGACCACAGTAGTGCTAACTGGACCAACTACTATATGCAGGCTCAGGCCCACACTATTCTGACCACCTCTGGGCTGGAGGGAGTTGATGGGATTGCACGACGTCTAGGAAGCCAGCGCAAGGACAGCACCTCCACAGAACTTTATTCATTCTTCTGGCCATGGTCTGTAGGAAAGAGATTATGGGCTCCTCTTGTGGGGCACAGACTGTCCACTGCCAGAATTGTTCTCTGAATCATCTTGGGGTGTGGGCACAGGCTAGAACTGGAGTAAGACAGGCGGGGAGAAGATGGAGGCCTTCACAGCAGAGGCTGGAGTCTCATCAGTGTTGGGGCAGTCGCTCCAGGCCGAGGTCCTGCAGAGGAGACATCCAAGACATGCCTGTGAGGTAGGACACCAGCACATACTGACACATGACAAAAACTCAGGCTGTAGGCCCCTCCCAATATATTTCTACTTCTAGAAACCTCTCCCATGGATATGTTTTTAAGGCTGTTCATCGCAGCAATGTCTGTAATTATAAAAACCTGGAGGCCGGGCACGTTGGCTCACGCCTATAATCCCAGCACTTTGAGAAGCCGAGGCAGGAGGATCACGAGTTCAGGAGTTCAAGACCAGCTTGACCAATATGGTGAAACCCTGTCTCTACTAAAAATACAAAAATTAGCCAAGCATGGTGTCACACGCCTGTAATCCCAGCTACTCGGGAGGCTGAGGCAGGAGAATCGCTTGAACCAGGGAGGCAGAGGTTGCAGTGAGCCAAGATCACGCCACTGCACTCCAGCCTGGGCAAAAGAGTGAGACTCCATCTAAAAAACAAAACTAAACAAAAACCTGGAAACAAATGTCTATGAGAGCATAGCTAAATGACCCCAGGTACAGCCATGCAGTGGACTATTCTGCGACTGTTTAAAGGAATGGAGTAAATATCACAAGAAGTAAAGACATCCTAGTGGTTTATTTATGGAAAAAAGTAAGTTGCTGAGAAGAACATGCAATGTGGCTCTTACCTGAGTTAAAAATTTAAAGTGCGTGTGTGTGTATGCAGAGACAAAATATTTGGAAGGGTACACGTGAAACTCATAGCAGCAGTGGACTCATATTTTGTGTATTCACTTCTGTATTGTGAACTTTTTTCCATGGAACATGGTCTGCATTTGTAGGCTTTTAAAAACCAATTAAGGCTGGGCACAGTGGCTCATGCCTGTAATCCCAGCACTTTGGGAGGCTAAGGTGGGTGGATCACCTGAGGACAGGAGTTCAAGACCAGTCTGGCCAACATGGTAAAACCCCATCTCTCCTAAAAATACAAAAATTTGCTGGGTGTGATGGCATGCACCTGTGATCCCAGCTCCTCAGGAGGCTGAGGCAGGAAAATCGCTTGAACCCGGGAGGCGGAGGTTGTAGTGAGCCAAGATCACGCCACTGCACTCCAGCCTGGGCAACAGAGCAAGACTCTGTCTCTAAGTAAGTAAGTAAATAAATAAATACAAACCAATTAAAAATAACCCATTTATGGTGATGCACCGTGATGACTCAGTCAGAAAGCAAAATGCACCAAGAACCTAGAAAATGTCCCCATTGGATAAATATTTCAACAAGTAAGAACAGTTGAGTAAATGACGTTCCACCCACTGGATAGAATATTGTTCATCTATTGTTATTGGTGAACTTAAAGATTTAGTATATTTATTTATTTATTTTGAGTCTGTTGCTCAGGCTGGAGTGCAGTGGCCCGATCTTGGCTCACTTCAACCTCCACCTCCCGGGTTCAAGCGATTCTCCTGCCTCAGCCTCCTGAGCAGCTGGGATTACAGGTGAGCACCACCACGACCGGCTAATTTTTGTATTTTTGGTAGAGATGGGGTTTTGCCATGTTGACCAGGCTGGTCTCAAACTCCTGGCCTCAAGTGATCCACCCTTCTCAGCCTCCCAAAGTGCTGGATTATAGGCGTGAGCCACTGCACCTGGCCAATTAAAGGTATTTTTAATGACATGAGAAGAAACTCACATGCTGGAATTGACTGCAGAATTGCCTAACAGGACACTCCAATTATGTAACAAATTATAACATGCTCACATACATGGGTGTCCACAGAAAAAAATCCTGCATCGAAAGATATATGCTAACTAGATACATGCTAGCAGTGGTTATTTCTGGTCGTGGAAATAAGAATAATTTGTTGTGTCTCTTCTGTATAGGTTTGTTTTTTTGGTTTTTTTTTTTTTTTTTTTTTTTTTTTGAGATGGAGTTTCCCTCTTTGTTGCCCAGGCTGGAGTGTACTGGCACAATCTCGGCTCACTACAATCTCCGCCCCCCAGGTTCAAGCGATTCTCCTGTCTCAGCCTCCAAAGTAGCTGGGATTATAGGCGCCCACCACCACGCCCAGCTAATTTTTGTATTTTTAATAGAGGTGGGGTTTCACCATGTTGGCCAGGCTGGTCTCAAACTCCTGACCTCAGGTGATCCACCCACCTTGGCCTCCCAAAGTGCTGGGATTACAGGTGTGAGCCACCACGCCTGGCTAATTTTTTTTTTTTTTTTTTTTTTTTTGTATTTTTAGTAGAGACGGGGTTTCACCATGTTACCAGGATGGTCTTGATCTCCTGACCTCGTGATCCGCCTGCCTCGGCCTCCCAAAGTGCTGGGATTACAGGCGTGAGCCACCGTGCCCGGCCCACTTTTCTTGAGTATACTCCTAAGAGTGCAAAACAAAAAACAAAAACAAACAAACAAACCAACACACACACACACAATTGTAATTTTACCTAAAACTTTTTCAAAACCAGGTAACAATCTCTTTTTTAGATTTTTTTTTTTTTAACTCACAATTGTAATTTCACGTAGTCCTTTTGAAAGGCAATGTTTTCAAAATATATCAGGAGCAATAGAAGTACTCAGATTCAAGCCGGGCGCGGTGGCTCAAGCCTGTAATCCCAGCACTTTGGGAGGCTGAGACGGGCGGATCACAAGGTCAGGAGATCGAGACCATCCTGGCTAACACGGTGAAACCCCGTCTCTACTAAAAAATACAAAAAGCTAGCCGGGCGAGGTGGCGGGCGCCTGTAGTCCCAGCTACTCGGGAGGCTGAGGCAGGAGAATGGCGTGAACCCGGGAGGCGGAGCTTGCAGTGAGCTGAGATCCGGCCACTGCACTCCAGCCCGGGTGACAGAGCGAGACTCCGTCTCAAAAAAAAAAAAAAAAAAAAAGAAGTACTCAGATTCTTTGAATCAGAGTTTCTCAATCCTGGAAACTGAACCTGAGGAAATAATAAGGAAAAGAAAAAGCCATTTGTATGAAAATGTTTATGGCAGCATTAGTTTGAAAGAGAAAACCTGGAATCAGCTCAAATGTGCATTCATAATTATGGAATATTTTGCAGCCATTGTACTTATAAATATGATTAAACATGATTATGCAGATGCATACATTATATCTAAGTAGAAGCAGTGGGCTATCAAGTCAAATCAGAAGATGTGTGGACAAAGGGGTGGGAAGGTGACTGACTGCTGGGTCACAGAGAAGGAGTATTTTGCAATGTTGTTACAAAGCAAAATTTAAAACATCAGGTCCTCACAGAACAGTGGAGCCATAGAATGGAGCTGTGGTCATCATTAGAGTGTTTGTGGCTAGATCTTTTCTAACTTTTTCTTTTTTTTTTTTTTTTTTTTGAGACGGAGTCTCGCTCTGTTGCCCAGGCTGGAGTACAGTGGCGCGATCTCAGCTCACTGCAACCTCCACCTCCTGGGTTCAAGCGATTCTCCTGCCTCAGCCTCCTGAGTAGCTGGGACTACAGGTGCCCGCCACCACACCTGGCTAATTTTTTGTATTTTTGGTACAGATGGGGTTTCACCATGTTAGCCAGGATGGTCTCAATCTCCTGACCCTGTGATCCACCTGCCTTGGCCTTCCAAAGTGCTGGGATTACAGCATGAGCCACCACACCTGGACTTTCTTTTTCTTTTCTTTTCTTTTTTTTTTTTCTTTTTGAGACAGGGTCTTGCTCTGTTGTCCAGGCTTGAGTGCAGTGGCGTAATCATCACTCACTGCAGCTTCAACCTCCTAGACTCAGGTGATTGTCCTGCCGCAGGCTCCTGAGTAGCTGTTTTCTCACTTTTTCTAGGCATAGTTTTGTCAAGTTGTGATTCAGTTGGATAATGCCATCTTTTTAAAATCTTGTCATGGTTATTTAACATTAAGGCCCTGGGAAGTTGTACACTTCTTGGCAGGTTTGAATGCAAGCTTCGTTGACCGAGTAATAACCTATCCAGTGTATACGATGCCATAACTGTTTATAATTCCAGCAGGAGACACAGGAGATGCTCACAGTTGTCCACTCATACAGCTGGGATTAACATATGTAGGTGCAAAGTTATTCCTGAATTTTAGATGATTCCCTGAACTGAAATTATAAGGGAAAAGGTATGAATAGTTAACAAGATATTTTCTCAGATTCTAAAAGCATATGTTTAGACAACTTTTTTTGTTTTCGTTTTTGTTTTTTTGTTGTTGTTTGAGATGGAGTTTCTCTCTCATTGCCCAGGCTGGAGTGCAGTGGCACGATCTCAGCTCACCGCAACCTCTGCCTCCCAGGTTCAAGCAATTCTCCTCTCAGCCTACTCCCTAGGACCCCCTACGTCCCCCTCCTCAGCCCCTACCCACAGCTGTGATGCAGGAAAGCTGAACCACTGACTCCGGCGGGCATTTGCTCAGCAGAGTGTCCACACCCCTGCCTGCCCTTCTCAAGCTGAGATGAGACAGTCAGCCCCACACACGCAATGACGGGACATCTGGAAATGCAGAGGCCCAAGGAAGTTCATGTCTGGATCAGGTTTTCCCTTTGACTGTGACCCAGGAATGGGAATGGGCTCCTGGGAGGGCGTTTGCTTCCCTAAGGAGGGAAGTGACATGGAAAGGGACAGGGATTCTCTACATTATAGGGTTGTTGTAACCCTGATCTCTTGGTGTGACCATAAAGTAAAAGCAGGGAGGCATCCTCAGGTGTCCCCAATGCCCCAGAGAAGGGGCAGCTTGTCCCAGAGTCTCAGCAGCCATGGGAAGGTCCAATCTGACCACAACACAGCTCCAGGGTCTCCCTTCCGTCCTCCCTGGTGTTTTCTTAGTTTGGGATGGGTCTCGCCAGGTGCTAGTAAGAAAGTCCAGCCTCAACCTCCAGGGAGAAGTTGTAAGCAAGCCCCTGTCACCCTCTCAGGTTCTCATGTCCATTTTGGGTGTGTTTGGAGTGTCTGACTCAAAAGGGCTGTGTGAGCAGCACAGTGATTTCTAAATCCCGTTTCTCACGTCAAGAAACCAGTCCACTCAGGGTTAATGGCCAACTTCGGGCAGGAAGCAGGAGAAAGATGTGCCCAGGACAGATTGTGAACAGAGAGCAGAAAGTCATCCAGGTCTACTGGGTTCTCTCAGGAGGATGCTGGGACCACCAGAAGAGGAACAGTGGGTCATTGTCATCAGAATCAGGGAGGGTGCAAGATCTGCCTGGTCTGAACAGATGCCAGGCGGGGCTCCAGGCTATAGTGGAACTTGGAGAAAAGGGGTGACCAGGTGAGGAAGGGACTCTGGGTGATGCCCCAGGGAGATGAGAGCCTCTCCTGGAGGTTGTAAATTGAACATAGGATTAAAAAAAAAAAAAAAGATGAGATGGAGCAGGTATTTCTGGTTGACAATATTTATTTATTTATTGAGGGTTACTTGGATGCAGGGAGAGGGGCTGGGTGCCTTGGGATGACAGGGGAGACCCCTGCCCTAGGATCCTGCAGCTCCAGGCCCCTGTGGATGGGGTGAGGGTTGGGGGCCTGAGCACATTCTACAGGGGCCACAGTGAACTCCACGGTGCTCCCTTCATGCGTGACCTGGCAGCTGTAGCTTCTGCAGGACCTCCACTGGTCAGGTGACAGGCTCAGGTAGCTGCCAGCTGCATACTTATTGTTGCTCTATTTGGAGGGCTTTGTGGTCTCCATGCCCTGGGTGATGGAGGTGCCCTCTGCCTTCCAGGCCACCATCACAGTACCTTAGGAGAAGTCACTGATGAGACACACCAGTGTGACTTTGTTGTCTTGGAACTCCCCAGAGGAGGGCAGAAAGAGAATGACTGTGTGGGTGGCCTTGGGCTATCCTGTGGGGTGTAGAGTGTCCTGCACTGGAACTGGGGGACCTGGCCCCAAATCCCTCAGAACAGAGGAGTCAGGTCACAAATGTCCCCAGCATAGACCACACCAGAGGATCTAGGAGATCAGGGGGCAAAGAGATCCCAGATTCCAGGTAGGCTATCAGGGACAGGATGGTCAGGAGGGACAGGACATCAGAGGCTGAGCTTCCATGGAGGGAGCTCTGACCTCCGCGTGTGAGGAGGGGTCAGGCCCCCCAGTTCCAGTGCAGGACATTTCAGATGCGGGCCACACTGTCCCGGGGAAGGGTGCCTCAGGGTGTTCCTGAAACAATTCTGCGAGTCCTGGGAACTCCAGAGCGTGGCCCCTGCCTATCACCTGTTTTGAGACCCTCCTAGGCCCTGGCCTGTCACACACATAGGGGACCTTCAGTCACCTGCCCCTGCCACCTCCTCACATCCTGGCAGGGAATCTGGGATCTCTTTACCCCCCAGTCTCCTAGATCCTCTGCTGTGGTCTATGCTGGGGACATTTGTGACCTGACTCCTCCGTTCTGAGGGATTCAGGCCTTTGCCCTTCAGGTCTCTTTTACCCAAATGTGGGTCCTGGAGCCTCTCTATGGAGTAAAGGCCTTGGAGGACCAGAGAGTCTGTCTGTCCTGCTCTTCTCTTATTCTACAGGGTCTTTTCTGCCATCCTCCCCCTGCTGCCCTCCAGCTATCAGGTCATGGAGCAGAGGTCTATGCTATGTCCTCTGCCCCTTGTCCCCTCTTGGATTCTTGTGTGGAAGGGAGTGTGTCCTACAGACTCAGGAGCCCATCTGCCTCCACAACCTGTCCTTAGATGACCCTTCCTGCAGCCCCCTGGAGTCCAGGGACTTCCCCTCCCTCCCCCTTCTGCAGGGTTCCTGTGTCCCATGCTGGCTCAAGGCCTTGTCACATGGGGGCGCTGAGCCACATGAGTGAGGGAGGGAGTAGGGCCTGGTGAGTTGGGGTCTAGGGTAGCTGAGTCCCATGAAAGCCTGTTCTTGCCTGTAGCCCTCAAGTCACATTCACCCTGCCTTGACCTAGTGTGACCTGGCCCCGATTCCTAACTAAACAGGATTCTGACATAGCCTCCATCAGACAACCAATGAATGCCCATTCTATGCTGGGGATGGTGCCTTTCTCATTCGACCAAGTCCAGCTGAATCTCACCCTCGCACAGGCTGGCCATGATGGTTCCAGCCATAACCATACACTCACCGTACCCTGTACCCTGTCTTTAGAATTGGATACTCTTCAAGGTTGAGATCTCAGCCCCATGCTGTTTCTGGCCTGGCCAGTGTCAACCCTGAGCCTGATCCATTTAATCACAGTGGATCACCTGTGTGCCTCAGCCTCACCCCACATCCCAGCACTAGCGACATGAACACCAGTGTCTTGAAGGAGCATTCTAGGGCTTGCTAAGTTGGTTGAGACAGTGAATAGAATTATTGACTTTCAAGGTTATATAAAATTAACTGTTTTCCAACTGCAGGACTTGCCAGTAGCTTTTATAGCTAATGTGCATTTAAAACTGAAAACTACACGGAAGTGTTCCCTTTTCCAGCCTTTTCATGCCCCTTGGTGATGGCACAACCATGGACCCCTCACCGAGTAAATGGTCCTCTAACCGAGTTCATGGATGGGACTGGGAGGTTCATCCCTGTTCCTGGTCTGATTATGGCCTGGGCTGAAGGGTTTTCTGCCTCTAGCCCACAGCAGGGCTCCTGGAACCCTCCTCATTTTTCCCTGATGCCCCTTCTAGGGCCACCATTCTATCCTCACTAGACTCCACATCCTTCCCAGGTGAGCAAGAACCACACCCCAGGACCCACTGTCCAGGGAAAACTCCCTACTACTCAGGCATCAGGCTCAGTTAGCTGCTGGCTGGGTACCTCTCTGACATGTCATCCCACTCTGAACCTTCCCTCCTCTCCTCAGCAGCCTCCACCCCCTCGGTGGCCTCTCCCGGGGCCAGCACCTCTGTGACTCCCCATACATCCGCTCCTCCACCTCGATTGCCTTTGCTGGGGCCACTGTGGGGCCCTGCTGTGCCTCCAGGCCACAGACCATATCTAAAATAGTCAAGGACAGAAGAAATAGGCAAAGGGCAGAGAGCAAGCAGGCCACAGCACAGGAGGGAAGCCCTTGTAGGGGCTCACATCTCATCCTTCTCAAGTGCAGTATGAAGACCCACAGGCTCACTCCTAATATGAAAGGACAGTCCTCAGCGCCTGGCTAGGGAATGCCTCCAACCCTCCTCAGAAAAACAACAGAGAGTGGGGTGAGGGGCATGGGGAGCACCATGGGATCAGTATGGAGCCGCTGAGCCCTCAAGTGGGTGATGGAGGTGGTGTCACAGCTGCACAGGCCTCCCTGGGGAGCTGCAGCAACGCCACCCTCATCTGTCTCCATATGTCTAGGGCAGGTGGTCGCTGATCCTCTGAGCATGTCCCCTGCATCCCCTTGATCAGGAGGACAGAAGCAGCCCCTTCAGTCATGGAAATAAACACCACTCTTTTTGGCAACATCTTGGGGAATGTCTTCTCAAGGCAGCTCCCAGTTTCACAGCCTGGTCCATAGTAAGGCTCGCCCTGGAACCTCACATGCACATTCCTGGTGAGGTCCAAGAGAAAAGCCCAGGAAGGCACAGGAAGGTCATCATCATTTCTCTAGGTCAAGCTAGAGAAAGCACCTAACTGTGGGGCTTGAACATTGCTGAGATGTCCCTGTAGCACATGCTGGCCTGCCCCTTGGGGCCTGCTCACCTTGGGTCAGCACTCTGGTCAGCTCCTGGAAATGGTTTCCCCTGGATGAGGAGGGGACAACCCCTTTGTTCAGCGTTTTTCAGTTCACCCACACCCACACCCTTGCCTTGACTCCCAATACATCACCATGCTCCTCCATTCTCAAAGGCCCACTTATCACACCATTATCAGCTTCTGGGACCCAAGAGGCTGCTGGCAGGAGACAGGTGGGAGCCAGTCAGGAAGAGGCAACTGGTCGATCAACTGCAGCCCAAAGGCACAATTGCCACTCCAGACAGCCAAGGCTGGACAAGCGCAGTGGAACAGCCCTTGTCACACTGTGGAGGGAGTCTGCTTCTGTTGAGACCCCAGCTCTACACTGACTGTTTATCTTTGGAGGCTGGGCAAGTTGATTAACTGCTCAGTGCCTCAGTTTCCTACCTCTAAAATGGGGATAGTAATTGTGCCTATCATAAATGGGTATGAGTTGGCAGTGCCTGGTGCATTATACTAAGAACAAGTGCCTTGCACATGGTGGGTACCCAGCGAGCCAGTTTATACCCCCTCAGAGGAGAGCCATCAGCAGGCATCTGAGGGAGCCTGGAGCCCTGCATCCTGCAGGTGCCTGAGGTCCTATGCCCAAGAGAAGTCACTCCCCGACCCCACAGCAGCCTACAGAGCACCGTCTGGCCAGACATTCACTGGTGCAGGTGTCAGAAAGGAGCTCTGGGCCTTTCTGGGCTCTGTCCTTCCCTGGCTGGATGTAGAGAACCCAGAACCCTGCCTTCTTTTCAGCCAGGCCCTTTTATCCCTCCCTCCTCCAAACTCACAGCCTCCTCATCACTCTCTGCCTCAGACTCCAGACTAATCTCATTTTGTCTTTTATCCCTGTTTGTATCAGAGGCTGCAAGAAGCTCAGGTCACCCTCCTCTTAAGGCCCTGAACACTCCTTTTCTTTTTTTTTTTTCTTTTTTTGGAGACAGAGTCTCGCTCTGTTGCCCAGGCTGGAGTGCAGTGGCTTGATCTCAGCTCACTGCAAGCTCCACCTCCCGGGTTCACGCCATTCTCCTGCCTTAGCCTCCCAAGTAGCTGGGACTACAGGTGCCTGCCACCACGCCTGGCTAATTTTTTTGTATTTTTAGTAGAGACGGGGTTTCACCATGTTAGCCGGGATGGTTTTGATCTCCTGACCTTGTGATCTGCCCACCTCAGCCTCCCAAAGTGCTGGGATTACAGGCGTGAGCCACCATGCCCAGCCCTGAACACTCCTTTTCTGACCCCATCTGCTGAAACCTTTTCTCTGAGCCCTCGGGAGACCCAGGGCAGCCTCTCCCTGGCACATTCTCTCCCTTGCTGTTTGGACAGAAACCTAGTCCTCCCTGAGACCTGCTTTCCCACCCTGGGTGTCCTGCTGTGCAGGGCTGCTTTCCTCGCTCTCTGTCCCTGAAACCCTCACTGGAGTCGGACAGGTCCTGACGGACCATCTCCTGCACCCATTCTGAGGAGCCCTCTGGTTCCAAATCCCTGCACAGGCTCTGTGACCCTGGCCCTCTCCCTTTTCTGGCACCACTCCACCAGATTGCTCTTGCGGGGCACAACGTGGTCTCTGTGTGGCTGAACCCAACCACCAGTCATCAGGCCTCATCTTTCTTCAGCCATGAGCATTTCCCCTCAGTGGACCCTCACCACTTCCCCCACTGAAAACATTTCCAGGAAACGAGGCATTTCTTTGCAATCTTGGTTATTGTGCTCCTTAAAAGACTGATAAACATCACGGTGCATTTAAGCCTTTAGGGAAGTGGAAGGACACCAGGGGCTGCTGCGTATGTACCTCTCTGCCGTACCAAGTAAGACTGGCAAAGGAAACTGGACCACCAAGCCACATCCCATCACTGGAGACCTCCCTGGGCCACACTCATCTTGGGCCTCCCTGTCCTCTCCATGTGCTACTGGGGTGCTGATCAGGTAATTAGCGATGCTGTCACTGAACTGACTACCCATGGGAACTGGTGGTCCTTGGTGCATTCCAGGCCTGCCACAGTCTGTGCATCCATAGGCAACTAACTGTAGGCCTGGCTGCTGTCTGCCGTCAGGTTTCCCTTCCATTTTTACTTATTGCCTAAATAACCTAAATAAGAAAGCCTATTTAAAAGCAGTTTCTCCCACAATCCCACATAGAACACAGGAACTATTTTTATTTCTTCTTTTCTATCATTGTCTAAAAACGATTTTTTTTTTTTTTTTTTTTTTTTTTACAAAGTAAGACCCAGTTTGGTTGACTGTATCTAATTTTTAACCTATTAAATGGGAAAGTTTTTAAAAAGTCTTAAAACATCAAGTGTTGGCTGGGATGGTTAGGAAACATATGTTCCCATACATTGCTGAGAATGTAAGTCACCATAGTCACTTTGGAGAATAATTTGTGGTGTCTCAACAAAGCTGGGCTTATTCCAAGGATGCAAGATTGAATTAGTGTTCAAAACCAAGTCAGTATAATCCAACATCAACAGAGAAAAGGAGAAAAACAATACAATCCTCTCAGCAGAGGTAGAAAAAGATACTTGATACAATTCAAAAACCATTCGTGATAAACAATCTTAGCAAACTAAGACTAGAAGGAAACTTTGTTACTCTGACAAAGGGTAGCTACAAAAAACTGACATTAAATATTTAGTGCTGAAATACTCAGAGCTCTCCCACTAAGACTGGGGATGGGGGAAGAAGGCCTGATGCCTCCACTTCAACTCAAAGCTGCTCTGAAGATCCTGACCAGTGTAACAAGGCAAGAAAAAGAAACAAAGTTGAAAGTTGGGAAAGGAAGAAAACAAATAGGTCCTTTCTTGACCTGGTACTGCTCACCAGCGTGTGTTCACTTTGTGATATTTCATCTGTCTTTGCACTGTGATTTGTGCACTTTTCAGTAAAACACTTTTACAAATACAAAGTGAAAAAAGGATATAATTGATCTCTACTCATTGACATGGACATCTGTCTATAATGTGGTAACAGTGGTTACAAAAAAAAAAAAAAAAGACTGTATACACTTCATGTTACCATTCTGTTAAATGCATACATACTATGCATTTTAAAAAGTTTATACATGGGAAGAATATCTTTGGAAGGATATACACAAAAATGTTTAATACTGGTTGTCTCTGGGGAGTGGAAGTGAGAAACTGAAGGTGACCCAGTACTCCCAGTACTTCATTGGGTCCCCTTTTGTTTACTGAAAATTAAAAACAAAACAAAATAGTATGTGCAAGGGTTTCCACAGTGACTTCTTTGAAGAACAACATTCACTTTGGTGTGTAAGATGTGGTATATTTTTAAAAGAAAAAAAAATTTCCTTTATAATTGTTCACTTATCAAAAAAAGAACCTGAATACCCAAATTTAAAATTAAATTTTTTTTTTTTTTTTTTTTTTTTGAGACGGAGTCTTGCTGTGTCACCCAGGCTGGAGTGCAGTGGCCGGATCTCAGCTCATTGCAAGCTCCGCCTCCCGGGTTTTTACGCCATTCTCCTGCCTCAGCCTCCCGAGTAGCTGGGACTACAGGCGCCCACCACCTCGCCCGGCTAGTTTTTTGTATTTTTTAGTAGAGACGGGGTTTCACCGTGTTAGCCAGGATGGTCTCGAACTCCTGACGTCGTGATCCGCCCGTCTCGGCCTCCCAAAGTGCTGGGATTACAGGCTTGAGCCACCGCGCCCGGCCTAAAATTAAATTTCTAAGTAAAGAATATGTAATTATTTAGAGGTATAATTGCCAATATTAAATAGTATTTTCCACCAGCTCCTGAAGTTTATTTTCTTTGAATGCCATTATCAAGTTTTAAGATGGACTTGGCCAGTCTTTTTTTAATATTAATATTTATCACTAGCGCACAATTAAGCACAATGGCTTACTGTGTTTTATACTTTATAGTTGTGACACTCAAATTAGTTATTGCTTCCCAGTGCATTTTAAAATGATCCATTTCAAGGGGCTGTGCCTGAGATATATTTTATGTCTCAGCAACACAGCACTGAGCACGCTTCATGGCATGCTGATGCTTACCGAATGGTACAGCCGAGGACTGGGTGATTCTGTTTGATTATCTGTTCTTACTCCGAGAGGCTCAACAACATGCATAGTCTATGGAAGCATAATCCTTCAGTTGCACTCGTATATCCTTTGAGTAATTTTTCACTCCCTCAGCCAAGAGCTTCTCCATCTGGGTTTCTGCAAGACCAATTTCGAACCCATGGAGCAATGGGTAACACCAACCCCACTAAGCTCACATACCCAGCTGTCTACTTCGCCACTACAGGCAGTGTAGCATGATACTTTATGGATTAGCCTTTGGTGTTACAGAGAGCCAACTCTTGGTGCGTCTTGTGAATAATTTATTTAACTGAGAGTCACATTCCTCATCTGTATAATGACTATAATAAACTAATTATGCCTCAAAGCGATTGTGATGTTTCAAGGAGGCAACATAGAGAAGTGCCCACATAGTATTCAATACTTAATTTATATCAGTTATCTTTTTCATTCTTTTTTTTTTTAGACGGAGTTTCACTCTTGTTGCCCAGACAGGAGTGCAACGGCACAAGCTCGGCTCACTGCAACATCCGCCTCCCAGGTTCAAGCGATTCTCCTGCCTCAGCCTCCCTAGTAGCTGGGATTACAGGCGCCTGCCACCATGCCCAGCGAATTTTTGTATTTTTAGTAGAGACAGGGTTTCACCATGTTGGCCAGGCTGGTCTTGAACGCCTGGCCTCAGATGATCCGCCCGCCTTGGCCTCCCAAAGTGCTGGGATTACAGGCGTGAGCCACCGTGCCTGGCCAAGAGGCTCAAATATAAATAGGTGCATCACAAGAGTTGAAGATGGAGCTAATTATCTCCCTCAAAGAGTTAAAAGGAAGAGCAACAATTGGGGAAGAGTAAAAAATAAGAATAAAAGTATATGGAGCTGCAAAAAGTATAAATGTTTACAAACCCTGTGACCACAAAAGAGACCACAAAAAGGGCCACAGGGAGTGTTATCACAGGAAGAAAAGCATTGCTTCAAAAAGCAGAGGAGCAGGGATAAAGATTCCATTTAGTTGAAAAGATTTAAGTAAAGTTTGAGGACAGGTGACATATTGAAATTTGGAAAACCACAGTGGAAGGGGAAAAGACCCGATAAAGTTCAGTCTCTACTTTAGCAGGGCAACGGGCGCCTGTAGTCCCATCCAGTGAAATCCTCAGGACCCAGTGACTCCGTCTCAAAAAAAAAAAAAAAAAATATTAGCTGAGGTCCCAGGAACATCATTAGATACCATTTTGGATCATTCTTATGAACTTGAGGTGAGGTCTATTTTGTTACAAATCAGTGCCTGCATTTAACAGCAGACATACACAAAAGTACATATCCATGACCATGAAAACTGAAGAATTTTAAATTTGGTGGCTCAAGCCTGTAATTCCCAGCACTTTTTTTTTTGGGAGGCGCGGTGGCTCAAGCCTGAGCACTTTGGGAGGCCGAGACGGGCGGATCACGAGGTCACAAGATCAAGACCATCCTAGCTAACATGGTGAAACCCCGTCTCTACTAAAAAAAATACAAAAAACTAGCTGGGCGAGGTGGTGGGCGCCTGTAGTCCCAGCTACTCGGGAGGCTGAGGCAGGAGAATGGCGTGAACCCGGGAGGCGGAGCTTGCAGTGAGCTGAGATCTGGCCAATGCACTCCAGCCTGGGCGACAGAGCAAGACTCCGTCTCAAAAAAAAAAAAACACTTTTTTTGGAGGGGAATTCTGGAGCACATTAAAAAAAAATACTATACTTCTATGACAGAGGCAAGTTTGGGAGAGCAAAGGAAAGCAAATAGAAGTAATGTGACTTAAATTAATCAAGAATTTAATTCTGTGAAGGAAGCTGAGACCTTATTTATTGGTGGATCTGGAGTAAATTCATTTATTTACCTATTCATTCAATACTCATTCAATACCTGTGCCCTTAGCACATGACACACACTTTGTAAGTGTTGTGGAGGTCACTTTGACCAAGATAAACAAGATGTGTGTTCTTGTGTAACTTGTCTAGTAAGGGAATCAGCAGACAGTGTGGCCCATCCCTGCTATCTTTGTGGCCTAGGGTGGCTGTTGATCTTCAGCTTTTGTATATTCATTCCAGAGAGCAGGACGGAGGAAGGGAAGAAGAAGGAAGATTTTCTGGAAGTTCCACATGGCACAGTGCTTACAAATCATTGGCTTAAAGGTTAGTCATATGGCCATACCTAGCTATAGGGGAGACTAAAAGAAAAACCATAATGGTCACAATGATTGACGACTTCGGTGTGCACTTTGTACACCATGCATGGTGCATTGCCTCCTTTGGGCCACATAGCAGCCCCGAGGAATGGGCATCAGAGGAGACAGAGGCACAGAAAGGGCAGGTGACTTGCTCAGCGTCACATGGCTAGAAACAGCAGAACCTGGGTCCCGACCCAGACCCATGTGACCCTGGGATGGGCTCCTCCCAGCTGTCCTATCTTCCTCCCAGCTCAGCTCCTTTCCAACTGCACGAGGATGGCATGCCCTCAACTATGAAATGGGGATAACAACTGTACCCGCCCCGTGGGGATATTGTGCAGATTAAGGGAGCCAGTTAAATTTCATGATTTTTGCTCAGAGTCAGGCACATGGTGAGTTTTTGGCAAATGGCACCACCATCGTCGTCACCATCATCACCATTATTACAAGTCCTAGCTGGAAGCCAAATGAGTGATCATCCAGTCCAGTCCCCTTGTTGTACACATGGGGAAAACAGGCCTGTACTGGGGTCAGTGGATCACTGTTGGTAATTAGCAAAGGAGTAACAGAGATCTTCACAAGGCTGAGGCCTGCCATTTCCAGCCTCTCCACGCCCCCATGAGTGCAGCCCCAGTGGCGGTCTCAGATGGCACTAACCAGCTCTGTACCACCAGCTGCTCAGGGTAGAGTGGATGAGCCACAGCACCGAGAGCTCCGACAGGTGCAGCTGGCTGCTTTGTATGGGGAATTTGCCCTGCTTGACATGGGAGACCCTTCGGGCAAGCCAGATGCCACCGCCCCTTCCCTGGATTCTTCCCACTTCCCAGCCACCCTGTCACACTGAGGGCCATCACTGTCCTTCTGGACATGCCTCAGAGCCCTCTGGGAACTAGCCAAGGCCTGGGCTGGAGAGTCTAGGCATCATGAAGTCCAGCTCAGCCCCAGATGGAAGCCCAGCTTCCATATGCCTCTTCACCCAACCAGAAGTGGGCACTACTCAAACAGGGTCCCAACCTGCATGCAGAGACCCAAATCCCACTCCTGGGAGCACGTAACCCTATCCCTATAGAAGAGTGGGGGTTAACCCTCACCCACAGAGTCCCATCACCACTTTTGTTCCCAGAGTGCCCCAGTTCCAAGATGCCCACTTATCAAAGGACCCTCTACCGATACAGAAGATCTGGTTTTTAGGTCCAGTCTTGGGTTTTCTTTTGTTCTGTTTGACCCATGGGTCGGCAAGTAACTGCAGTTTCTTGCTGTTGGCACTGGCTTGAAAAGAGTCTGTCCTTGTCCAGCCACTGGTAGCTACGGGGCAGTTAGAAAAACTGGACTCTGAGCAGGTCCCACTGGGAGGACCCAAGGCTGACGGGTTTTGGAGACCGTGTGCTCTAAGAACCTGCCTTAGAGCTGAACCAGTTAAGACCTGAATCAATGTATCCCCCAATTCAGTCAGGGTTCAAGCACAGAAACAGAAACACCAGGGCATATAGATTAAGAAATTTATCTCAGGTGTTGAACTTACGTGATTCTGGGAACTACTTAAGAAGTTTCAGGCTGGGTGTGGTGGCTCACACCTATAACCCCAGCACTTTGGGAGGCCAAGACAGGTTCTTCTGCGTGTGCTAGCTACAAAAAGGGCTTTGGTTTCATCTCTGCCCCACAAATTTTGCACAGGAATCTCTCCTCTGGCCCACTCAGGAAGGGAATTCTGAGAAATGTCATTCAGCATAGCCAAAATCTCTCATTACCTACTCCAGCCTCTGAGGCCTCCCTGATAATCTTTCTAGCCATTGATGTGGATTTATCAATTCCCTTCTGTCCTCCTGCCCTCCCTAACTCCCATTATCCATTAGGGATATATATGGGAGGATGTGTGTCGGTTATATGCAAATACTACACCTTTTTTTTTTTTTGAGACAGAGTGTTGCCCTGTCGCCCAGGCTGGAGTGCAATGGCCCAATCTTGGCTCACTGCAACCTCCACCTCCTGGGTTCAAATGATTCCCCTGCCTCAGCCTCCCAAGTAGCTGGGATTACAGGCGCCCTCCACTGCACCCAGATAATTTTTGTATTTTTAGTAGAGACAAGGTTTCACCATGTTGGCCAGGCTGGTCTCGAACTCCTGACCTCATGATCTGCCTGCCTCAGCCTCCCAAAGTGCTGGGATTACAGGCATGCATCACCGTGCCCGGTCTTTTTTTTTTTTTTTTTTTTTCTGAGACAGTGTCTCGCTCTGTCGCCCAGGTTGGAGTGCAGTGGCATGATATTGGCTCACTGCAAGCTACGCCTCCCGGGTTCACGCCATTCTCCTGCCTCAGCCTCCTGAGTGGCTGGGACTACAGGTGCCCGCCACCAGGCCCAGCTAATTTTTTGTATTTTTAGTAGAGACGGGGTTTCACTTTGTTAGCCAGGATGGTCTCGATCTCCTGACCTCGTGATCCACCCGCCTCGGCCTCCCAAAGTGCTAGGATTACAGGCATCCTTTTTTTTTTTTTTTTAATTTGAGACAGTCTCACTCTGTGGCCCAGGCTGGAGTGCAGTGGCATGATCTCGGCTCACTACAACCGCGGTCTCCTGGGCTCAGGTGATTCTCCCATCTCAATCTCCTAAGTAGCTGGGACCACAGGAGTGCATCACCATGCCTGACTGATTTTTCTATTTTTAGACAGAGTTTCCTTATGTTAGCCAGGCTGATCTTGAACTCCTGGGCTCAAGTGATCCACCCACCTCGGCCTCCCAAAGTGCTGGGATTACAAGTGTGAGCCACTTCGCCCAGCCATTATACCATTTTATATAAGGGACTTGAGCATCTCAGAATTTTGGTATCCACGAGGGGTCCTAGACCAATCTGAGGGACAGCTGAATATATACAATAGAATATTATTCAACCATAAAAAGAAATGTAATCCCAACATATGCTACACTGTGGATGAACCTGGAAGATATTATTTATGGTACGTGAAATAAACCAGACATAAAAGGACAAATATTGTATAATTTCACATATATGAGGTACCCAGAGGAGTCAAATTCATGGAGAGAGAAAGTAGAATAGTTGGCCGGGCACGGTGGCTCATGCCTGTAATCCCACCATTTTGGGAGGCTGAGACGGGCAGATCACTTGAGATCAGGAGTTCCAAATCTGCCTGGTCAACATGGGGAAACCCTGTCTCTACTGAAAATACAAAAATTAGCTGGGCATGGTGGTGCGCGCCTGTAATCCCAGATACTCGGGAGCCTGAGGCAGGAGAGTCACTTGAACCTGGGAGGCGGAGGTTGCAATGAGCCAAGATAGCACCACTGCACTCCAGCCTGGGTGACAGACTGAGACTCTGTCTCAGAAAAAAAAAAAAAAAGAAAAGGAAAAAGAAAGTAGAATAGTGGTTGCCAGGGACTACAAGGAGGGGGGAAATGGGAAGTTAGTGTTTGATGTATATAGAGCTTCGGTTTGGGAAGATGAAAAAGTTCCGGAGATGGCCGGGCGCAGTGGCTCATGCCTGTGATCCCAGCATTTTGGGAGGCCAAGATGGGCAGATCACTTAAGGTCAGGAGTTTGAGACCAGCCTGGCCAACATGGTGAAACCCCGTCTCTACGAAAAATACAAAATTAGCCAGGTGGGGGTGGACGCCTGTAATCCCAGCTACTCAGGAGGCTGAGGCGGAGCTTGCAGTGAGTCGAGATTGCGCCATTTCACTCCAGCCTGGGTGACAGAGCGACACTCTGTCTCAAAAAAAAAAAAAAAAAAAGAAATTTTGGAGATAGATGGTGGTGATGGCTACGTATGTAAATGTACTTAATGTCACAGAAGTGTGCACTTTAAAATGGCCCAAATGATAAATTTTTATGTTGTGTGTATATATATGTACATAATGTATATGTTTATGTTATATATATTTTATCATTAAAAAATTCTGGCCAGGCACAGTGAGTGGCACATGCCTGTAATCCCAGCATTTTGGGAGGCTAAAGTGGGAGGATTGCTTGAGTCCAGGAGTTTCAGAGCAACCTGGGCAACATAGTGAGACCCCATCTCAACAACAACAACAACAAATTTAAAAATTAGCTGGATGCGTGACAGCCACTTGAGAGAATTGCTTGAGCCCGGGAGGTTGAGGCTGCAAGGAGTCAAGGCCATGCCACTGCATTCCAGGCTAGGTGACAGAGTGAGACCCCATCTCAAGCAAAAAAAGAAAATTCCTTTATTGTTGTTTTAGTGAGATTTCAGAAGGGAGTGGAGTTACGTGGATATGTTGAATTCAGCACTTACCCAGGAGTTTCAGATGTTTAAAAGAGACTGTTTTGCCGGGCGCAGTGGCTCACGCCTGTAATCCCAGCACTTTGGGAGGCCAAGGTGGGTGGATCACCTGAAGTCAGGAGTTTGAGACCAGCCTGGCCAACATGGTGAAACCCCGTCTGTACTAAAAATACAAAAATTAGCCAGACGTGGTGGCCTGCACCTGTAATCCCAGCTACTCATGAGGTTGAGGCAGGAGAATCACTGGAGCACGGGAGGTGGAAGCTGCAGTGAGCTGAGATTATACCACTGCATGCCAACCTGGGTGACAGAGTGAGACTCCATCTCAAAAAAAAAAAAAAAAAAAAAAAAAGACTTTTATTTGCTAGTGTGAGGTCAGTTTTCTGGTTTCATTATTGATTTCCAGTTTTTTTAATTGTGGTCAAGAAATAATATATGAACAATTTCTACTATATGGGAGTTTATTGACATTTTGTTTGTGCCCTAGTTGATGACTGTTAATAATTACAAACACTACTTTTTATTAAGTGCTTACTAGTTGTCCGAAGAACATTACCTACCTTACCCACCTGGAAAACATCTAGTTTCGGCTGGGCACGGTGGCTCACGCCTGTAATCCCAGTGCTTTAGGAGGCCAAGGCGGGCTGATTATGAGGTCAGGAATTCGAGACCAGCCTGGCCAATATGGTGACACTGTCTCTACCAAAATACAAAAATTAGCTGGGTGTGGTGGCTCCTGCCTGTAGTCCTAGCTACTCAGGAGGCTGAGGCAGAAGAATGACTTGAACCTGGGAGGTGGAGGTTGCAGTAAGCCAAGATCTCAAAAAAAAAGAGAAAACATCTAGTTTTTCTGGACATCTGTAAAAAGTAGGGTGTTAGTCCCATTTTCGAGATAGGGAAGTTGAGGTAAAGAAAATAAGTAATATGCTGATGGACCCACAGCCAGGAAGTGGCTGAGCTGCACTAATTTTTTTTTTTTTTTTTTTTTTTTTTGAGACAGTCTCGCTCTGTAGCCCAAGCTGGAGTGCAGTTGGCATGATCTTGGCTCACTGTAACCTCTGCCTCCCAGGTTCCAGTGATTCTCCTGCCTCAGCCTCCCGAGTAGCTGAGACAACAAGCATGTGCCAGGAACGCCTGGCAAATTTTTTGTATTTTAGTGTAGACAGGGGTTTCAACATGTTGCCCAGGCTGGTCTTAAATTCCTGAGCTCAGGCAATTCACCTGCCACAGCCTCCCAAAGTACTAGGATTACAGGCATGAGCCATCAAGCCTAGCTAGCTGAATATTAACACAGGCTGGGCATAGTGGCTCACACCTGTAATCCCAGCACTTTCAGAGGCCAAGGCAGGAGGATCACTTGAAGCCAGGAGTTTGAGACCAGCCTCAACAACATGGTGAGACCTTCCACCAACCTCTATTTTTAAAAATTAATACAAATGGTAGCTCCCATTTAACGGGGACTTATAGGTTCCAGCCACTGTACATTAGTTCTATAATTTAATCTCTACAGCAACCTTGCAAGGTTAAAGTCTTGTGCTGCTTTAACAGAATACCTCGGTAATTTATAATAAACAGAAATGTATTTGGCTCACGGTTCTCAAAGTCCAGAAGTCCAAGGGCATGGTGCCAACATCTGCTCAGCATCTGGTGGGGGCCTCCTTGTATCCTCCCACGGTAGAAAGGGAGAGGGTGAGAGAGAGTGCAAGAGATTTAACACACAGCCTCAAGCCCTTCTGTGATTGGCATTAATCCACTCATGAGAGTAGAGACTTCATGACCCAAACACCTCCCGTTAGGCCCCATCTCCTAACACTGTTGCAGTGGGGACTGCCAACATGTGCTTCCTGGGGGATGCATTCAAACCACAATAAGCCCCATTTTTCAGACTGGAAACTGAAGTCCCATAGCTGAAGATCTGAGCCCAGGTGGGGTTGAGAGCCTGGGCTTTTTCTTTTCTCTTTTTTTGAGACAAGAGTCTGTTGCCCAGGCTGGAGTGGAGTGGCATGATCTTGGCTCACTGCAACCTCCGCCTCCCAGGTTCAAGTGATCCTTCTGTCTCAGCTCTCCCAGTAGTTGGGATTACACGCATATGCCACCATCCCTGGCTAATTTTTGTGTTTTTAGTAGAGATGGAGTTTCTCCATGTTGGCCAGGCTGGTCTCAAACTCCTACCTCAAGTGATCCACCCACCTCGGCCTCCCAAAGCACTGGGATTACAGGCGTGAGCCACCACGCCCAGCCGAGAGCCCGGGCTTTTTCGATGCATTGGCGGAGGGTAGTTCAGTATAGGGGTACCTGAGAGAGCAGAGCTTTTCTTTTTTTTTTTTTTTTTTTTTTTTTTTTGAGACGGAGTCTTGCTCTGTCGCCCAGGCTGGAGTGCAGTGGCCGGATCTCAGCTCACTGCAAGCTCCGCCTCCCGGGTTCACGCCATTCTCCGGCCTCAGCCTCCCGAGTAGCTGGGACTACAGGCGCCCACCACCTCGCCCGGCTAGTTTTTTTGTATTTTTTAGTAGAGACGGGGTTTCACCGTGTTAGCCAGGATGGTCTCGATCTCCTGACCTCGTGATCCACCCGTCTCGGCCTCCCAAAGTGCTGGGATTACAGGCTTGAGCCACCGCGCCCGGCCCAGAGCTTTTCAAGAGGGAGCCTGTGGTGTACAGCTAGGAGGGGCTGAGCAGGAATTTGCTACTGGGAAGACCAGAGATGGTGCACTGAGGACATCTGCAGCAAGGAGAGCTGGCGGCAAAGGCTGGGATCCCTGGCAAGCTCTAGGCCCCTCTGCCCTGGGGGTTGTGCCAGGCCTGGGCTGGGCAGGAGGGATGGGAAACTGCCTGCCCTCAGCAAGTAGGTAGAGGCTGGTGTTCCTGAGGCTGTGGACAAAGCCACCTCCTTCCTCCTTTTAGAAAGGCTCTGTGGCAACTTTTAGAGATTTGCAGGATGAAAACAACAGAAACCAGCAAGCAAACAGAGACTGGAGTAGAGGAATAGTAATCACAGAGGAAGAAGAGTGCGGAAAGGCTGGGAATAGAAAGGCATAGCGGCCCCTGTGCAAGGATGGCATTTGAAGGGAACAGTGGTGGTTAGTGGCACCAGTGTGCACTCTAGTGGGTGCAGAGGGAAAGAATACTTAATTTGTTCATGTATTTATGCACCCATTCATTGTGGAGGGAGGATGGGAAGGACGTTGCTCTGAGATTCTGAGCATCAGAAAGGGGAAGGGACTTGCTGAGGGTCACAGAATGCCAGTGGTAGGGGTCACAGTGGGTCATTTCACGAGACCGCACGAACTCTCAACCTTCCTGGCGTTGGATGAAACCTCATGAGGCAGGTAAGGGTGAGTGGAGAAGAAAGCATGGGGCCTGCCGTCATCAGCCCTAGCCTTGACTCCCCATTCAGCCCATTGTAGCTATGGGAAGGTGGGAAAGTCCCTCAACATTTCAGGACTTCAGTGGCCTCATCTGTAAAATGGGGTTATCTTAGCATCTACCTATTGGGAACAGTGAGAGTTAAATGAAGTGATGGATGTCAAGGGCATACAACGATGCTTGGCACATGGTGGGTGCACAGGTCTCAGAGAAGAGAAACTGAGGCCCAAAGAACTGGACAGGCCAGGTGCAGTGGCTCACGCCTGTAATCCTAGCACTTTGGGAGGCCCAGGCGGCCAGATCAACTGAGGTCAGGAGTTCGAGATCAACCTGGCCAACATGCTGAAACCGTGTCTCTACTGAAGTACAAAAATTAGCCAGGCATGGTGGCGGGCACCTGTAATCCCAGCTACTTGGGAGGCTGAGGCAGCAGAATGGCTTGAACCCAGGAGGTGGAGGTTGCAGTGAGCCAAGACCGTGCCACTGCACTCCAGCCTGAACAACAAAAGCGAGACTCTGTCTCAAAACAAAAATAAAAACAACAAACAAAATTAGCTGGGCATGGTAGCATGGGCCTTTAATCCCAGCTACTCCGGAGGCTGAGGCAAGAGAATCACTTGAACCTGGGAGGTGGAGCTTGCAGTAACGAGATCGAAACTGTCTCAAAAACAAAGGACTAGACAGCCCTGTCTCCACCAGCCAACTCAAATCGGGCAGGGTATAAAAAACCTGGGGCTTGGGGAAAAGTTTTAAAATGTCGTGGCTGGGCACAGAGGCACATACCTGTAATCCCAGAACTTTGGAGGCTGAAGCAGGAGGATTGCTTGAGGCCAGAAGTTTGAGACCAGCCTGGGCAACATAGTGAGACCTCACCTCTAAAATAAATAAAAATAGGCTGGGCATGGTGGCTCACGTCTGTAATCCCAGCACTTTGGGAGGCAAAGGTGGGCAGATCATTTAAGGTCAGGAGTTCGACACCAGCCTGGCCAACATGGTGAAACCTCGTTTCTACTAAAAATACAAAAATTAGTTGCGCGTGGTAGGTGGATTGGGCAAAAAGAGTGAGACTCCGTCTCAAAAAATAAATAAATAAATAAAAATTAAAACTAGCCAGGAGGTAGTATTATTGTCAGCAAGTATGTATTTCTTGGGAGAAAGTGAGTGCCCTCTCTTTCTCTCTCTCTCCAGGTGGGCTTGGCTACCATTGGCTCTGCTCCCCCGATCCTAGGGCAAGGAGCTCCTCCTGGGCCTGGGGTCTCAGAGGGCTGGGGCACCCACACATGCTCCAGGTGTGGCTGTTCCAGTTGCGGCTGTCAGCATTTGATGGTGTGGATGACTCAGGCAGTGTGGCTAGGTGGGTTTAGTGATGGGGGCAGAAAGGGAAGTTTCCTTAGAGGCCCCCTTCCCTGCTTCTGTCACCCACCTCTGCAAGCTGTAATTATCAAGCCTTTGATATTGAACTGTACTTCCTCTTACTAGTATACTTTTAGCTCTCCCGCCAGACCATGCTGCGAGAGAGCAGGTCCAGGTCCTCATGGAAGTAGGCGAGAAATCAGTTCTGCACACTGGTCTTTTCCTGATCTCTACTTGGAGGCAGTCATGGAACTGCCATGGAATTGTTGGGAAAGTTTAATGAGTTAATATGCAGAAGCACTTCATGCAGTGCCTAGTTAATGGTTAACTACTAGGAATAGTCTCACCCTTCACAGTTCAGGTTGGGTGTCACTTCCTCCAGGAAGCCTTCCCTGACTTTCCCAGGCTGAATTTGGTGCCTGCATCCACTGTGCCTCCCTGGTACTTCCTACCACTCTGAGTTATAATTGTCCCTTTATTTGTCTTTCTCCCATACTCAACAGTGAGCCCCCAGGGGGGCACTGTGCCATACCCTGTTCACTGTTGCATTCCCAGTGTGCCTGGCTCAGGTAGCAGTGACAATTATATTTTAGGTGAATGAGTGAAACTCATGAGAGCTGGGGATCTGGGACCAGGCCTTCAGCCCTGTCACTCACATGCTATCTGATTTAAGTTCTCAGGGTTGAAGTCCCCCCAAGATGAAATGGAGCTGAAACAACCCCTTCCTCATGGGGCTGATGTCAGGAGGAAATGAGATTTTCTGCACACTCCCTGGCATGCTATGTGTTCCATAAACATTCACTGTTATTCTGCAGTTCCTGATTAAATACACTCTACTTGGCCGTGTGTGTGTTGGCTCATGCCTGTAATCCCAGCACTTTGGAGGTGGATTGCTTGAGGTCAGGAGTTTGAGACCAGCCTGGCCAACATGGCAAAACCCCATCTCTACTATAAATACAAATATTAGCCAGGCATGGTGGTGTGCAACTGCAGTCCCAGCTACTCAGGAGGGTGAGGCAGGAGGATTGCTTGATCATGGGAGGCAGAAGTTGCAGTGAACCAAGTTTGCACAACTGCACTCCAGCCTGAGTGACAGAGCGAGACTCTGTCTCAAAAAAAGCCGGGCATGGTAGCTCATGCCTATAATCCCAGCTCTTTGGGAGGCCAAGGCGGGTGGATGACCTGACGTCAGGAATTCGAGACTAGCCTGGTCAACATGGTGGAACCCCATCTCCACTAAAAATACAAAAATTAGCTGGGTGTGGTGGCAGGTGCCTGTAATCCCAGCGACTCGGGAGGCTGAGGCAAGAGAATGCTTCAGCCTGGGAGGCAGACGTTGCAGTGAGCCAAGATTGCTGCCACTCCACTCCAGCCTGGGGGATGGACTGAGACCTCGGCTCACCAAAAACAACAACAACAAAATCCCCTCTACTTGTCCAGGCGTCCCCTAGTCCCTCCAACCCAAAGAACCTTCAGTTTTAGCGCTAGACTCCCATAGCCTCCCAGTATGTCCCCCGTCACAGAATCAGTCACACTTGTGACTTGCTCCTCTGTTACCCCCTCTCCCCACAAGCTGTAGGCTCAGCAAGGGCAGGGCCTTAGCCTCACCCATCTGACTATCCAGCACCTAGCCCAGGGCCTGGCTCAAACCAGGGGCTTGGAAAATGCGTTCTGCAGGGCTCAGACACCTGGCTCCCTTGCACCGGGGGGCCTGCGAGGTATTCCTGCCTCGACACAGTTCTTCCCCCTGGATTACCCTTTCCTTCTCTCTTCAGCCTATGCAACTCTGTTCTTATTTGGCAAGACAGCGCAAATGCCATCTTCCCCAGGAAGTCCTTCCTGAGCCACCCAGTGCTGTGACCTCTCTCTCCTTGGAAATCTGAAAGCTCTGACTTCTTCAACCACTAACTTGCCACTTGTACATAAGCTCTCCAGCTTGATACCTTTAGGTCTGTTGGTTTGTTTTGTTGGATAATTTTTCTCTTCCCATGTTACATTCCCAGTGAAATTTTGTTTTCCACTGAGGTGGGTGGCATTTACCAATGTCTATCATCAGAGAAAGGCAGTTCCTCCAGAGAGTTGCGTATCACACATGCTGCATAGCACATACATACATATAAAATTATTCCAGGCACACAGAGGAAAGATTGTGTGAGGACATAGCAAGACGGCGGCCATCTGCAAGCCAAGGAGAAAGGCCTCAGAGGAAAGGAACCCTGCCAGTACCTTGATCTTAGGCTTCCAGTCTCCAGCACTGTGAGAAAAGAAATTCCGTTGTTGAAGCCAAAAAATAAAAATTAAAAAAAATTCCATTTGTTCCCTGACTTTTTTTTTTTTTTTTTTTTGGAGACAGAGTCTCACTTTGTCACCCAGGCTAGAGTGCAGTAGCGCGATCTCGGCTCACTGCAAGCCCTGCCTCCCATCCTCTCCTGAGGCAGGAGAGTGGCGTGAACCTGGGAGGTGGAGCTTGCAGTGAGCCGAGATTGCACCACTGCACTCCAGCCTGGGCGACAGAGCGAGACTCCATCTCAAATAAAGTAAAATAAAATAAAATAAATAAATAAATAAAAATGGAATAAGGTTTGTAATTTAGATAATTGTATTTTACCAATGCCAATTTCCTGGTTTTGCTATTATACTACAGATATATAAAATGTCACCATTGTGGGAAGCTGGGTGAAGGGTACATGGGACTCAATTTTGTTACTAATTTTGCAATTTCCTGTAAGCCTATAATTATTTCAAAATAACAACTTTTAAAGGCTTTGAGGCTGATTAAGCATACAAAATTATGTTAAATATAAAACAGTAATATCTATATTAGATAGGACATACAGACTTAGCTGTGCAAGCTTATTTATTAACAAGTTTTTGATAATATTAAAAAAGATTGATAACCTTAGGGGACTGTTTTTGAGATTAGCAGTACCATCCATGTAATGGAATACTATGCAGATATTGGAAAGTGCCGAGTAGAAATGTATTTACTATTTTGGGAAACTTTTACCAATATTTTGGTGAGTTAAAAAATATCAATTGAGGCTGGGCACAGAGGCTCGCGCCTATAATCCCAGCACTTTGGGAAGCCAAGGTGGGCAGATCACTTGAGGTCAGGAGTTCAAGACCAGCCTGGCCAACATGGTGAACTACCCCTCCTACTAAAAATACAAAAATTAGCCGGGCATGGTGGCGCATGCTTGTAATCCCAACTATTTGGGAGGCCCAGGCAGGAGAATCGCTTGAACCTGGGAGGCAGAGGTTGTAGTGAACCAAGATCACGACACTGCACTCAAGTCCAGGCAACAGAGGGAGACCCTGTCTCAAAACAAACAAACAAAAAAAAATGATCTATCAAGTCTGGAAGAATATTCACAGAAATATTAAAAGTTGATTGTCTTAGGTCAGTGAGATTGCAGATGTTTTTTTTTTTTTTCTTTTTTTGAGACAGGGTCTGGATCTGTTGCCCAGGCTGGAGTGCAGTGCTGCAATTATAGTTCACTGTAACCTCAACCTCCCCGGCTCAAGCCATTCTCCTGCCTCAGCCTCCTGAATAGCTGGGACTACAGGTATGAGCCACTGTGTCTGGCTCAAGGTCACTCATGTTAAGAATGGAAGAGTTCAAACTAGAGCTGCAGAGACAGAGACCCCTCTCTACAAAAAAAAAAAAAAAGTGGCCGGGTGCAGTGGCTCATGCCTGTAATCCCAGCACTTTGGGAGGCCGAGGCAGGAGGATCTCTTGGGTGCATGATTTCGAGACCAGCCTGAGCAATGTAGTGAGACAGCCTCTCTCTACAAAAAATAAATAAACAAGTAAATAATAAATAATTAGCCAGGCGTAGTGCTGCGCGCCTGTGCTCCCAGCTGCTTGCGAGGTTGAGGTGAGAGGATCACCTGAGCCCGGGAGGCGGAGGTTGTAGTGAGCCCAGATCTTCAAGCCACTGCACTCTAGCTTGGGCAACAGAGCAAGACCCTGTTTCAAACCAAAAAAAAAAAGAGTGACCTTGAGCAAAACGCTGCCCCTCTTAGAACTTCAGACTTGCCGTCTTTACACAGAAGATGGACTTCAAAGTCCCTACGATCTTGCCTGGCCCCCTCACGCTGAATTAACTGGCGGGCTGGTTTCCCAGGGGCTCTGCGGGAGACTGCAGCATAGCAGCGCCGCGGCTGCCGAGGGGTTAATACCGTTGGGCTCGGCCCCTTTTCTTGCCCCGCCCCACGGCCACCACCCCCGCCAGGGTTGTACCCTTGACCCCGCCTTCAGGCCTTGCGTCCACCGGAAGTACCGGCGCGCGGGCAGCTCACTTCCGCCCGGCAGGTGACAGCCGCGGGGCTCCGAGCCGCCGGCAGCTGGGACGCACCGGGAGAGCGAGAGGTGGAAGCCGCGGACATTTTGGTGCCAAGCCGAACCGAGCCGTGGCGTCGGGAGCTGTTGGGACCTGCGGGTGAGGAAGCGGGGACCTGGGCGAGCCAGGAGAAGAAGTGGGGCGGGGAGTCAGGGGTCCTAGGTGAGGGGTTTGCGGGGTCAGAGGTCATGAAGAGGACGCGGCGCTGCAGAGGCGCGAGCGGCGTCCCCAGCCAGAGGAGGAGGAAGGGCTGAGGGTTCGTTCATTCATTCGCTCCCACTTGGCCGCCGGCCTGTTCCTCCGCCGCCCCAGATCCGCAGCCCCTCCTGGGGCTCCCGCTCAGAGAGACTCTTAGACTTAGGCCCCGAGGAATTCCTCACTGGCCGGAGGGAAAACTCTTCGGGCTCTAGTTTCCTCTTTCAGGCTCACCCGCATGGCCATCCTGATGCCTCCTAGTTGTTCAGGGCGTTATCTCTTTGCCAAGGTTGAAAAAAAGGAAAGAAAGAAAGAAAAATTAGAAAACGGTCCCGTGCCGCCCGCCCGCGGCTAGGCACGGGCTTGGTCTTGTGTGTTGGAGCCTCTAAGACAACATGTTGACTGAATGGGGACACCGGTGATAATGCTACAAAATAACGACGGAGATGCTTGCTAGTGGCTATCGAGCCCCTTCTGTGTACCCGGCACTGTGCTAAACACTTTCCTTACAATGACACATTTAAACTTCACAGCAACCTTTGTGGGGATTAAAGATCCCTGTTTTATCGATGAGGACATTGAGGCACAGAGAGGTTAAATCACACATGTAAGGTCATTCGGGTAGTAGAGGCAAGGCCAGGTTTCCTGCCCAGGCTCTCAGGGACCTGCAAAGTACAGAGACAAAGGAAAGACTGGAGTAAGGTTGGGGAGTAGGGGATATTTAAGACTTTTAGCCGGGCCCAGTGGCTCATGCCTGTAATCCCAGCACTTTGGGAGGCTGAGGCGGGTGGATCACGAGGTCAGGAGTTCAAGACCAGCCTGACCAACATGGTGAAACCGTCTCAACTAAAAATACAAAAATTAGCTGGGTGTGGTGGCGCAAGCCTGTAATCCCAGCTACTTGGAAGGTTGAGGCAGGAGAATCGCTTGAACCCAGGAGGCAGAGGTTGTAGTGAGCCAAGATCGTGCCACTGCACTCCAGCCTGGGCCACAGAGTGAGACTCCATCTCAAAAAAAAAAAAAAAAAAGACTTTTAGCTGCCGTTGTATTTATTTGGATTTGTGTCAGGATGTAGCCTTATTGTTTTTTGTCTGATCTTCATAAGGGTCATTTGATTTGCTTTCTTTAGGATAAAATAATCCTGCAGACTGTTGCTATTAGTGATATCTCTCAGGGCAAGAGTCTAAGATTTTCCTGACTTTGGGGAACAGTGAGACACAAAACAGGCTATCCGTGAAAGCTATTTGAAGACTGTCCAGAACTTCTCTTCAGAGTGGTTGAGCTGCATTCCTTTTGGTCTAAAAAGAGAGGAACCACATGACCTCTAGGGGATCTTTTGGTCCTAGGTTCTGGAAGAAGGTACCCAGAGGAAGAATCTTTGCCTTTCTGAGAAATATGCAGGCCCCATGGCTTCTCGCCAGAGCTGAGCACATCTTACTTGGAAGGTGGTGCGATGGTTTGGTGGCTGAAGGACTAGGCTGTATGAATCTGAGCCTCATTCCATTGCGGATATTCACTTGCTTCAATTCTGCCTCAGTTTCCCTGACATCAACATGAGAAAGACCTGCCGCCTTCCTGTCTATTCCTAGGGGTATGAACCTGTGAATGAACCTGTGAGGGCTTCCACATGCTTCTGAAGAAAGCTGTATATAAATATTACTGTAATACCTTTTTTTTGTTTAGCTCTACGATCTGTTGTCCTAGTTCCATTGAATTCACAGAAACTTAATATTGTCACCTTACTCCCATCCTTCCAAGGGAGGATTTGAGATGAAGCAACTTGTCACAGAGGGTAGGAACATGAGCAGAGCTCAGAGCATGTGGTTTTCTGTCCTGAGTTGAGCCCACCAGTGTCCTCTGACCTCTTAGCAACTGTCATGAGGAGCAGCTTCAGTAGTTCTCAAAGAGTCAGATCCCTCAGAGGTTGTGTGGAGATCATCTGTTGAGTGTGGGTCAGTGGAGGCTTCCCCCTGAGCTGCTTCAAGAGCCCAGAGGTATGAAGGAAAGATCACTCGACTCCCAGTCAGTGAGCCCTGGGTTCAACCCCAGCTCCGCAGTTCAGCAGCTTCCTGGCAGTGTGACCTGACCTGGAAGGTTTACATAGGCTGGCCCTCCTTTACCTCAGCTCTAAAATCATACTGGCCACCCTCTCTGACTCCCCTACCCCTGCTTTGTGTGAGGGTTAGATGGGAAAATTTGTGTAGGGCCTGTGATTTTTGGGTGCTTTGACTCGAGGCTGACTGATGCCTGCTGGGGGGCCCGTGTCTGAGGAAGTCTGCCAGCCTTGGCTTCTGGAGCGTTACTTCCTTCTGCAAACAGAGACCTTAATGTACTCAGGACTTCTTCCACCCTTCTTGTTTCACTTCCTAAAAGTAGTTCAGAACAAGTTCAATTTGTTGGTCCTTCTGACTTTGAGCTTGGACTTGCATCTTTTTCTGGTTATTCTCTGAAACTCTTGCATTTCTTAACTGCCCGCTTCCCAGGAACTTCCCATGTCTGGCACCAAAGCCTGACGTGCTGACAATAAGCAAACATGGCTTGGGTTTTACACTTTGCTGTGTTTCTGAAAGTTGAGGGGACATTTGTGCCTTGCAGACATTTCTTTTTTTCGACAGGTCTTTTGCTTAAAAGAGATCGTTGATATTATCACAGCCCAGAAGTGATTTTTCTGTTCTTTATCTCTTCGCATAGAGAGGAACAAATACTCCTGAGAAAAAATGTCAGCAAAGCAGTTGGGGAATCCTTAAAGAAAATTCTGCTTGAAAATTCATCAGTGGCTCCTAGTTGCCCTCAGGCTAAAACTCACATTCCTTAACGTGACATTCAAGGCCCTTTGGACTCTGACCCCTGCCTAGCTCTCTTTCATCATCTCTCCTACTCCGTACTCACCTTTTCCCACGCTCCCGTCAACCTCAGCTGCTTGCTACTTCTGCAAGCCCCAACTCTTTTTTTTCTTTTTTTGAGGCAGGATCTTGGTTTGTTACCCAGACTGTAGTACAGTGGAGCTATCATAGCTCACTGCAGGCTCCAACTTGTGGGCCTGAATGATCCTCCCGCCTCAGCCTCCCAAGTAGCTAGGACTACAGGTGAGTGCCACTGTGCCTGGCAAATTGTTTTTATTTTTTGTAGAGACGGAGTCTTGCTATGTTGCTCAGGCTGGTCTCAAACCCCTGGCCTCAAGCAGTCCTTCCTTCCACCTGGGCCTCCCAAAGTGCTGGGATTACAGGTGTGAGCCACCACACCTGGCCTTCCAACTTTCTGCCTTTGCTTTGCGCTATTCCCTCTGCCTGAACACCATTTCCTGCTCTCCCAACCTTACCTGCTTAGCTGCAGTGCTACTTGGTTCTTCCCATCTGATCATCGCCCCGAAGTCTGAGCTGGATGCCCCTCCTTGATGTCCTGTGGCAAGGGTCACAGTGGGTTGTGATTGTTTACTTGGCTCTCTTCCAAGTAAATAGCTCTTTTTCTTTCTTTCTTTCTTTTTTTTTTTTTTTTTGAGACAGAGTCTTGCTTTTTCCTCCATGCTGGAGTGCAATGGCGCAATCTCAGCTCACTGCAACCTCTGCCTCCCGGGTTCAAGAGATTCTCTTGCCCTAACCTCCGGAGTAGCTAGGATTACAGGCGCCTGCCACCATGTTTGGCTAATTTTTGTATTTTTAGTGGAGGCAGGGTTTCACCATGTTGGCCAGGCTGGTCTTGAACTCCTGACCTCAAGTGAACCGCCCGCCTTGGCCTCCCAAAGTGCTGGGATTACAGGTGTGAGCCACCGCACCGGGCCAGTAAATAGCTCTTAATCCTTGATGAGGACCTGCCTTAACTATGTCTCCAGCACCCAGTGAGACGTCTGGTACATAGTTGGTGCTCAGCAGGTGTTCAATGAGTGAATGAATGAATATTGCATTGAATTGTTAGGATTCCTTGACTCCTAAGGGATTCAAAGCACTTTCCAGATTATCTCCTCTCCATCCTCATGTCACCTCATAGAGACAGGGAGAAATCTGATCAGTGCTGAGACTACTTTCAAACTACAGTTGCTACCACCAGACAGCCGCCAGAGTGTTTCAGGGCTTCCAGAGGCCTGGGAATCTGGTACCGAGCAGAGAAGTGGTAAACTCTCTCTCAGTAGTAGTAATAGTGGCTAACATTTATCAGGCATTTTGTGGGCTGGGCACTGCTAAGGGCTAGGTGTGTATTGACTTGTTTTGGCCTCACAAACCCCTCAGGCGTGTAACACTGCAGTTCCCATTTTACAGTTGTGCTGCAGTTGTGCCTGTTTGCTTTGTAGAGCCTGGGAGAGCCCCTGTCCTACCTGCTATGGCTGCCTTCACCTACCCACTCCTTGTGTTTAGATTGTCCCCTCTTATATAGTGGAGCTGAGGAAGGACTTGGCTATGGTTCTACACTCCTATGCCTCATGCTGTCTGGGTCTTTAGCCTTGAACTTGACTTCTGACCTCTGTCAGGAAGGGAGGCCTCTCCTAGTTATGGTATGAGTGTAGCCTAACTCTGGGTTGACCCCACAAGGCCCAGAGTTCATCAGTTACTGGGATGCCTTAGTCACTGAGCCCCCGGGTTACCACCAGTTACCACAGTCCGCCCTGTGGACTCGGAGCTGGAAGGTGGTAGGTTTGTACCTGATGTAAATGACGAGTTGATGGGTGCAGCACACCAACACGGCACAAGTATACATATGTAACAAACCTGCACGTTGTGCACATGTACCCTAGAACTTAAAGTATAATTAAAAAAAAAAAGAAAGTCAGGTCTCAAAAGCTTTAAAACTGAACCTTCATTGTTCATTTTTGGCATTTCAGTAACTGAGTTCCGTAGCAGAATAGACATACTTTTTACCACACCCTCCTTACATTTAGGATCTTAAGCATATTGCGAGTGGAATAACACAATTTCAGTAGAGCCAGCCTTGGGTCTGCTGCTGTGGTGGTCTTCATTGCCTGATCCCCGAGTGTTGGGTGGCTGGCTGCTGGGACACTGAGGACAGAGACTTCCTAAGTCCAGCATTCATTCGGTATTTATCGAGGCCTGCTAATGCCTGATGCTGGCCTATGCTGATAGGTCAACAGGCCAGATGTGGCTTCAGGCTTCAGATAAGCCCTCGAGTTGCTTACTTCATTCTAGCGGGAGAGAGAGACAAAGAAGTAGAGAAAAAAAGCAATGATTAGAAAAACCAATAAGCCACGAGGGAAATAAAAGGCATAGCAGCCAGAGCCTGTTAAAATATAAGTCAGATGTCAGGATTCCTCTGCTCAAAACCCTCCAGTGGCTCCAGCTCACTCAGTAAAAGCCAGAGACCTCATGCTTGCTCATAAGGCCTCCTGCATTCTCCTGTGACTTCCTGACCCACTATTTCCTCATTGCTCACTCAGCCACATTCACTTCCCTGCTGTTCCTCAGACACGCCAGGCACATACTCACCTTTGCACTGGCGATCTCTTTTGTTTGGTAGCCTCTTCCCCAGACAGTGTCACCTGTCACCTTCTCAAGGAGGCCTTCTACGGCCACCCTAGTTAAATTTTAACTTCCCTTCCTCCCCTCTCCCCTCCCTATCCTCCTTCCCTCCTCTTTTTTGCCTCCATAGTGTTCATCACTATCTAAGATGTTGTGTATTTTACTCATTTATCTTGCTTACAGTCTCTTTCCCCCATTATGATGTAAACTCCATGTAGGGAAGGATGTCTGTTTCTTTCACTGCTGCATTCCCAATCTGTAGAAATGTTTCTGGTGGCCGGGCGCGGTGGCTCAAGCCTGTAATCCCAGCACTTTGGGAGGCCGAGACGGGCGGATCACGAGGTCAGGAGATCGAGACCATCCTGGCTAACACGGTGAAACCCCATCTCTACTAAAAAATACAAAAAACTAGCCGGGCGAAGTGGCGGGCGCCTGTGGTCCCAGCTACTCGGGAGGCTGAGGCAGGAGAATGGCGTAAACCCGGGAGGTGGAGCTTGCAGTGAGCTGAGATCCGGCCACTGCACTCCAGCCTGGGCGACAGAGCCAGACTCAGTCTCAAAAAAAAAAAAAAAAAAAAAAGAAATGTTTCTGGTACACAGAAGATACTCAGGAAATGTATGAATAAGAATACTGGAGGATGTGACAGAGAATACCTTCTTAAGATTGTACATGCATGGCCAGGTGCAGTGGCTCATGCCTGTAATCCCAGCTACTTGGGAGGCTGAGGTGGGAGGATCACCTGAGGCCAGGAGTTCAAGACCACCCTGGATAATTTAGCGAGACTCCACAAAAAACTTGAAAAGATTAGCTGGGCATGGCATATGCCAGTAGTCCCAGCTACTCAGGAGGCTGAAGCAGAAGGATTGCTTGAGCCCAGTAGTTCGATGCTGCAGTGAGCTATGATCACACCACTGCACTCTAGCCTGGGTGACAGAGCAAGACTGTCTGTCTCTAAGAAAAAAAAAAAAAGATAGTACATGCAGGAAAGGTTTTTTTTTTTTGTTTGTTTATTTTTTTAAGCATCAGAGGTATCACGCTGGAAGGGAAGGTGTCTTTGAAGTGAAGTCATCTAAGCTGAGATTTGAAGGATAAATTGGAGCAGTTAGGAGGGGATAATCCAAGCAGAAGGATCAGCAAGGATAGAGATAGTGAAGAGTTGGCTGTTAGAGGAACAAAGAAGGCATGTGGGCCTGGAGGCAAAGACCTGGTACTTATATCCTGTGCCAGAGCCCCCTGACCTTCTGCAGCTCTGTCACTCTGAGCTGATACCTGTGGGAGCAGGTGACAGTGGCTTGGCTTCACTGAACATTTCTCCCACTGGAGATGTTGCCACCTGATCTTCTACCCTTGCCCTTTCTTCTCTCTCTCATAATTTATTCACTTACCTTCCATTTATTGGCTGTAAATGGGCTAGGGGTCTGGCATGTTCGATTTCAGTATAGTCAGAATAGCTTGACAATCAGAGCAGATGTATCTCTGATCCTGAATAACCCAGTGAATGGAACATTGAGAAGCTGCTCTAGCAGAGGTTGGTTTACAAAACATGAAATTTGCCCAAGAAGAGAGTTGAGCACTGATCGTTCAGCTATTTATTGAACACCTGTTTGCCAGGTACCAGCCTAGGAGTTAGGAATATGATAGTGAACAAAATGGACAAAATCCTTACCCCCATTTACATTATGGAATTTATAGGGGGAGAAAAAATAGACAACGAAAGTATATTTTACAGTATGTAGGTAATAGGTAATAAGTACTTCTAAGGGAAAAAGAGCAAAGAGGTGGGTTTTTTTTTGTTTGTTTGTTTTTTGAGACGGAGTCTCGCTGTGTTGCCCAGGCTGGAGTGCAGTGGTGCAATCTCGGCTCACTGCAAACTCCACCTCCTGGGTTCACGCCATTCTCCTGCCTCAGCCTCCCGAGTAACTGGGACTACAGGTGCCTGCCACCACACCCAGCTAATTTTTTGTATTTTTGGTAGAGACGGGGTTTCACCATGTTAGCCAGGATGGTCTCGATCTCCTGACCTTGTGATCTGCCCACTTCTGCCTCCCAAAGTGCTGGGATTACAGGCGTGAGCCACTGTGCCTGGCCGGGGGGGGTGTACAATTTTAAATAAAGTGGTCAAAGAAGGCCTCAATGAGAAGATGACGTTTGAGCCAAAACCTAAAGAGGTGAGGGACTGAGCCATGAGGCTGTCTGGAGAAAGAGCCTTCCTGGCAAAGTGAATAGCATGGGCGAAGGTCCTGGGGTGGATGCCTGTTGTGTTCAAGGATCAGTAAAGAGGCCTGTGCAGCTGGAACTGAGGTAATGATGGAGAGAAGAGTTCCAAGGGTAATGGCCAGCAGGGTGCACGTGTGAGAGAGAAGGGGCATGCATCTCTTACAGGGCCTGTGGGCTATGAGGCCATGGTAGGGACTTTTTCTTTTACTATGAGTAAGAGAACCATTGGAGGACGTTGAGCAGAGGGATGCTACTGTCTGACTTAGACTGTAAAAGGATCATCCTGGTTGTTGCTGAGATGGGGTGTCAGCAGAGCAGTGTGGGAGCAGCTTTGTTAGCACTCAGTGGAAGGTGATGCTGTCCTGGAGCTGGGGGGTAGTGATGGAGCTAGTGAGAAGCTGCTCATGGATTCTAGATTCATTTTGAAGGTCGGAATCCAATAGGATTTGCCGATAGATTTAAGGGAGAGTATGTTGTTAAGGGTGACTCAGGTTTTTAGCCTGAGGCCCTCTTAAAGATAGTGCTGGCAAGAACTAGATGATGTAGGCTGCAGGGTGAGCCAGTTGGGGAAAGGAAGGAAGCAGAAGGTCAGTTTTTATCACATTAAGTTTGAGCTGCCTGCTAGTCATCTCCACAGTAATGTGGAGATGTCAGGTAGACAGTTTGGACATCTGTGCTGGGGGTTCTGGGGAGAGGTTGGGCTATGTGGATAGTATGCAAAGCTGTGATACTGGATGATCCACCAAAGAGGCAAAATAGCATAGATGGGGAGGAGAAGAGGTACCAGGCCTGAGCCCTGGGGCACACAGTGTTGAAGGAGAAGGAGAGGAACAAGCAAAGGAGACTGAGAAAGCGCAGACAGTGGCGTAGGAGGGCAGGCAGAGAGCATGGCATCCTGGCATTTGAGGGAAGACAGGATTTCGGGGAGAAGGGAGTGATCAGTAGTGTCAAATGCTTATCAGCATGAGACTTGTCATTTGACAAGACCATTGTGTCTTCTGCTGGCAGGACCCAACACACCTGGCATCCAGGACCATTTCTGAACCTCATTCTCCCTTCCCTAGCCTCGCCTGCTCCTTTCCCTTCCAGGTCCTTTCCTTCAGCCAGGCAGGGGCTCACAGACTTCTTGTTTTGGCCATAGGTAAATCACTCATCTCTCAGTGTCTCTAATTCCTCATTTTTTAAGTGAATTACCTTGAGAATTAAAATGAGAAGGGTTGTAAATCACTTAGCAAGATTGTTGCTAGTAAATCAGCTAGTGTTGATTTAATTGTTGCCAGTTCCCTCTCTTGTCACATTGGCAATTTCGTGGTGCGCCTCTGCCACCTCCACTCTTGCCTTTCTAAATCTGACCTGTCTTTTCGTGTCCAGCCAAGCCTCTCTTCATCTAAGAGAACTTCCCTTGCTGCTCCACCTATCTCAGAACCCTCCTCCTCTGGAGGCATGATCACTCTGCCATTCCCCTGAAGTCCTTTACCTGGCCTCTAAATCTGTAAGAGCTCAGTGAGAAAAGACTGTCTTTTGTTTACTGGGTGCTTCTGTGTGGGGTACAGTTCCAGGCATGGAGTGGATGGTGCTCTACACTCTTAATTTGACAGATCTTTAGAAAGTCTCCCCATTACATAGATGGGAAGACTGAGACCACAAAGAGCCTTGTTCTGTAGTCTCTGACCTCTTTCTCCTCATCTCGATTAATTTAAGTACTGTTCAGAAGAAGCCTTACTTTATTTTCAAGTCCAGAGGAACTTTTCTTTTTCTTTTTTTGAGATGGAGTCTTGCTCTGTCACCCAGGCCGGAGTGCAGTGGTGTGATTTCAGGTTCCAGCGATTCTCCTGCCTCAGCCTCCTGAGCAGTTGGGACTATAGGTATGAGCAACCATGTCCAGCTAATTTTTGTATTTTTAGTAGAGATGGGTTTCGTCATGTTGGCCAAGCTGGTCTCGAACTCCTGACCTCAAGTGATCTGCCCGCCTCGGTCTCCTAAAGTGCTGGGATTACAGGCATGAGCCACTGTACCCACCACTTTTTTTTCTTTACAGCGGATCTTTCCACACATTACTGCTTATAGATCAGTTGAGAACTGGTATGTGATTCTAGAATGAAGTTCTAGAGACTCAAAGCCAATATAAGAACGTTTGCATGTGACATTTGTCTGCCTTTAGTTCCTTTTCATTCTGAAGTCTTTAATTGCTAATGGGCCTCAGGAGATTGACCTTTTTTTTTTTTTTTTTTTTTTTTTTTTTTTTTTTGAGACAGAGTCTCGCTCTGTCACCCAGGCTGGAGCGCAGTGGTGCAATCTCAGCTCACTGCAAGCTCCGCCTCCCAGGTTCACACCATTCTCCTGCCTCAGCCTCCCGAGTAGCTGGGACTACGGGCGCCCGCCACCATGCCCAGCTAATTTTTTGTATTTTTAGTAGAGGTGGGGTTTCACCATGTTAGCCAGGATGGTCTCGATCTCCTGACCTCGTGATCCGCCCGCCTTGGCCTCCCAAAGTGCTGGGATTGCAGGAGTGAGCCACTGCGCCTGGCCCAACTTTTTTTTTTTTTTGAGACAAGGTCTCTCTCTGTTGCCCAGGCTGGAGTGCAGTGTCACATTCATAGCTCACTGCAGCCTCAACCTCCCAGGCTCAAGCAATCCTCCCACCTCAGGCTCCTGTAGCTGGTACTACAGATGTGTGCCACCACACCTGGCTAATTGTATTTTTTATAGAGGTGGGGTTTCACTGTGTTGCCCAGGCTGGTCTCGAACTCCTGTGCTCAAGCAATCTGCCTGCCTCGGCCTCACAAAATGCTGGGATTACAAGTGTGGGCCACCGTGCCCGGCCAGATTGATTTTGACTAATCAGTTTTCATGGAAATCCCAGGAGGCCCGTAACTGGGCAAGCGCATCCAGACAGGCTTTCACTAGGCACATGACCAAACTTGACATTCCCTGTTGAACAAACTGGATGGGCTGACCCTAAAATAACCTGTAATTCAACATCTGAGGGACTCTGCAGAGATGTGTGGCAACCCATTTCACATACCCTTTAACCTAGAGCATGTATGTTTCTGCCAGGGCTTCATTCAGAGAGAAGCAGTTGCCTTGCTGGACAGAGTGGGACACGTGTGACCTTATTAGGGGGCAGCAGTGGAGAGTGTTGGCACTGCCATTTTCTAGCTGTGTAACTCCAAACAAATGCCTTGACCTCCCTGGTACTTCAATTTCCTCACCTGTAAACTTGTGATAATATTAAAACCTTCATGGATTATCGTGAAGACTAACTTTTTTTTTTTTTTTTTTTGGAGACCGAGTCTCACACTGTCACCCGGGCTGGAGTGCAGTGGCGCGATCTTTTTTTTTTTTTTTTTTGAGACGGAGTCTCGCTCTGTCACCCAGGCTGGAGTGCAGTGGCCGGATCTCAGCTCACTGCAAGCTCCGCCTCCTGGGTTTATGCCATTCTCCTGCCTCAGCCTCCCGAGTAGTACCAGCTACTGGGACTACAGGCACCCGCCACCTCGCCCAGCTAGTTTTTTTGTATTTTTTAGTAGAGACAGGGTTTCACCGTGTTAGCCAGGATGGTCTCGATCTCCTGACCTCGTGATCCGCCTGCCTCGGCCTCCCAAAGTGCTGGGATTACAGGCTTGAGCCACCGCGCCCAGCGAGTGGCGCGATCTTGATTCACTACAACCTCCGCCTCCCAGGATCAAGCGATTCTGCTGCCTCAGCCTCCAGAGTAGCTGAGACTACAAGCGTGTGCCACCACGCCTGGCTAATTTTTTGTATTTTAGTGTAGACAGGGTTTTCAACATGTTGCCCAGGCAGGTCTCAAACTCCTGACCTCATGATCCGCCAGCCTCGGCCTCCCAAAGTGCTGGGATTAACAGACATGAATCACCGCGCCCTGCCATGAGGACTAACTTTAAAGCTCTTTACATAGTGTCTGTCACATGATGCACATCCATTTGCCATTACTACTACCACTGCCACTTTTGTTCCAAATTTCATGCTGAGCCTAAAGAACACAGATTATTTTCTCATAGTTATTGAACTGACTTGAAAGAGCCTGTCTGAGTTCGGTAACCACGTTTTCTCAGAGAGAAAGTCTGAAATCTGGTTTTTCTACTGCTGACTCACCTTTTAGTCTTCCAGCTGGCCTTACCTGTTTCCCTGTCTGTTAACTTTACAGTTTACTTAAGTATTTACCTATAAGGACCTTTTTTTTTTTTTTTTTTTTTTTTTTTTTTTGAGACAGGCTCTCACTCTGTCGCCCAGGCTGGAGTGCAGTGGCACAGTCTTGGCTCATTGCAACCCCCACCTCCCGGGTTCAAGCGATTCTTCCACCTCAGCCTCCCGAGTAGCTGGGATTACAGGCACCTGCCACCACACCCAGCTAATTTTTGTATTTTCAGTAAAGACAGGGTTTTACCATGTTGGCCGGGCTGGTCTCAAACTCCTGACCTCAAATGATCCTATCTCAGCCTCCCAAAGTGCTGGATTATGGGCATGAGCCAACATGCCCGGCCCCTTTTCCTGTTTAAAAGGAAATTGTCAGACAAATGAGGAGTGGTGAGTAGCATCATCATCTCTAACGAACTCTAAGCTTTGTAGAAGCAGGTACACAGTCCAGGGCATGGCACAGAGTAGGGGAATACTTGTCAAATGAATTAACCTCAGCCCTTGAAACAGAACCAAAGCAGCAAAACACATAGAATGAACGAAGTTTGGCCTTTCTGCTTCAAATGAAGAAGAAACAGTGGCATCACCCCAGCCCCTTTTTTTCACTCTTCCCTAACTTCCTCTTGACCGTGCATGAGCTAACAGGTTCTATGGAGCAGGTTTCTGACAGCTATTTATTCATTAGGGAAGTGTTAACAGTGGCAGTTCCAGTACCAAAGTTGGGAGCCACCAACATAGACCTTCAGAGATCAGTTTTTCCTGCCTGAATATCCTTGAGTTCAGAGATAGACATGCAGCTGGATCTGACCTTGTGAAACATCTCTTTCCCCTTTTCCTTTCCTAAAGCTTTTTCTCTGGCTCATCTCACCACACTGATGGTCTCCTTCATTAATTCACTGAGTGCCAAGAGTGTGCAGTGCCTTGTGCTGCCACCATCAACTTCACACTTCTCATCTGATTGAAGAGCATGGGCTGCTCTGACATGAATCACTGCCCTGAGACTAGAAAAGGCCTTCGCCTGACATTGACTGGCCATTTGGAGAAATTAAAACGCTCTGTTGTTTGGCTTCTTACTGTTTTTCTTCCTACTGAAGACCTAATGGGGTTTGCTGGCCTTGGCTGCATTCTGAATTTGTTCTCTTTTTTTCCCCTTGGAAACATCTGTCATGCTCTTAGAATGATCATACTCTACTTCCTCATGTTTGACACCTGGGAAGAACACTCATTGGTAGGGAAATGGGCCCCTCATCCAGCAGAGAATCATAGAATGTGAGATATGGGAGGGACTTATCATTCAGTAGACTGGTTTTCAGGCTTTGCTCCATAGAACCACGGGATGTCTGAAGGGCCCTGGTGAGGATGGGGAGAGGTAGGCATAGTGAAATGAGCCAGGCTCTAGGCCTCCCACCCTTCCTTCCACCAGAACAGTTCCACTTTTATCTGTTTGAAATGGTTTAAGAGTAGAGAGGGACTTGAGCCATTGATTAATCATATTCTTTTGTTTGACATTTGGAGAAAGGCAGGCCCGGAGATGGAGGGAGTTGCCCAGGGTCAACAGCTGTTGGTAGTAGGGCCCGATTTCCCAGCAGCCATCTGACATTGGATCAGCCTTGCCATGTTAACTGCAAAGCCTTATGTTCCCGGTCTGGTCTGCCCAGTCATCACTGTCTGGCACTTGTCACAGAGCTCTCTCATCTTGATCTGTTTTGGGCCCTTGGTTTTGTAGCTTCTCTGTGAAACTGTCTTTTCATTCATTTTGCCAGCAAACATTTGGTGAGCTCCTAGAATGTGGCAGGCATCGTGGCAGTCACCAGGTTGATAGCATTCAACAGGACAGATCCCAAATTAGGGAAGGAAGTCTGTGGGGAAATCTGAGATACCTTTTTTTTTTTCGTGATGGAGTCTCACTGTGTCACCCAGGCTGGAGTGCAATGGCACAGTCTCAGCTCCCTACAACCTCTGCCTCCCAGGTTCAAGCGATTTTCCTGCCTCAGCCTCTCGAGTAGCTGGGACTACAGGCATGTCCCACCACACCCAGCTAATTTTTTTTGTATTTTTAGTAGAGACGGGGTTCCACCTGCCTCGGCCTCCCAAAGTGCTGGGATTACAGGCGTGAGCCACCATGCCCAGCCAGAACTGCCTCGTTCTTTTGCATGGATGCCTAGTATTCCACCATGCTGTGGAATGTCCGTATGCTGTGCTGTCATTTTATTTATTTATAGAGTTGGGGTCTTACTGTGTTGCCCAGGCTGGCCTCAAACTCCTGGGCTCAAACTATCCTCACCATTAAGCCTCCTGAGTAGCTGGAGCCACAGATGTGCCCAGCTCTGCTGTGCTATCATTTTTTAAACCAGTCCTGTGGTAGGACATTTATAGTATTTTGCTATTAGAAAGGATGCTGCATGAATAATTTTGTATCTACATAGTTTTCCACATGTAGAGTCCTAGAAGCAGAATTACTGGGTCAACGGGTAAGGACCTTTGCAATTTTAATGACTGTTACCAATTTGCTTCAGAGGTTGTAGCGTTTCAGACTGTCACTAGCCTCAAATGAGGGCGCCTAATCACCCATGTCAGCACCAACATGGGGTGTTACTAGACTCGAGTCTTTATCAGTTCAGCAGCTGACAGGTGATATTTCACAGTAGTTTCAGTTTCTGTGTCTCTTATAAATAAGCTTGAACCATTATATTAATTCACTTTCTGTGAACTGTCCACATCCTCTGCCATTCTCCTATTTGTAGTCACTTTTTATATAGGAAAATAGGCCTTGTCTGCAGCGTGATGCAAATGTTTGTGAGTATGTTTATCGTACGTCTTTTGGCTTTTTATTATGTTTTTGGCCATGCAGGAAAACTCGATTTTTATGGAATTGAATTCATGGCTCAGATTTCCAGATTTGATGTCACACTCCAAAGGCTTTATTTCCTCTGGATGCAATGTTTCATTCTTCCTTTCTTCTCCAGATTTGAGTTTTATTTTGTTATTTTTTAAAAACAAATTTTTTTTTTTTAGACAGTGTCTTGCTCTGTTGCCCAGGCTGGAGTGCAGTGGCACCAATCTTGGCTCACTGCAACGTCTGCCTCCCGGGTTCAAGCGATTCTCCCGCCTCAGCCTCCCAAGTAGCTGTGATTACAGGCATGCACCGCCACCGCCATGTCAGGCTAATTTTTTGTATTTTTAGTAGAGATGGGGTTTTGCCATGTTGGCCAGGCTGGTCTTGAACTCCTGACCTCAGGTGATCCACCCACCTCAGCCTCCCAAAGTGCTGGGATTATACATGTGAGCCACCTTGCCTGGGCTTTTTTGTTTGTTTGTTTGAGACCGAGTCTTGCTCTGTCACCCGGGCTGGAGTGCAGTGTGCCATCTCAGCTTGCTGCAACCTCTACCTCCTAGGTTCAAGCGATTCTTGTGCCTCAGCCTCCCATGTAGCTGGGATTACAGGCGCCCACCACCATTCCCAGCTAATTTTTGTATTTTTAGTAGAGACGGGTTTCACCATGTTAGCCAGGCTGTTCGCGAACTCCTGGCCGCAGGTGTTCCAACCGCCTTAGCCTCCAAAAGTGCTGGGATTACAGGCATGAGCCTCTGTGCCCAACACATTTTAAAAAATGTCTGTTTAATTTACACCAAGTGAAATGCTTGGCTCTTAAGTGTACAGGGTGTCCAGTATCTGCATCAAGATATAGATCATTTTTATTACTGCAAGGGCCCTTCATGCCCGCTTTCAGTCCTTCCCACCCAGAAGCATCCACTGACCTGACTTCTATCACCATAGCTTAGGTTTGCCTCTTAGAGCTTTGTTCAAATGAAATCTTGTGATATTTATGATGTGTACATTTTTTCTTGTCAACATGGTTTCAATCTCAGATTAGCCCTTGTCAGAAGAAATATGTGAAATACATAGGCAGGTACAGCAGTCCCTGCCCCCCTCTTTTTTCTTTTTTTGAGACACGGTCTCACTCTGTCACCCAGGCTGGAGTGCAGTAGTGCAATCTTGGCTCACTGCAACCTCCTACCTCCCGGACTCAAGCAGTCCTCCCACCTCCGCCTCCTGAGTAGATGGGACTACAGGTGTGCACCACCATGCTAATTTGGTAGAGACAGGGTTTCACCATATTGCCCAGGCCAGTCTCAAACTCGTGGCCTCAAGCAATCCGCCCGCCTTGGCCTCCCAAGGTGCTGGGATTCACAGGTGTGACCCACAACACCCGGCTTGATCTCCCCATTTTAAAGAGGGAAGTTGAATTATAGGGATGAAGTAGACTCAGTTCAGCATACTTTCCTTTTAAAGGTTGTCACCACCGCCAGGCCGGGCGCGGTGGCTCAAGCCTGTAATCCCAGCACTTTGGGAGGCCGAGACGGGCGGATCACAAGGTCAGGAGATCGAGACCATCCTGGCTAACATGGTGAAACCCCGTCTCTACTAAAAATACAAAAAAACTAGCCGGGCGAGGTGGCGGGCGCCTGTAGTCCCAGCTACTCGGGAGGCTGAGGCAGGAGAATGGCGTAAACCCGGGAGGCGGAGCTTGCAGTGAGCTGAGATCCGGCCACTGCACTCCAGCCTGGGCGACAGAGCGAGACTCCGTCTCAAAAAAAAAAAAAAAAAAAAAAAAAGGTTGTCACCAATTTTGAGACATTGGAGAAAAATTGAAATACTATATTCAGTACCCATTTTCTTATGTTTTTATTTTTTTCATTCTCAAAGGAGGTGATTTTCTTATGTTTTAAACATAGATTTAAATTCATTTTATTAGCTTAAAACACAGATAGTCTATATTTTCTTGTTCCTAAAATTAGATCTATAAAGACAAAATTTGAAAAATACTGAGAACTTTTTTTCCTTTAAGCCTAACCCTAATTTCAGCAACTAAAAACCAAAGTCTTTAGATGGAAATATTTTTTCTTCTTCCCTTTTTTTCCTTAGGACCTAGGACCTCATTTTCCCTCTCTTAGATCATGTTACATCTTTGTCCCTGGACATTGTTTCCAAAAGTCTCACCAAGGGCTTCTTTATACATCTAGAAAACATAAGAGAGAAAACTACTGTATTTTAGGCTTTATTGCTCAGTTTTTTTTTTTCTTTTTCTTTTTTTTTGAGATGGAGTTTCGTTCTTGTTGCCCAGGCTGGAGTACAATGCTGCGATCTCACCTTACTGTAACCTCTGCCTCCCAGGTTCAAGTGATTCCCCTGCCTCAGCCTCCCGAGTAGCTGGGATTACAGGCACCCAGCACCATGCCCGGTTAATTTTTTGTATTTTTAGTACAGATGGGGTTTCACCATGTTGGCTAGGCTGGTCTCGAACTCCTGACCTCGGGTAATCTGCCCACCTGGACCTGTAATCCAAAGTGCTTGGATTACAGACTTGAGCCACCATACCCAGCCTCAGTTCCCTTTCTTTAATTCTAAAAAATGAAGTTAACCAGAACTGGTTCTGGGATGTGACATCAAAGTCATAATCTTTCAAATGTGGGTGTGAGAAATATTAAGATTAAGAGGGGGAAGCCACACTGGCTCCTCAAGGGTGAAACCAGTTGTTCCAGGTATGCCCCTCTTTTAATTTTGACCATGCCCATCCCTTTGAGGTATTCCTTGGTCTGTAAATGCTAAAATTGAGGGGGATCCCAGCCCAGAATGCTGTGTCCTTAGCAAAAATGACTCATTATACTGGCCAGAGCAGTTTCTGAATCAAAAATTCCCTGTAATTACTACTTTAAAATGTGCCCTGACACTTCCAAAGATGGAATCCAAACCCTAAGCTTTTTCTTGCCTAAATTTGCTGCCTGCTTTCAAATGTGGTTCATGTACTGGCTCAGATTCATCAGAGAACAAGGTCTTAGCCCCTTTGGCCTCCATGGGGTAGGGATACAGTACATGATAACAGCTGACCAGGTACCAGGAAAAGGACCAGTCTTTCTCATGGCATCTATGAGTCTGAGCCCCTTTAGGACTGAACTGTGGGGTTTTTTCCATTCCTGCGGAGAGAATGAGAAATCTCTCTTGCACTGACATCCAAGAGGCAACTGCAAGACCAAGTACCAGCATTAGGTGCTCACAATGGAGAAAGGACACAAGGAGATAGCTGCCCTCGGTACATCACTAAGCTGTAGGTAGGGAATCATTCATGGTGAAGTGAGGTGTTTTGTTTTGTAATCTGTGTTTTGGGGTGACTTTCCAAAGCATTTCACTTTTCTACGCATCCCCTCCCTTCTCTACTTTAATTTCCTGCATATCAAACAAGTTCAGAGGGATACATTTCTGCATCTTCAGTCCCATTGGGCCCTCTGCAGAGGGATATGTGAAACAGATGCTGCAGAAAAAAGCGCAGCCAGCACTAGCACACTGAGTGGCAGTTAAGTTTGTGAGTAGTTGCTTAGCACCTGTAAAAGGAAGACTCACAGAAAGCTCAACGCTGTTGGGGTATCTGTTGCTGTGCTTTGACCAGCTACCCTGCAGCTCTGTCACTTCTTTTTAAATCCCCAGAAAGAGAGGCTTTCTCACCCGTTTCTCCTCTTGGTCAGTTGCATACAGCACCTATCTGTCACCAGCAGGTTGTGGCCTGGGAATTTAGGGCCCTCCCATGTTATGTTGGGCCTGCAGGGGAGGGGAAAGGCTCTGACAGCTTTATCTTCTGGAGAGGCAAGAAATTCCGAGCAGTTCTCACGTTAGTTATCTGAGGTTATTTTGTTTGTTTTATTCACTTTTCTTTCTTTCTTTCTTTTTTTTTTTTTTTTTTTTTTTTTTGAGACTGAGTCTCACTCTGTCACCCGGGCTGAGTGCAGTGGCGCAATCTCAGCTCGCTGCAGTCTCCACCTCCTGAGTTGAAGCAGTTCTCCTGCCTTAGCCTCCCAAGTAGTTGAGAGTACAGGCACATGCCACCACACCCGGATAATTTTTTGTATTTTAGTAGAGACGGGGTTTCACTATGTTGCCCAGGCTGGTCTCAAACTCCTGAGCTCAGGCAATCTGCCCACCTCAGCCTCCCAAAGTGCTAGGGTTACAGGCATGAGCCACCACGCCTGGCCACTTTTTTTCTTTTTAGATTTAATGTTGGAGTGGTTTCTGTGTTACTTTCTGTGTTTCTTTGTGGCCTGTAAGTTTTAGCCCCTTTTGCCTTCAGTTACCCCTCTTACACTCAACCTTGAGAAATGATATTCTCCTATTATTTTGGATACTTTTGGCAGTTACGCTCTCAAGTCTGTGACTTCTGGAACCATGCAGATCTTTATTGTAAGACAAATCCCATTATCTGATTTACCTGCTCATTTTCAGAGTTCCCCAAAGAACCCCTAGGTTGGTGAGGTTTCTTTGAGAAAATGGCTTTATGTGTGTGCACACACAAAAAAAATCATTTTTAATGTCAGTAAATTCCTGTTGGAAACAAACGCTAACTAGTTATGTAACAGGGCTGCCAGAGAGCAGGCTGAGGCTCCCTGGGATTTTCAGTGGCCCGTTTTCATTTCTTTCAACAACCATCAATTGAATACTTGCTATGTGCCGGGCCTGGGCCAGGCATGAAAGAGGAGGGCGAACAGGAGCTGTGAGCCTGGCTCATGCGGGGCGGTCCTTTGTGGATCTGTCTACAGCCCTGACTCATGCTGGGAGGACCAGCAAGTTAGAGTCCGCACTGTGGGACTTGCAACATCAGACGCAGTGGGCTCTTCTGCTCTTTCCCGCAGCTCCCATAGAAAAGTGCCATCCTTCCTTTTCAACTTTGCAAAGCAAAAGGGAAGTAGAATTGTGCCTTTTTTCATACTGTTTTGTCAGTGAAGCCTTTATTTCTTTATTCCTACAGGATCCACAAAGGATTTAAGGTGACCCCAAGACAGTACATATTTGTTTCCCATTGATTACTGAAACAAAATCTATGGGTGTCTCTCGGTTGGGAGGCTTGCTCAATGCCATCCTGCCATAAATACAAGCTTAATTTGGAAAAATCCAATTGGGCTGGAGAGGAGGTGCTGTGTTGGCTTGGTTTCCAGAGACTGTGAAATGACTCTTGATCCCTCACATCCATTGCACTAGTAACTTTCATCTCGCCCCTGTATAGTGATGACTTGAAAGGAGATATTGGTGGGTTATTTATTTGAGTCCCTTCCATGGACTCAACAAAAGGGACAAAGTGAAGTGGGGTTTCTCCATTCAAATGTCTGTTTTTTGGAGTTGTATGGTTTTCTATACCACATAAAACTACAGATAGGATTGGAAGGCTGTACTTGAAAGTCTCAATGTGGTTTTTTTTGGAGGGGGCGGTGGGGGCGGGGAGGCAGAGTCTTGCTCTGTCACCAGGCTGTAGTGCTGTGGCACAGTCTCGGCTCACTGCAGCCTCCGCCTCCTGGGTTCAAGTGATTCTTGTGCCTCAGCCTCCTGAGTAGATGGGACTATAGGTGTCCACCACTGTGTCCGGCCTCTTTTTTTTTTTTTTTTTTTTTTTTTTGACTGAATCTTTAGCGACTATCTGGGAACTGTCCTCCTTGTCAGAAGGGGGAAGCAGAATTCCTTCATCAATAGAGCATAGGAACTAAGTTCAGGTAGATAACATCCCTGAGTCCGTTTCATCTTCTGTAAAATGGGATTCAAAGCAGTTACATTATTGACAAGTTTAAGTGAGATAATGTGGGTGAAGCCCCTGCCTTTAATAGGGGCTTGGTAAATGATAGATTCTTAATAAATCTTAGAACCATCCTAAAAGCCTTGGCCATGTATCTAGGGTATCTTGGTTCCTGTGTAGCTTCTTTTCTTTGTTCTGTCGCCCAGAAGAACTGCTGAAGTACATAGTAGATGCTCAGTAAATTTTTGTTAAATGAATGGCGGGGCTTCGGTACTTTCTTTGTCCTATTGTCTTTTTTTCCTGAGACGGAGTCTTGCTCTGTCTCCTAGACTGGAGTGCAGTGGTGTGGTCTCAGCTCACTGCAGCCTCAGTCTCTTGGGTTCTGGTGATTCTCCCGCCTCACCCTCCTGAGTAACTGGGATTACAGGCACACACCACAACGCCCAGCTAATTTTTTGTATTTTTAGTAGAGATGGTTTTCACCATGTTGGCCAGGCTGCTCTCGAACTCCTGACCTCAGGTGATCCACCCCCCCCTCGGCCTCCCAAAGTGCTGGAATTACAGGCATGAGCTATGGTGCCTGGCCCCTTATTGTCTTACAATAGTACTTCACGCTGTGAGCTTTGTTCTAGGAGATGTCCTGAGAGAGCCCTTAGGAAATTGGCCAGGTAGATTTGGGAACTGCTGTAGAGTACAGATTCTAGCCCTTTCCAGAGATGAATCATGCATGTTATTGTTTTAGCAGCTTAGAAAAGTTGTGGAGAGAAGAAGTCTCCCTAGCCTTTTAAGCTTGGTATTTCCTAATCTCATTTGACTGTGTAGGGTAACATAGTGCCTCGATGATGCTGTGATGAGGCTTCTAATGAGTTAATGTCTGCAAAGCATTGAGGACAGTGCTGAGCAAAGTGAGTCCCACAAAGGGGCTGCTGTAAGCCCTTACATCCTTGGGCAGATCTTTTTGTGGGAAAGATTTCTAGAAGAGGCTCATTCAAAAATTTGATAGGACCAGGTAGGGTGGCTCACGCCTGTAGTCCCAGCACTTTGGGAGGTCAAGGCAGGAGGATTGGCTGAGCCCAGGAGTTTGAGACCAGCCTGGGCAATGTGGTGAGATCCCATCTCTGAAGGAAAAAAAAAATGTTGATAGATTCCTCAGAATTACTTTTCAAAATCTAATCTGCCATGATCCAGAGTTCATTTGCCCAGGAAGGAGATAAGCAGCTGTTTTCCTATACCACATGTGTTCTGGATCCTTCTCCTCCTCCCTCTGCCCCATAACTGAAAGTCACCCCTCTCTTCTCTGTCTTGCAGAAGCCTGGCTACAGATAAGGGACCGAAATGACTGACTCAAAATATTTCACCACGACCAAAAAAGGTATTGTTTGTTTAATAATGGGCCTCGTCCTATGCTTTCTCTGCCTGTCCCTTCTGTTTTCCTCCTGTGGTGGAAGGGAGTAGGGGTGGGAATGAAGGCCTGGAAACATGTGGCAGGAATGGCCTAGAGCTTGTTGTGGATCTAGAAAATTGAACTGTTGATGATATAAGAAATTGCTCCTTTTAGAGCTCAGAAAGGGAAGAACATTAGCTCCAAGTGTGGGGGAAAAAAGTGCCCTTTTGTTCCCCATGGCTTAAAATAATTATGTTTTTTTCCAGGGGAAAGAAAACACATAATCCTGTCAGCACCCCCACAGCAGTTTGTGTGTGTGTGTGTGTGTGTGTGTGTGTGTGTGTGTGTGTGTGCGCGCGCGCGCATGCGTGCGTCCCCATGTATCTGTGTCCTCATCCAAGGGCAAGTGTTTTTCTTTTTTTTGAGATAGAGTTTCACTCTTGTCGCTGAGGCTGGAGTGCAGTGGCGCGATCTCGGCTCACTGCAACCTCCGCCCCCTGGGTTCAAGTGATTCTCCTGCCTCAGCCTCCCGAATAGCTGGGATTACATGTGCCCGCCGCTATGCCCAGCTAATTTTTTTTTCTTGTGTTTTTGAGACGGAGTTTCGCTCTTGTTGCCCAGGCTGGAGTGCAATGGCGCGATCTCGGCTCACTGCAACCTCCGCCTCCCGGGTTCAAGCGATTCTCCTGCCTCAGCCTCCTGAGTAGCTGGGATTACAGGCGTGCACCACCATGCCCGGCTAATTTCGTATTTTTGGTAGAGACGGAGTTTCTCCATGTTGGTCAGGCTGGTCTGAAACTCCTGACCTCAGGTGATCCATCCACCTTGGCCTCCCAAAGTTCTCGGATTACAGGCATGAGCCACTGCGGCCAGTCAGGCACGTATTTTTCATGGTTTTAATCCTGTTTTTCATTTGACATTTTGATATCATAAACATTTCCCAGCAATTCTGATGATTCACTATTTAGTCTATTGAGTTGCTGCACTGAAATTTGCTAAGCTAGGCTTATATCATTGGGTATTTTGGTTGTTTCTGCTTTTAAGGAAATGGAGGATGTTATCGTGGCTGACAAATGTGCTTTAACCCTGTAAGCATCTTTTGGCCAACCCTTCCTTCTTCCCTCCTTCCTTCCAAGTGATATTGACACACGCCTACTGACCAGATGAAGAGTCTGTTGTTGGATCAGCTGAGCCAGGACTCGAAGTCTGCCCCTCATCGGGCATTTCATGTATTGGTCTAGCTTCTTTTTACTGAGAACCTACCATGTGCAGTGGGAGAGAGACAGAGCCTCTGAGCTGGTGTTGCTCGAGGTTGAGCAGGAAAGACAGTCTGTAGAGTAGTAACCACACTGAAGTGTAGTGGGTCCAGGGGAGACTATGGGAGAGCTCTGGGTGGAGCTGGCCAGATACATGGGGGACAGGAAGGGGAAGGAGTGAGTGCTGTGCTTGTGACACATTCAGGGAAAGGAAGGCGGTGGGCATGAGCAACCGACGAGGGTGATGCAAGAAGAGGTTAGAGCCTGGCACAGTGGTGCCCCAGGTGGTGGCTTGGGTGGGAGGATTACTTGCTTGAGCCCAGGAGTTCGAGTCTAGCCTGGGCAACTAACTAAAAAAGAGAGAAAGCAATTGGAGAGGTGTGCAGGGATCAGTCCTGTGGAGCCTGGTGAGCCACAGGGTGAGCTTAGTTTTGAGTGTATTGGAGTCTCAGGGGTGGCTTTTGTTGTTTGTTTGTTTGTTTTGAGACAGAGTCTCTCTGTCACCCAGGCTGGAGTGCAGTGGCAAGATCTCTGCTCACTGCAGCCTCCTGGGTTCAAGCCATTCTCCCAAGTAGCTGGGACTATAGGCATCTGCCACCATGCCCAGCTAATTTTTGTATTTTGGGGTTGGGGTTTTTTAGTGGATTTCTTTTGGGAAGGGAGATGTGTGGAGAGACATGCCTGGAGACAAGGAAACAGGCTCAGGAGAGCAAAGTGAGTGTCTTGGGTAGGCCCAAGCATAGGGATTGAGAGCATGGGCTTTGGAGCTGGCAGACCTGGTTTTCAATTTCAGCCCTACCACCTACCGGCATTGGATATACATTACTGAGCCTCTGACAGCCTCCATTTGCTCACTGCAAAATGGAGGGAAATGCAGAGTTGTGAGGATGAAATAAGAATATGTGTGGGAACAAGTTAATATGGGACTGGGCTCAGAGAAGGGCTCTGAGGGGCCAGGCATGGTGGCTCACGCCTGTAATCCCAGCACTTTGGGAGGCTGAGGTGGGTGGATCATCTGAGGTCAGGAGTTCAAGACCAGCCTGGCCAACATGGCGAAACCTGGTCTCTACTAAGAATACAAAAATTAGGAGGGTATGATGGTGCCCACCTATAGTTCCAGCTATTTGGGAGGCTGAAGCAGGAGAATTGCTTGAGCCCGGGAGGCAGAGGTTGCAGTGAGCTGAGATCACACAGCTGCACTCCAACCTGGGTGACAGAGTGAGACTTTGTCTCAAAAAAATAAAAAATAAAAAAAAATAAAAAAGGCCAGGCGTGGTGGCTCATGCCTGTAATCCCAGCGCTTTGGGAGGCCGAGGCAGGCGGATCACGAGGTCAGTTCAAGACCAGCCTAGCCAACATGGTGAAACCCCGTCTGTACTAAAAATACAAAAATTAGCCGGGCATGATGGCACACGCATGTAGTCCCAGCTACCCTGTAGGCTGAGGCAGGAGAATTGCTGGAACCCAGGAGGCAGAGGTTGCAGTGAGCCGAGATGAGGCCACTGCACTCCAGCCTGGGCAACAGAGCAAGACTCCATCTCAAAAAAATAAAAAATAAAAGAGAAGGGGTCAGGAAATGACATCTGCCCTTCTAACCTATTATTGGGATCCTGACTCTGTCCCTGCCAGGGCCAGACAACCCTACTTCCTCATTAGTTTTTTTCGCATCATCAAGTTCCTCAGAACAATTGATTACATGCTTGAGCTCTCATGGAGCAGCTGAATTCCCATTTTCAGAGCTGAGCAACCACTTGTGTCTCAGGAAGTGAAACCCTGAGCAAGCTGTTTTAATTAGAGGTTCCAGGAAAACAGGAAAGGCCTCCATGTGGGAATCCACAAATCCTGCCCTCTCCCCACAAGCCTTAAGTACTCAGGTTCTATTGCACTGAGCCTTTTAAGGGCCTTTGGTTGAGTGAAGGTAGCTGAGGACAGCTTTACCTTCCACTGTGTGTTTTTAGCTCTCTGGCTGAGCAGAGCCTGCCATCATGTTTTTGATGCTTTTGTCTTCCCCAGAATCTTTGTAGCTTCCATGGTTCCTGTTGCTTCAATCCAGAGTGGCCTCTAAACTTCTTTTCTTTTTTTGGAGACAAGGTGTCACCTTGTATCCCCCAGGCTGGAGTGTAGTGGTATCATGGCTCACGGCAGCCTCGACCTCTGGGTTCAAATGATTCTCCAGCCTCAGCCTCCAGAGTAGCTGGCACAGCAGGCATGTGCCACCACATGCAGCTAATTAAAAAAAAAATTTTGTAGAAACGAGGTCTCACTGTGTTACCCAGGCTAATCTTGAGCTCCTGGGCTCCAGTAGTCCTCAGCCTCTTTTCTTTCTTTCATTATTTTTTTTTCTTTGAGATGGAGTCCTGCCCTGTTACCAGGCTGGAGTTCAGTGGTGCCATCTTGCCTCACTGCAACCTCCACCTCCTGGATTCAAGCGATTCCCCTGCCTCAGCCTCCCGAATAGCTGGCACGCACCACCACGCCTGGCTAATTTTTTGTATTTTAATAGAGACGAGGTTTCCCTATGTTAGCCAGGATGGTCTCCATCTCCTGACCTCATGATCCGGCTTCCTCAGCCTACCAAAGTGCTGGGATTACAGGCATGAGCCACGATGCCCAGCTGATCCTCAGCCTCTTAAAGTGCTGGGATTACAGGTGTGAGGTACTGCCCCTGGCCTCCAAGCTTCCATCTTGTTAATTCCTGCCCTAACAGTCGTCCCTCACTGTTGCCCTCACTGTTGCCAGGCCTACCTGAGGCCAGGCGCCTGAAGCTCCCCTCAGCCAACAGCATAGGATGTGTTACGTGCCTCCCTCTGGTTCTTCTGGAAGTTAGATACTGGGACCTGCCAGGGTAGGGAGGGATCGCTCATGCTTGCCTCCTTTCCTTAGGGGAGATCTTCGAGCTGAAGGCAGAGCTCAACAGTGACAAGAAGGAGAAGAAGAAGGAGGCAGTGAAGAAAGTGATTGCATCGATGACCGTGGGCAAAGATGTCAGGTGTGCAGGAGTAGGCCTGGTGGCAGCTGGAGGCGGCTGACAGGGGAGGGTTTATAGCTTGGGTCCAGTTCAGTCTCTCGCTTCGGGTGTCTAGGGACCCATGTCTCCCCTCATACAGCTCCCTTCATAAAACTTTCTTCCCAATCGAAGGTTTTGTTTACATGGGAATCAGGAGCCCAGATGCTGGCAGGTCAGGTGGTGATGGAGTGAGTTAACTGGAGTAGGTGGGAAAGGAAGCACGCGGCGCAGTGGGTGTGGCCTGAACCCTCTCAGAAACTCCAGAGGATCATTACTGGCTGGGGAAGAGGACCCAGTGTGGCCAGGTCTTCTGGTTTTTAAAAAGAATGGGAAATCTGGGCCAGGCGCGGTGGCTCACGCCTGTAATCCTAGCACTTTGGGAGGCTCTGTTGGGTGGATCACAAGGTTAGGAGTTTGACACCAGCCTGGCCAATATGGTGAAATCCCGTCTCTACTAAAAATACAAAAATTAGCTGGGCGTGGTGGCGCACGCCTGTAATCTCAGCTACTAGGGAGGCTGAGGCAGGGGAATTGCTTGAACCTGAGAGGCAGAGATTGCAGTCAGCCGAGATTGTGCCACTGCACTCCAGCCCAAGTTACAGAGCAAGACTCCGTCTCAAAAAAAAAAAAAAAAAAAAAAAAGAAGAAGAAGAAGAATGGGAAATCTGGATTTTTCATTTTAAATCTCCCTGTCTTAAGTGGCCAGATGATATTAAACAAACACTGTGTGGTGCAAATAAAATACACGTGCAGATTGAATTTCTCTAATATGTCACTGGTGTGCAGCCTCTGTTGCACCTGATGGCTAAAGCAGGTCGTGTGTAGAATGGCTGCCGCACCTTGGCTCATGCTTCCCCTGTGGGAGCACCCAGTGACGCAGCTTGTCTGCCCATCTTTAAAAACCTATTCGAGGCTGGGCATGGTGGCTCACACCTGTAATCCCAGCACTTTGGGAGGCCGAGGTGGGTGGATCACGAGATCAGGAGTTCAAGACCAGCCTGGCCAACATGATGAAACCCCATCTCTACTAAAAATACAAAAATTAGGCCGGGCGCGGTGGCTCAAGCCTGTAATCCCAGCACTTTGGGAGGCCGAGATGGGCGGATCACGAGGTCAGGAGATCGAGACCATCCTGGCTAGCACGGTGAAACCCCGTCTCTACTAAAAAAAAATACAAAATACTAGCCGGGCAAGGTGGCGGGCGCCTGTAGTCCCAGCTACTCGGGAGGCTGATGCAGGAGAATGGCGTAAACCTGGGAGGCGGAGCTTGCAGTGAGCTGAGAGCCGGCCACTGTACTCCAGCCTGGGCGACAGAGCGAGACTCCGTCTCAAAAAACAAAAAACAAAAAACAAAAATTAGCCGAGCATGGTGGTGGGCACCTATAATCCCAGCTACTCGTGAGGCTGAGGCAGAGAGTTGCTGGAACCTGAGAGGCGAAAGTTACAGTGAGCCAAGATCACGCCACTGCACTCCAGCCTGGGCGACAGAGTGAGACTCTGTCTCAAAAAAAAAAAAAAAAAAAAACCATTCAAGATCTGCCTTCCCCATGTTTCCTTCCCTCATCACCCCAGCCCACTACCTCAAACTCAAAGCATTTGCTTTCTGTTCCCATCACCCAGCATTAAATGGAGACTGTTCTCTTGTTATGTATACTTGTGTTTACCTGCTCACCAGATTGTAAAATCTCAAAGGCAGAGACTAGATTTTGTAACAGCTTAATATTTGCACAGTATTTGAGAGTCTGCACAGAACATTTTGAGATTTGTTTTCTCAGTAGTTCCTTACAATTCCCATATTGTAGGTAATGACAGTTTTACTGCCAAGGAAATAAAAACATAAAGTGACTGCCTAAGAGTCACATGGTTTGTGGCAGAACTAGGACTCAAGCCCAGTTCTTCTGAAATCCAAATCCAGGCTGCTTTCACTCATGCCCTCGTGGTGCCCAGCCCTGTGCCTCATAGTCCGGGTACTGAGGTGGAGCAGCTCCCATCCAGGTCCCAAGATAGGCTCCCACTGCTCCAGATGTCCCCATGGATTGCCCCCCAGCAAGGACCTCCTGCCAGCAGCTCTGGGAAGGAGCTCTGCAGAGAGCCCTTTGGAAGCCAGAGCAGAAAGGGAGCAGGCACCTGCTGGACAACTGGGCCTCCTTCCAAGTCAGATTCCTTCCAGGACAAAGCTGCTGTCCTTCACCCAGAACACCATTATCACCTCCTCACAGAGGAGAAACATCTTTGTTCTTCCATCTCAAAAGAGCTGGCTTTGCTGATATGACGGGCGAGTCAGCCTCATCAGCGGTTTTTCCTTCTCCCTCCTCCCCATTCTTCCTCGTGCATCATCTTCCAAGGTGATACATTTTGGCTTTGGCAGGACTCCTGCCTGTCGGGGCTCAGGAATTTCACTTTGACCTCATAATTCTCTATGTTGACATGTCCTTTCCTATAAACACGTAAGAATTGAGAGAAGGGGATATGATCGTTCCAGAGATAGAAAATTGATCTCTAACCAAATTTCACGTCTTCAGAAGGCCTGTAACTCTGGGACCACGGGTACCACGTGGTTATGAGCACGGACCTTGTTCTCGGACCTGGCTCCTCCAGGCAGGTTATTTGACATTTATGAACCTCAGTATTCTGTGAAATGGGGATCATCCCCTGACTTCTAAGGGCAGTTAAATGAGATCAAGTATGTAAGGTTCTTAGCACCAAGCCTGGTGTATGGTGTGTGCTCCATGCATGCCGTGCTGGTTCTTACTGGGTGCCAGAGCTTATGGTGAAAGCAGCGTGAACCATCCTGCTTCCCTGCGACCCTCCAGAACCAGCAGCCCAAGGTAAGGGGCCACGTTAAGTATCAGAGAGGGAGAAAAAATCATTTGCATTTACTCAGTACCTCCTAGATATCAAGGACCAGATACCTAAGTATGTTTTCTCACTCAGTTATCATAAAGGCTCTGTGAAGTGAGTTTCTGTTGCACCATTCTTGCAAGTTAGGAAATTGAGACTCAGGGCAAGAGGGCAGGTGACAAAGGAATGTCTCCAACGTCATATAGCTATCAAGAGGCAGTGGTGGGTTTGACGGGCTCCAGAACTCATGTTTGAACTGTGTGAAAAGAACCAAGGACTTTTCTGCTTTTAAAATTACCCTTTGGGATTCCCTTTCTATCAATAGGTGTTGATTGTTAACAGCACAGCTGAAACCCTCCCTTTTACCAGGAAGTCCAGTGTGTCTCTCCATTCTCTCCTACCCACTGTCCTCTCACCCACTAGTTAGCAGCCTGAAAATCTTCCTCTTCCCTTCTTCAGCCTTTCCCATGCTGACACCATTTTGACCTTCCAGTGCCCTCTTCCCCGATGTGGTCAACTGCATGCAGACCGACAACCTGGAGCTGAAGAAGCTGGTATACCTCTACCTGATGAATTACGCCAAGAGTCAGCCTGACATGGCCATTATGGCCGTCAACACCTTTGTGAAGGTGAGCAGGAGCTTGGTGGGCATGGGGACATGGAGTGCTTAAGGCTCTGTCTCCACTCAGTCTCTTTGGGGTGGGACCCTGTGGCGCTGGATGGAGTCCAGACCTTCAGACTGCCCGTGCCCGCCCAGCCTGCAGGCCTCTTCCTCCAGCAGAGGGCTCCCACTCTCCAGAAAATCAAATGCTAAGGACCCTGCCTAACTCTCCTGTGTGAGGTCCTGCCAGGCCTGTTTATCCCCTCCCCACCCTGATTGGGCCTTGCCCTGCATGCTTTGCCAGGGCAGGAATCAGCAGGTGTCCGAGAGCTTCTCTGTTCCCCTTCTAGACTGCTGCTTTCTCCATTTTCTTTCCTTCAGATTAAATTGTCAGCTCTGTGCACCTATATTTTAATTTTATTTTCTCCTAATGTTTAGTACCTGTGAATTTGTGTACCTTTAGAACCTTAGCTCTCCTGACCATGCTCAGATATGGGAAATGAGGCTTCTGTGGCCCAGTGGAAAGGCCAAGGGCTGTGATGCTAGGTGGATGTGGACTTGAATCACAGCTCTGCTCTGTGGCTTCAGATGAGCTCTCAGCCTTCCTGAGAGCCTCAGTTTCATCATCTATAAAATGAGACCAGTATTGTTTTTCTACTGTGAGGATAAGAGGAGACGGTGTGCAGAGCTGGCATGGGTGCCAGTTACATAGCATTTACTTTTGCTGCTGTTGGCTGTAGTTGGTGGAGATCCATAGCAGCCATCTGATGTTGCTCAGCCTAGCAGGGCTCAGAGCTGTAGGCCAGGGAGAATATGAAGCCCACAGATGGCTCATCCCACCCCTGCCCTGGCCAATGGCTGGTTCCCCTCAGGACTGTGAGGACCCCAACCCCCTCATCCGAGCCCTGGCAGTGCGGACCATGGGCTGCATCCGCGTTGACAAGATCACAGAGTACCTATGTGAGCCACTCCGGAAGTGCCTGAAGGATGAGGATCCGTATGTGCGCAAGACAGCAGCTGTGTGCGTGGCCAAGCTCCACGACATCAACGCCCAGCTAGTGGAGGACCAGGGCTTCCTGGACACCCTTAAAGACCTCATCTCTGACTCTAACCCCATGGTAAGCCACTGCCACCCACCGTACTACCTCCTGGGTTGCTTGGGAAGACATTGGCTTGACCCGTCACCAGGCCGTCCCGAGTACCTGGTCAGAGCCTGGCTGGGGGTGCCAGTTGTTCTTGTGCCTTGTGGTGGTTCAGGCACCCTCTTTGGAGGGAGCTAGACCTGGATTCCCTTCTCCTCACCCTCTGACTAGCTGCGCAACCTGGGGCAAGCTGCCTAGGCTCTCTTTTCTTCATCAGTGAGATGGATCTAATTCTACATGGCTGGCAGGAGTGCTGTGAAGGTGACGGGCCTGGGATGGCCTGGTACACGGTGTGCAATCAATACTAGTGCCCTCCTTCCCCTTGTCACTGTTATTGTTGCTGTCTTCTCACCAAGACATATGCTGCATGTGTGGTGCTTTTCCCTTCCCCCATCTTTGCTGGGTTGTAGAGGGTCACCCTGGAAGTAGCATAGCCTGGAAGATAGGATGTCAGGATGTAGCTGGATGCGGAACTCCACAGTCTCCTTACCCATGGTGGTGGCAGCAGTTTGGAGGGCAGTTTGGCAGGGCCCGTTTAAAACGAATGTTTAAAATGAATGCACAAACCCCGCTATCCCCCAGTCTGAGCAGAAACACTGAGCAACTGCCATACATAGTACTGAGCAGCCAGTGCAGGGATGGGTACTGGAGCACTGGATGGTTCACAGAGAAAAGTTGGAAACAATGCAGAACACACTTAAAAACAGCTGCCTGGGCTGGGTGTGGTGGCTCACACCTATAATCCCAGCACTTTGGGAGGCTGAGGCAGGTGGATCACAAGGTCAGGAGATTGAGACTATCCTGGCCAACATGGTGAAACCCCGTCTCTACTCAAAATACGAAAATTAGCTGCGTGTGGTGGCATGTGCCTGTAATCCCAGCTACTCGGGAGGCTGAAGCAGGAGAATAACTTTAACCCGGGGAGTCAGAGGTTGCAGTGAGCCAAGATTGCACCACTGTATTCCAGCCTGGTGACAGAGCTAGACTCCATCTCAAAAAAAAAAAAAAAAAAAAAAAAACGAAAACAGCTGCCTGAAACCAGGTGCAGTGGCTCATACAGGATTACATGCCTGTAATCCCAGCACTTTGGGAGGCTGAGGGGGATGGATCACCTGAGGTCAGGAATTCAAGACCAGCCTGGCCAACATGGCGAAACCCCATCCCTACTAAAAATACAAAAATTAGCTGTACATGGTGGTGCGTGCCTGTAATCCCAGCTACTCAGGAGGCTGAGGCAGGAGGATTGCTTGAGCCCGGGAGGCAGATGTTGCAGTAAGCTAAGATGCACCACTGCACTCCAGACTGGGCAACACAGCGAGACTCCATATCAAAACAACAACAACAACAAAAACAGGCTATGTGCAGTGGCTCACACCTGTAATCCTAGCACTTTGGGAAGCTGAGGCGGGAGGATCACCTGAGGTCAGGACTCTGAGACCAGCCTGGCCAACATAGTGAAACCCCATCTCTACTAAAAATACAAAAATTAGCCGGGTGTAGTGGTGCATGCCTGTAATCAATCCCAGCTACTCGGGAGATTGAGGCATGAGAAACACTTGAACCCAAGAGGTGGAGGTTGTAGTGAGCTGAGATCACACCACTACACTCCAACCTGGGTGACAGAGCACGACTCTGTCTCAAAAACAAACAAACAAGCAAAAAACCAAAACACCTGCTGTGGTGGAAATGGATTGAGGGCCTGGAGCTTCACCTGGCAAGCTCCTCTTTTCCAAACCCATCCACTCCCAGTAGCCTCAAGGAGATCGGCAGGAATCCCCTAGCTCTGAGAAGCACAGCTGACAAGCATTGAAGTGAGCTGCTGTTGCTGGTAGACAGGGGCTGCTGTGTTAAGAAGCTGGGAATGCCAAATGTCCATCAGTGACAGATTGGATTAAGAAAATGTGGCACATATACACCATGGAATACTATGCAGCCATAAAAAAGGATGAGTTTGTGTCCTTTGTAGGGACATGGATGCAGCTGGAAACCATCATTCTTAGCAAACTATCACAAGAACAGAAAACCAAACACCGCATGTTCTCACTCATAGGTGGGAACTGAACAATGAGATCACTTGGACTCAGGAAGGGGAACATCACACACCGGGGCCTATCATGGGGAGGGGGGAGGGGGGAGGGATTGCATTGGGAGTTATACCTGATGTAAATGACGAGTTGATGGGTGCAGCACACCAACAAGGCACAAGTATACATATGTAACAAACCTGCACGATATGCACAGTACCCTACAACTTAAAGTATAATAATAATAAATAAATTAAAAAAAAAAAAAAAAAAAAAAGAAGCTGGGAATGCTTTCTATGGCTAGGCACTTGGAGCCAGGTCTTTCTTGTTTTTCTAAATGGCAGGCATACTTGGTTTTGTTCCAGTTTGCAGAGGAGTCAGCAGGGTGAGTGCTTGGAGTGGGTCTCGTTGCAGCTCCAGACCCTGCCCATTGGGTCATATTCCTTTCAGGATATTTGACCTCTGACCAGCCAGCATCATTAGCCCACCGCCCCGTGGCCTGTGAGCAGCACCCCCAGCCTCTGCCCCTTCTACCCTCTCAACCAGGTGGTGGCCAATGCGGTGGCAGCGCTCTCAGAAATCGCCGAGTCTCACCCCAGCAGCAACCTGCTCGATCTGAACCCACAGTCCATCAACAAGCTGCTGACAGCCCTGAACGAGTGCACCGAGTGGGGCCAGATCTTCATCCTGGACTGCTTGGCCAACTATACACCTAAGGACGACCGCGAGGCCCAGAGGTCAGTGGGCTGCCCCTTGCTTGCCAGCCCAGCCTGAGGACCCTGGTCCTCAGGGGCTCCAATGAGGCCTTGGGCCTTAGTGGGCCCCTTTCTAGTGCCTTGCCCCACAGCCTACCCTCAGACACACCTAAAGGGAGGCCTGCCTGCTTCCTACCTCTCCAGAGCCAGGCAGGCAGGAGAGCTGCCTTGGGCAGTCAGCTCGGTGCCTGCTGTGGGCATAGGCCTGGCCTGGCCTGGGAGCTCGCAGAAGCCCAGGGCACCTCTGTTGAGTTCAGTAGATGGGTAGTGCCAGAGCCACTGCCCATTGAATTCTCACTGGGTGTTTGGCAGGTCCCCCAGCTGATCCCCCAGCTGGGGCTCACCTGACTCATGGTCTTAACCACAAGATACCCTCCAAGTCGGAGGAAGTGAGGAATTGCCATCTATACAGTATGTACTATGTGCCAGTACTGTGCTTGTTCTTTTTTGTTTGTTTGTTTGTTTGAGGCAGGGTTTCTGTCCCCCAGGCTGGAGCTGCAGCCCCAACCTCCGGGACTCAATCGATTCTCCCAGGTACCTGGGACTACAGACGCATGCCAATGTGCCCAACTAATTTTTATATTTTTTTTTTGTAGAGACAGGTTTCCACCGTGTTGCCCAGACTGGTCTCAAACTCCTGGGCTCAAGCAATCCACCCACCTCAGCCTCGCCCGGCCTTGTTCTTTATATGCATTATGTCAGTTGAGCCCCCAGCAACCCTGTGAAGTAGGCAGCATCATCTTGATTCTATAGATGAGGAAACTGAGGTGCAGAGTGATTTCAACCTGCTGGGAGTTAGCAGGCAGCAGAACCAGGATTTAGATCTTTCTTCTACAAAAAACATGTTTGTTTGTTTGTGGCAGGGTCTCGCTCTGTCACCCAGGCCGGAGTGCAGTGGCACAGTCACAGCTCACTGCAGCCTCAAACTCCTGGGCTCAAAGCAGTCCTCCTGCCTCAGCCTCCCAAGTAGCTAGGACTACAGGCATGCACCACCATACTCAGCTAATGTGTAAAATTATTCTTAGTAGAGAAGGGTCTCATGATTTTGCCCAGGCTAGACATGCTATTTTTTTTTTTTTTTTTTTTTGAGACAGGGTCTCACTCTGTTGCCCAAGCTGGAGTGCAATGGCGCAATCTCGGCTCACTGCAACCTCTACCTCCTGGGTTCAAGTGATCCTAATGTCTCAACCGCACGAGTAGCTGGGACTACAGGTGCTCACCACCATGCCCAGCTAATTTTTGTATTTTTTGGTAGAGACAGAGTTTTACCATGTTGGTCAGGCTTGTCTCAAACTCCTGACCTCAAGTGATCCACCCGCCTTGACCTCCCAAAGTGCTGGGATTACAGGACTTGAACTATTGCGCCTGGCCTGTACATGCTATTTTGGTAACTAAAAACAGGATGTTTCCCTTTGTCTTTCCTGTTTGCCCCATTGGAATGGACGGATCCCAGCATCTGTGAACGGGTCACCCCCAGGCTCTCCCACGCCAACTCTGCTGTGGTGCTCTCTGCTGTGAAGGTGCTGATGAAGTTCATGGAGATGTTGTCTAAGGACCTGGACTACTACGGCACGCTGCTCAAGAAGCTGGCCCCACCCCTGGTCACACTGCTGTCAGCTGAGCCAGAGCTGCAGTACGTGGCCCTGCGCAACATCAATCTCATCGTGCAGAAAAGGTACTGAGGTCACCACACACACGTCCATGCGTACCCCTCGGGGAGCCTCTTCTGCTGGGGATGGGGGCTCTCAAAGGAAACTGACCTGTCACCTGCAGGAAGTCTCAAATAGCTTAACCAAAGGGGCAACTTTGCCCCCTGAGGGATATTTGGTGGTATCTGGAGATACTTTGGTTTTCACAGCTGAGGGGGGCATGCTCCTGGCATCTAGTGGGCAGAGGCTAGGAATGCTGGTCAGCATCCTGCAGTGCAGAGAATAGCCCCTCACAGTAACTGTGCAGCCTGAAATGTCAGCAGTGCTGAGGTTGAGAGGCCCTGGCTTAACCTAACTGGGAAGCAGGCTGTATAAAGACTAAATTGGTGATTAAACTAGATATTGTCTTCATAGTCCACAGAGCTGTCCTGAAATGGGCTGTCAGATTTTGTGTATCTGCGCATTTCTTCGGGGGACAGAGTCCGTAGCTCTAGTCAAACTCTCTGAGGTTGGAGCCTCGAGGCCTGGGGAAGGGGTACATCGGACTCACTCCTAATGCTGTGCTACCCGCTTCCCGCTCGTGAGAATGGCTGAGCAGTGAGCTGCTGCTCCCAGGGCACACGGTCTGGTAGTGGGGGGTAGGCGAGAGCAGAAAAACCACTGAGCAGTGCTCCGGGGGGACCCAGAGATATTGGTTGAATTGGGAGATTAGGGAGGTAAATATGGGAAAGCCTTCTGAGTTCCTAAACCAAGGGATGAAACTAGGGCTTCCTGGTTGTAGTGTGGGTCTTTATACACCAGTGCCCTGGAGGCCCGGATTTAATGTGACATAGTGACTAGTAGAGCAGATCAGCTCACGCCTGTAATCCCAGCACTTTGGGAGGCCGAGGTGGCGGATCACGAGGTCAGGAGTTCAAGACCAGCCTGACCAACATGGTGAAACCCCATCTCTACTAAAAATACAAAAATTAGCCGGGCGTGGTGGCGCATGCCTGTAGTCCCAGCTACTCAGGAGGCTGAGGCAGGAGAATCATGTGAACCTGGGAGGCGGAGGTTGCAGCCAAGATTCTACCATTGCACTCCAGCCTGGATGACAGAGCTAGACTCTGTCTGAAAACAACAACAACAAAAAAAAGAAGTTGTCCACGTCACTGAGACATGCCCTGCCCTCGTCCTGAGACGTGACTGGGCAGCTTTTGCCAAGTCCTAATTGCAGAAATCATCTTCCTGCTACCCAGCTCGGGGTCTTGCCTCTCCCATGGGGCATGACAAAGGCTCCTTGCTTGGCCAGGACCTCCCTACAGTGTGCACAGCAGCATGGAGTACCCAGTTTTCTCCTTTCTCTCTGTCCTGTCTTCCCCCTTCCTTACCATCTGTCCTTGTACCTTTTCTTTCCTCTTTTCTGTTCTGGAAGGGCATAGGAGTAGGAGTCAGAGGTAGGTGATTCTCGCCCCAGCCCCGTCCTTACTGACATTAGCCATGTGACCTAGTGCCAGCCTCTCACCCTCTCTGAAGTTTCCTTGTTCAGGAAGAATGTGGTGGGTGATACTGGCGGAAGGCAGAAGGATGTTGCCTTTGAGGAAGGAACAATGACACATGTGAAAGGGCTCAGCTAGTGACAGCTCCTGCCTAGCGATGCCTTCTCTGAGGCAGGCATCGATCATGCTAGAATCTTCTCGTCTCACTCTCACAGCAGGCCGATTAGGTCGGTGTTGGTGTCAGAGTCCCAAGACCACCCTCATGCTCGGGATTCACTAGCACTACTCACAGTACTCAGCATATATTTTTTAAATATATTTTTTCTTTTTGAGACAGGGTCTCACTGTGTTTCCGAGGCTGGTCTTAAACTCTTGGGCTCAAGCAATCCTCCTGCTTCAACCTCCCAAAGTGCCAGGATGACAGGCACGAGCTGTCACGCCCACTCAGGACCCAGCAGATAGCTATACCCACAGCAAAGATCTGTCAGCAGCAGAGCAGGGCTGCCCGGCTGGGTCATAGGGAAGAAGGACAGTCTGGAGGATTCCATGAGAGGCTTTTTGGTACCTCCTCCTTCCCATGGGGAGTCACACAGAGCACACTCCTCCCCCAACAAAATGCGGCAACTTGTGTAATGTTTCTGCCCAGGAAAGCCTGTTTGAGACTCGGCACCCAGGCTTGTTATTGGGGGCACCTACACAAATTCCAGACTCCCAGGAGGGAAGCATATGTTCAGCATAAACTGTATTCTTTGTACAATGATCTAGGCACAGTTAAATAACTTTCTCATTTAAGGAACAGTGAGAACTCTTCCAAAATCCAAGTTGCCATGTGCCCGGCCTTCTGAGGCTAGCAGTCCCAGACCTGCGGTGGTAACGTGTTTCTGTACAGCATCATTCCCATTTCGTGGGTGAGGAAACAGTCCTGAGGTCACAGGCTGGGACTGGGACTGAGATCTATTCTGATTTGCAAGCCTTTCCCGTGAGGCCTGCCAGGCCTCTGGAGAGTGAGCCGTCTCTCACTGCGCTCCCTCTGCCTTCCAATGATGTGCTCAGGCACACGGGAGCAGTCAGAGCCTTGCTCAGGCCGGTTGCTGGGCCCTCTGTCCAGGAGCTTGCAGTCATGGCAGTGACTCTGCCTTCAAAAACATCAGGCTCCACCTCAGACCTCAGAAATGTCCCAGCAAATGTGGAGGGCCTTTTCTCATGAGGCTTAAGCCTTCTTTTTTGCTCTCCGGGCATCCTGCCCCACCATCAGGCCTGAGATCCTGAAGCACGAGATGAAGGTGTTCTTCGTGAAGTACAATGACCCTATCTACGTGAAACTGGAGAAGCTGGACATCATGATCCGCCTGGCCTCCCAGGCCAACATCGCCCAGGTCAGCAGAGTGTAATGGTCAGGGCATGGGCTTGGTGTGGGACCGTTTCACCACCACCAGACTGTGGGCTCTGGCCCAGCTGACCAGTCTTACCATTAACAGTTTATCTCATGAAGAGTGTTTAGCATGGGACATGGGGCTGCGTAAGCAAGTAAAAGAACTGGTGTTTTTTTTAGGCCGGGTGCGGTGGCTCACGCCTGTAATACCAGCACTTTGGGAGGCCAAGGTGGGTGGATCATGAGGTCAGGAGATCAAGACCATCCTGGCCAACATGGTGAAACCCTGTCTCTATTAAAGATACAAAAAAATTAGCCAGGTGCGACGGTGTGCGCCTGTAGTCCCAGCTGCTAGGGAGGCTGAGACAGCAGAATGGTGTGAACCCGGGAGGTGGAGCTTACAGTGAGCTGAGATGGCGCCACTGCACTCCAGCCTGGGTGACACATCAAGACTCCGTCTCAAAAAAACAAAAAAAAAAGGACTGATGTTTTTGTTACTAAAGAATGTTTCTTCCTGTTATTACCTGTCATCCCTTACAAAGTGGTATTGGATATGTTAGCTAGATCAACCCCAAACAAGGTTGTCCAGGCCTGCTTTCCTTTTCAGGCACCTGCCAGCTGTCTCCCTTGGGCCTTCCACCTGGAGTAGGAGGCAGAATCCCATTCTCCTAGGGAGTCTGTGTATATTCGCTGCCCAGGAGTGTTCCAGCAGATTGCCCCATCAGGTCCCCCCAACCCCATCTTTTCTGTTTGGGCCACAGGTGTTGGCGGAACTGAAAGAGTACGCAACAGAAGTGGATGTGGACTTTGTACGGAAGGCTGTGCGTGCCATTGGACGCTGTGCCATCAAGGTGGAGGTGAGGCCCTGGGACTCTGTCCTTGGCTGGAGAAGGGAAAAGGAGCTGAAACCAGGAAACCAGTCTGATACAAGAATCTACCAGCTTGCTGGTGGTCTGGGAAGGCCTGAGGCTCACCACTGGAGCCCCCATGGCGAGCATTATGCAGATCTGGTCGGGTTCTTTCTCACTCTGTAGATCCTTTAGGCCTTCGAGTTGCTGCAGATCAAATGAACTCATAATCATGGTTCTCCTGCAGCATTTGCTAAGATACTGGGCAGCCACAAACTGGTGGACTTAGCATTCACTTCACAGAGCTCTGGGGCAAGGACATTTTTTGGCAAATATTGTCATCATTCAACTGCCCACGTGCCTCTGTGTCCACGTGACGCAGGGCCACTCTAGACTCCTGCGTCCTATCATTTTATCTATTCCCTTCCTTTCTCTGTCTGTGGAGATGTTCCTTGACCACTAAGCCAGATTCTCCTTAAATGGGTCCACTGGTGACTGGAGGGTCCTAGGATAGCTGGTCTCCCCCGCCTATCCCTTTGAGGTGTGCTGTGATCTCAGCCTGTGATACTGTCCTGAGAAATCTCCCTCAGAGCAGGCCATGACAGCAGTGTGTGGAAGTAAAGGCAGAAGCAATCAGAGGTTCTGTGAGTGTTTTTGGTCACAGGAGCCCCCTTCCTGAAACAAGTAAGAAGAGAGGTGGGGTTCTACTGCGGTGTAGTCACCTTGCCCTCAGGTCCTGGCCTAAAGGAGCTCCAAGGACCCTCCTTGCTCTCAGGAGCTCTGCCTCTGGCTTCTCAGTCTCATTCCACATGTCCCTGCCATCCTAGGGCCATGATTTGGTACTGGTTCTCCCCTGTTACCTGGGGAGAGGGTTCTTCTGTTTTCCCGCTATGACAAGGAAGGTGTACCAGGAGTGACTTGGAGCCCTTGGCCAAGGTGTGGACATCAGAGGCTGTATTGGAAATGGGGTGCGGGAACCTCATCCACACTCTCCTCTTCCCATGCAGCAATCTGCGGAGCGCTGTGTGAGCACACTGCTCGACCTCATCCAGACCAAGGTCAACTACGTGGTCCAGGAGGCCATCGTGGTCATCAAGGACATCTTCCGCAAGTACCCCAACAAGTGCGTGCCTGCCCTCCTAGGGAGAGGGCATCTGGCTCTGCCTGGGGACAGGGATGTCGGGGCGGAAAAGGAAGGAGGAGTCTCCTCTTCCTTACTTCTCTGTCACAAGCAGCATTCTCAAAAGAAACCCTTTGTTTTTTGTTTTGTCCACGTTGCCCCTCCTCTGCTCTGCAGGCCACAATAAGGGCTAACATGTGATAGATGAAACTCAGATCCCCAGGCCAGGTGTGGTGGCTTATGCCTGTAATCCTAGCACTTTGGGAGGCTTTTGGCAGGCGGATTGCCTGAGGTCAGGAGTTCGAGACTAGTCTGGCCAACATGGTGAAACCCCGTTTCTACTAAAAATACAAAAAAATTAGCAAGGCATGGTGGTGTGCGCCTGTAATCCAAGCTACTTGGGAGGCTGAGGCAGGGGAATTGCTTGAACCAGGGAGGTAGAGGTTTCAGTGAGCTGAGATCGCGCCACTGCACTCCAGCCTGGGCAACAGAGCAAAACTACGTCTCAAAAAAAAAAAAGAAAAAAGAAAAGAAACTCACGTCTCCTTTACCTGCCACCTTGGGGTCTTACGAGGCAGGCCCCCTTCCCTCCTGGCCCCTGCCTGGCTTCCCTGGGTTGCCTGTTCCTCAGGGCTCACATACCGACTGTGCCCTGGTCTCCCAGGTATGAGAGTGTGATTGCCACACTGTGTGAGAACCTGGACTCCCTGGATGAGCCTGAGGCCCGGGCTGCCATGATCTGGATTGTAGGCGAGTATGCAGAACGGATCGACAACGCAGACGAGCTGCTGGAGAGCTTCCTCGAGGGCTTTCATGACGAGAGCACCCAGGTGAGCCAGTGAGCCGGCCAGGGTGTGAGTCATGACTGGCAGCTCAGCCCCACTGTGGCCCACACTGCCGTGAAACCCTCCCTTCCTAATACCTCGTCAGTAGCACTGACAGACAGATGAGTGATGTGCGCTTAATGGACACCGCCCCTTTTCCTTCTCACTGCAGTACAGTCAAGTCAGGGAGACATATGAGAGTCTGTGGTGGTGTGGATAGAAGGCAGACACAAGTTCTTCATTTTGTTTTAATTTCATATTCATATTTTAACAGGAAATACATTGACTTGGTTTAAAATTGATACAAAAGCATATATAGTGAAAAGTTTCCCTCTTCGTCGCTTTGCAGGCCACAAATTCTCTTAGAGGTCACCACTGTTCTTGATGTCTTTTTTTTTTTGAGATGAAGACGAAGTCTTCCTCTGTTGCCCAGGCTGGAGTGCAGTGGTGTGATCTCAGCTCACTGCCAGCTCCGCCTCCTGGGTTCATGCCATTCTCCTGCCCCAGCCTCCCGAGTAGCTGGGACTACAGGCACCCGCCACCACACCCGGCTAATTTTTTGTATTTTTATATAGACAGGGTTTCACCGTGTTCGCCAGGATGGTCTCGATCTCTTGACCTCGTGATTTGCCCGCCTCCGCCTCTGCCTCCGCCTCCCAAAGTACTGGGATTACAGGCGTGAGCCACCGCGCCCGGCCCTCTGTTCTTGATTTTTTAGGAAACTTCAGGAGATCATTTAGGAATACACCAGTAGACCCACAGACACATACACATGCACCCATCCTTCCTATACACACATGCACACATCTGACATACACACATATATACAACTCATTCTTATTTTTCATGGTGCTTCTGTTCCATAGTCATGGCAAACACTGAATTAGCAAGTAGTTAACCATAGCTCCTAGAGAAATACAGTGTTTGGTTTCTGTGAGCATCTAGACACAACGTTTTTGTCACCTGATCAGTTAATAACCTTTTAAAATGTGTGTTTCTGTTTAAAAACACCTTAGTTAATATATATTGTCAATTCATTGACATTGAACTCATGGCCATCGGTACTGTAATTCATGCCTGAGTGAAGCTTATCAAGCGCATGTGTTTTCTCTGAGGCTCATCACAGCCTTCTGTGCTTGGGGACACTAGGCAAGCACTTCAGCGCTAGGGAGCATTTTAAACAAGCAACTCAACAAAAAGCGCAAAAATATGAAAAACATGGCACTAAATAGGTGGTGGAAAGGATGCTTGTTTACAGGATGAGAGCTGAAACAGGAAGGCAGAGCATTGCCTTATTTGACCTCAGCTGTGAATGTGTGTGTCGGGCAACTCGAAGTTTTCACGGTTCTGCACGTATTTGCAAATGACTGCAAAGGCGCCACGAGTCTCGGTTTGGGGGCTACAAGTAAATTTTAACAAGTAGACAGATTCCCAAACATGGATTGCTCAAGTAGTGAGAATCAACTGTATCTACATTGCCCACTCTTTTATTTCTAAACACTGCTGGTAGCGTACTCTGCAAATTCAAATTGTTTAGCACCTTGCCTTTTTCTGTTACCAATACCTCCAAAGACCGTGCTCTCATTCATTTATGCTTTATTTAACCAGCCTCTCCTGGTGGGTATTTAGGTGTCCAGTCTTGTGCTCATTAAAACAGTACTGTTGAGAATAACCTGTGTAATGCACATCTGCACGCATAGCTGGAGGATACATTCATAGCAGCAGGATGCTTAGAGAAAAGGGCATGTGAGTTTGAGATTTGGGTAGCCATTGTCAGATTTCTGTTGTGGAGGTTGTGCTGGTTTTTATACTCCTGTCTCAGATGGTGGGATTGCCCTCTTCTTACCTCTGCTTTGTTTTTGCCGGTCCAATAGCTAACGGGTACCTCACTGTAGTTCTGTTTGCATTTCTGTTATGAATGAGCCTGAATGTCTGCCTTGTCATTTGTATTCCCTTTTCTCAGTTAACTGGGAACCGTGTTAGTCTGTTCGTGAGCACAGAAATTTTTGCTGCCCAACTGGGGCAGTGTAACCCCGCGGGTCCAAGTGTGGGACTTAATGAGAGATCCCAGAGTCCATACCCCTCCTCTGCCCTTTCCTGGCTCAGTAACTTTATGCTTATCCCTTTAACTCTGAGCCTCAGTTTCTTCATTTGTAAAATGAGAATCATTAGATCTTCCCTCATCCTCTTGCTACAAAAGTGAAATTAGGATGCTTGGTATAATGTCCTTAACACATGCCCAGCCCATAATAAACACTCATTCATGGTAGTGTTGGTTTGGGCCAAATTGGTTTCAAAAGCAAACTAGTCCAGGCCAAAAAGGGGAGCAACTGGTTCCAGTAGCCGGCAAGTGTGGGTAGCACGCTGCCTTCTGGGACTCCTGGCTGAGGGTGCTTGGATGGTGGCATTGAGCTATCTTCTGCCGTGGGTAGGCTCCCAAGAGTGGGAGCTGTAAGGAGTCAGCACTTCCAGGCTATGTCCTTACGGCACAATAACCCCCATGGAAAGAATTTTTCCCCTTCCCTCAGTAGTTCCAGCAAAAGTCCCAGGACCTATTTGCATTATCCTGAGCCAGGCACTGTGACTCTGGTTGGCGAGGTCTCTCAGGCACTGATCCCAGTCTGTGTGGACTGAAAGGGACAGAAAGAAGGGTGAGGCTCTGAAGGAAAGCCAGTGTTTCTGTTCCCAGAAGACAGAATAGATGCTGGGTGAGCAAAAACAACAGATGTCCATCCCAGAATCACAGTACTAATTCCCACCGTCACCCCCCCACCGCCACCTGCTTCCAGACTGCCTTTGCTTGCAATACCAGCCTCTTCCCGGTGTCTCAGAAGCAAAGCCTGCCTATTCTGGATTCTGCTCCTGCAGGCAAGTCCTGCCTGGGATCACTGCGAGGATGTCCTGTAGGGCAGGGATCCCCAACCCCCCGGGCCACGGCGCAGTACCCGGTACTACCATGGCCTGTAAGGAACTGGGCTGCACAGCGGGAGATGAGTGGCAGGCAAGCAAGCATTACTGCCTCAGCTCCGCCTCCTGTCAGATCAGTGTCGGCATCAGATTCTCAAAGGAGCGCAAACCCTATTATGAACTGCACAGGTGAAGGATCTAGGTTGTGCGTTCCTTATGAGAACCTAATGCCTGATGATCTGAGGTGGAGCAATTTTATCCCAAAACCATCCCCCCACCCTCGTACCCCATGTGTGGAAAAATTGTCTTCCACAAAACTGGTCCCTGGTGCCACAAAGGCTGGGAACCGCTGCTGTAGGGGTGTGCTTCTGCCCCTGTCATAGAGTCAATCTTTTGCAGCTAAGCCTGCTAAAAAGCCAGGATGAGAGAAGCTGGACAGGGAGAGGTAAGCCAAGAGTCTGGTGGTGTGAACAGAAACAGAGCTCTGAAGTGTGAGATCCAGCCTCCTCCCTGTGGTGTGGCCTGGCGCACAGTTACGTGAACTCAGCAAAGCCACTTCCTTGTCTCCAGTGCAGTTATTGCAAAGACTGCTGGACATTGTGTGTAAAGTGCCCGCTCCAGCACTCAGTTTAATGGTAGCTGTGGGGGTGTGATGTAATTCAGTAGCCTGTTCACTTTGCATCTTTTGTTCACAACACAGTTCAAAGCTGTTTTAAGAATACTTGTTAGGGCCAGACGCAGTGGTTTACACCTGTAATCCCAGCACTTTAGGAGGCCGAGGCGGGTGGATCACTTGAGGTCTCGAGTTCGAGACCAGCCTGACCAAGATAGTGAAACCCCATCTCTATTAAAATACTGCGCGCCTGTAATCCCAGCTACTCAGGAGGCTGAGGCAGGAGAATCGCTTGAACCCAGGAGGCGGAGGTTGCAGTGAGCCGAGATCATGCAACTGCACTCCAGCCTGGGCAACAGACCAAGGCTCCATCTCAGAAAAAAGGAAAAAAAAGAAAACTTGTTAACTGGGTGCAGCAGCTCACTCCTGTAACCCCAGCACTTCGGGAGGCTGAGGCAGGAGGATCTTTTGAATCCAGGAGTTCGAGGCCAAGCTAGGCGACATAGTGAGACCTCATCTCTATAAAAAAAATTAGCTGGGTGTAGTGGCACCCACCTGTGGTCCCAGCTACTTGGGAGGCCTAGGTGGGAGGATCGCTTAAGCCCGGGAGGTTGAGGCTGCAGTGAGCCAAGATCATACCAGTGCACTCCAGCCTGGGCAGCAGAGCGAGACCTTGTCTCAAAAAAAAAGAACACTTGTTGAGTGCTTGACGATTTGGAGTTTTTTGTTTGTTTGTTTTAGCGACGGACTCTCACTATGTTTTGCCCAGGCTAGCCTTGAACTCCTGGGCTCAAAGGATTCTGAATAGCTAGGACTATGGGCCTGCACCACTGCACCAGGCTTGACAATTATGGAACTCATTTTACATTGTCTTGTTGAATCTTCTCATCCTTGGCTCCTAGGCCTCTCTAGCCATGGACAGCAGACTTAGAAAGTCTTGGTCAGCAGTTGGGCATGGTGGCTCATGCCTGTAATCCCAGCACTTTGGGAGGCCGAGGTGGGTGGATCACTTGAGGTCAGGAGTTCGAGACCAGCCTGGCCAACATGGTAAAACTCATCTCCACTAAAAACACAAAAATTAGCCGGGTGTGGTGGTGTGTGCCTGTAATCCTAGCTGCTCAGGAGGCTGAGGCAGGAAAGTCACTTGAACCCAGGAGGCAGAGGTTGCAGTGAGTTGAGATCACCCCATTGCACTCCAGCTTAGGCAGGAAAGTGAGACTGCGTCTCAAAAAAATAAAAAATCTTGGCCAGGGTGGTATATCAGCCCAGCCTGCATCTGGCCCTGTCCTGCCATCCCATTCTGTCTGGATAGCAGGAGTAATGGCATCATTTCAGGAAGGGTGCCCTAAATATGCAGGCTAACAGCCTGAGTGTGTTGAGAGGAACTGGAATGGATTGTTGAGCCAAGGCCCTGGGCACCTGGCCAGACCACCCTCTGGCAGTACAGCCTGAGGCATACCTGACCGGAACCACAGCAGAGCTGACAGTGATGAATCATTCCAGGCATCCAGCTGACTGGGTTGGGGAGAACTTTTTCAAGAGTCCCTGTGTGATGGTAGTGGTGATAATGACTGTGATGATGACAGCTGTTCCTTAGCAGAATACACAATGCTTTTTTACTGTTTTGTTTTGTTTTGTTTTGTTTTTTTGAGACAAAGTCTCACTCTTGTCCCCCATGCTGGAATGCAGTGGTGCGATCTCGGCTCACTGCAACCTCCGCCTCCCGGGTTCAAACAATTCTCCTGCCTCAGCCTCCCAAGTAGCTGGGACTACAGGCGCCCGCCACCATGCCTGGCTAATTTTTGTATTTTTAGTAGAGACAGGGTTTCACCATGTTGGCCAGGCTGGTCTTGAACTCCTGACCTCAGGTGATCCGCCTGCCTTGGCCTCCCAAAGTGCTGGGATTACAGGTGTGAGCCCCCGCACCCGGCCGCTTCTTTTCATTTGTGGTCTCATCAACTCTCCATTAACTCTGTGAGATTTAATGACTGTTTTATAGATTAGGAAACTGACTCAGAGAAGCTAAATGACTTGCCCAGGGTCACCCAGCTGAGAAGTCATAGAACTGGAGTTCAAATAAGGTGTGATCTGACTCCACCTCCAAGCAAACTGCCTTAAGTTGCCATTTTTAAAGCTCACAAGAATCCTGAAGTAGGCCACACCTCTCCTTTACAGATGGGGGTAAATGGCTTCCCATTGGCTACCCAGGCAGGGGCTAGAGTCTGGAAGCCAGATGCTGGGCTGCCTCCTGCCTTGGAAACAGCCAGCCTACTGCTCCTCTGCTGCTGGCCCACATGTAACCAAATTGCAAAGACTCCGCTTCGTCCCAGAATTGGAGGACCACATGCCCTCTGTTCCGCCTGCTGCTGTCAGCCTTCCCCACACAAGTGCACTCCTACTGGGCAGGCGTCAGAGATGCCGCCAGCACGGCTGCTGCTGGGCTTCCTGCACTGCCACTCCTGCCCTCCTGCTGCAGACCTGTCCCTGGCACAGCCCATGGGCTCCCACTGCCCCCGACTCCAGGAGCCTCAGGCTGCCCCCTTGTCCTAGGACTAGCAAAAATGAGACCGTGACTAAGGAAGGACTATATGCAAAGACTTGTTCTCGCATAGATGTTTCTTCGGTCAGCAAGTATTTCTTAAGTGCCTGCTCTACACCAGGCACTAGATTGGGCAGTAATTAGTGACACGACAGTAAGCAAGACAGACCTCTCTCCAGCCTACAGGGAGCTCACTGCACAGGACAGCCAGCAACTGGTGGTGCTGTGAGGGGATGGAAGAGGCTGCAGAAGCATGGGGGGTCTGAAGGTGGGGTTGGCATGAGATCTGAAGGGTAAGGATGGTTGGCCAGGATGAGGGCAGCTTTGGGTATGTCCAGGTATGCAGCAGGGGCCAGTGGAGGGCCACCAGGAATGGTTCCCACCCTCTGGTAGAAGCACAGGTTCTTGATGGCAGGCTCTGTGGGCCCTGCTGCCCCAGTCCCCTGGGACTCCATGGGACTGTCGCCACTTGTTGACAGGTAGTCCCAATAAGAAGCATACCAGCCACACGTGAGCTTCTCATAGTCCTGTGAAGTCTAGAGCTCCAACAGGTTTCTAGAACCCTAGGGCTGGGCAGCGGCCCCTGGCCTGCTTGGGTTTGCCGAATAGTCCAGTGCTCAGCTCCTTCCTGAGTGAGTGATGCCAAAGTCTGGCTGCTCAGCGGCACCAACACCTGTGGTGGCCCTTTGCATGTGTGCCGTGACAGCCCCAAACCTAGAAGAGCTGTGCTTGGCTTCCAGGGACTTTGAACACCCTTTTCCTCTTCAAGGCTTTTTAGTCTCCTGCTGTCCCCATGTGAGGCCCACCTTCCTCCTCGCCACCGCTGTTCCCTCCCTGCAGGTCCAGCTGCAGCTGCTGACAGGCATCGTGAAACTCTTTCTGAAGAAGCCAACAGAGACCCAGGAGCTGGTGCAGCAGGTCCTCAGTTTGGCCACTCAGGTGGGTGCCCCAACCGCCCCACTGTGCCCAGCACAACCCTCACTCAAGCAGGGGAACTTTTGTCCCAGGAACTAGACCTGGAAGCCAGGCCCACTCCTGAGACAGGTATCCTGTGGGTGGGACTGGCTTCCAGCCCCAGAGTAACCCAAGCTCCCTGCCTTCAGGGAGCTTAGAACACAAAGTGCAGTGAGGTCAAGTAGTGAAGTTGAGACAAACTAGACAGAGGAGGAGAGCCTGCGGAAGCCTGAGGGTGTGCGTTGGGGGCAGGAAGGGCAGGCCACAGTGGGCAGTTGGGAGTAGAGACAGGCACAGCCAGGCTGGAGTAGAGCACCATGGAGAATGAGCCCGGTACCGGGATATGGCCCTGTAGGTGGTGTAGGGACAGGCTCATGGGAGTGCTGTCCCCATTGGCCAGCCCTGTGCCACACCTGGCTCATGGCTACAGGAAAACCTCCTCCCTTCTCACCTGGCTGCTCTAAGTTTCACGGGCTTCTCCTCACCCCCACAAGGACTCAGATAACCCGGACCTGCGGGACCGTGGCTACATCTACTGGCGCTTGCTTTCCACGGACCCGGTGGCAGCCAAGGAGGTGGTGTTGGCTGAGAAGCCACTCATCTCTGAAGAGACGGACCTCATCGAGCCCACACTGCTGGACGAGCTTATCTGCTACATCGGCACACTGGCCTCTGTCTACCATAAGCCTCCCAGTGCCTTTGTGGAGGGGGGCCGGGGCGTCGTGCACAAGAGCCTACCACCCCGCACGGCCTCGTGAGTGAGACTGGCCAGTAGGCCTGAGCCTCCACACCTGCTTTCCCAGTTCAGCAGCACAGGCACTCAGGCCTGGTGTGTTGTCCCCTGGCAAGGCCTGAGTCTGAGGAAAACTGACAACCTTTTCTCAGCTATTTATTGTACATGAGGTATTTGCTAGATGACCTCATTCCATCCTAACAACAGCTCTGAGAGCAAATGTCCCCATTCTTCAGGTGGGAACAAGAGACAAGGAGAGCTTGAGGGACTGGTCCAGGATCTCACAACTAGCAGAGCTGGGACTCAGACCGGTTCTGTCTCATTCCAGAGCCCTGTCCGTGCCTCCTCCTCTGCTTTTCCCAGGTGGTTGGTGTGACCTGGTGGCACCATCCTAGGGCACTGGCTTCCAGTTTTCTCCTTGGCATGGGCTGAGGGCTAGAAGCAGGCGGCCCTCTCCCTTCACTCATCCTCACAGAGGGCCTGAAAGATGGACCTGCTGTGGGAATGGGGAAGCAGTGGGGCCGTGTGGACAGCGCTGTTGGGGACAGGGAGGAGACTCAGTGCCTGTCCTGAGGGAGGTGCCTGGAGGCTGGGGTCTCTTTGATGCCTCCGCCCTACTGACCTTCTCTCTCTTCTGTGTCCCGGCAGGAGTGAGAGCGCAGAGAGCCCTGAGACAGCCCCTGCCGGAGCACCTCCTGGGGAGCAGCCAGATGTCATCCCCGCCCAGGGCGACCTGCTGGGTGACCTCCTCAACCTGGACCTCGGCCCCCCAGTGAGCGGCCCACCCCTGACCACCTCCTCAGTGCAGATGGGAGCTGTGGACCTTCTTGGCGGTGGCCTTGACAGCCTGGTATGTCATGGGTGCCCTCTGGATGATGTTGATAATGATCCTCAGAGGAGCAGTCACTGAACGCCCCTCCATGCCAGGCACCAGCTGAGTGCCTCAGGTACATTATATTGAGCTCTTACCATTTACCCTCGGAGGTGATTGTGTAGCTCCCTACTTATGATGAGAAAACCAAGGTTTAGAGAGGCCAGGCAGCCTTCCCTCCAAGGTCGCACAGCCCCTGAGTGGCAGACAGGATTCCACTCCCTTGTTGGACCTTCGAGTCCCAGGAGATCCTGGGCAGGGAGGCCCATCCTAGCCCTTGCCCTGATCCTGGCATCATAGTCACCTTTGCCCTGTTAGGCTAGGGTGTTCCTAGCTTTGAGGAATCAGACTTGTGTCCACTTAGCTTCATGCTGCCCCAGCTGGGAACAGAAGCCCAGCCAGGCCTATTTGAGAGGGCATGGGAGGCCGGGGAGAGAGGGGAATGGGAAGACAGTAGGGAGGGGAGTGGTGAGACTAACGTGGGTATCTCCCTGGGGCTTCCTCAGGCAACTGGCAGGGCCAGGTGCTGGGGGTGGCTGAGCCTCTTCATTTGACTGTGCTCGACTCAGGTCCGCACGGTGGCAGCATGGGGGCAGGAGACTGGCGATTAGCGCTGCTAGGGTGAGGCAGGAAGGGCTGTGGTGCAGAACGGGTGCTGGGGTAAATGTGTGGGGTAGTGCCTTTCATAGAGACAGGGTCTGTGCCTCTCATAGGCCCCGACACAGCCTCACACCACTCTCCTCTCGGATGGAGCTACTGTTAACTAATCTCCTCCCTCTTTCCCTTCTCTCTCTTGTTCCTCTGTCTTCCTTCCTGGCTTTTTCTCTCTGCATGTGGCTGCCTGTTCTCTTCACCTGCCTGCTTCTGCTTGGAGATGGGGGATGAGCCTGAAGGGGTATGGTTCAACCCTTGCGTCACCCAGCCTTCATCCTTGCTCCTCCCGAAAGCGCTGGCCCAGCATCCCAAGGGGCGGGTGATGTCAAAGCAGCCCCCGCCGGCTGAGCCCCTGCCTTGGTCCCGCGTCCTGGCAGTCTCTGTCTTGACCAGCTGGCATTCGGCTACCACTGGGCCCCATAGCCATGCATTCTTGCCCAGTCCTCACCACCCCATGACGCGTCACCTTGTCATCCCAGGGATTGCCAGCCCTCAGTCCCACAACCCCTCTCTAATGTCCTGGAGGGAGAGCACCCGTCTGCATAGCAGGTCTCCACCCAGCCGTGTGTCTTGGGACCTCCTTTTATCCATGGGCTGAGTGTCAATTTGGGAGTGTCCCCAGCCCTTTCCCAGAGGTTACTTCTAAGGCTCAAGGCTTACAGGGCACGGGAGGGCTCAGCCTCTCTACTCCACCCACCTCTCTCTGTCTTGTTTCTGTAATTTCGAGTTGATATGGAGGCTGTCCTGCCCCCCACCCCCAGTGTATTCTAAAGAGCCAGGTGGCTCTACTCATTCCCAGCCCTTGATGTCCTTGCCTCTTGATGCCTGCCTCTGACTCTTTCCCTCCCTTTCCAGATTGGGGGCACCAATTTCGTGGCACCTCCAACAGCAGCAGTACCAGCCAGTCTTGGAGCACCCATCGGCAGTGGCCTGAGTGACCTCTTTGACCTAACCAGTGGCGTGGGCACCCTGTCAGGATCATATGTAGCCCCCAAAGCAGTAAGTCACTTGTCTTCTCTCTTGGCAGGAGCAGAGAGAAGTTATAGAGATTGGCATGTGGGCTCCTTTAAATGGCCTCGGCTGTGGAATTGGCTCAGGCCAGCGCTGATGAGGGAAGCTGGGGGCCACGGGGGCACCGAGGAAAAGGAGCTAAGTCAGGCTTGGTGGATGCCTAGGCAGGCTTTCCGGAGGAGTCACAGGACCTCATTAGCTGAACAGAAGCGGGTAGGGGCTCCAGACCAAGGGAACAGCCTGTGGTAAGGCCTGGAGGGAAGGGAGACCCTGGCCTCTGTCAGGGAATCAGCAGAGGCCTGTCAGGTGGGAGCAGTAGTTCTCAGTGCCATCAGACCCAGCACCCCTTAGTCATCATCGACATTTTACATTGTCACTGTTCCTCTCCTTAAATGCAATTGGTGGGCTGTGTAACCTACCTACACACAGCATTCCAAAAATACTCAGATGCTTTCACTGCATGGAGGAGACATAAAAGGAAGAGAATACAAGTGTATGTATCAATGTTATAAGCGTCTGGGCACGCCTGCCCACTCACCCCGGAAGATATGAAGTTGCCAGGTGTTTGCTGCAGGGCAAAGTCACTGTGACCGTGGCAACCACAGTCTGGGTGTTTGTAGCCTGGACCCCATGAGTGGTTTGGCCAGTGGTGCCATTTGTTTCTGAAGTGGTCGCTGACTCCCACTAAGGTTTGGAGTAAGATAAACAACAGGCTTCCCTTGATTTTCCTGAGAATTGTGTTCCTGGAAGTCTCAGGATATGTTGAAACCATGCAGAAAATACTGGAAGGATGCAGGACAGTTGCTTGTTGTGGGGTGGTTGTCCCCATGGTAGGACGTCCAGCATCCCTGACTCCAGCCCACTATGTTATGCCACCTGAAGATGCCCACTGTGCCACCTAGGGCACACCCCCAAGACTCCTGGCTAGACTAGGGATCAGCAAAGGAAGAAGCTGGCAAGGCTGGTGGGCCAGGCTGAGCGTTTCTTCTTGATCCTGGCACAGCCGGAGCCTTTGGAAAGGTTTAAGCAAAGATATGAACCAGTCTGATTTGCACTTGAGAAAGATGGCTGCGTGTGCAGGGAAGGGGTGGGGCAGAAGCACCGGCCCCAGGGGATTCTGCAGCAGGGAGGAGGAGTGCTGCGGCAGCTGGACCATGAGGGCTCTTGTGGGTGGAAGCAGTGGCCAGACTTGAGAGCTCCCTGGGAGGGAGGAGCGGGGCTGAGGGAAGGAGAGCTGAGTTCAGGGTGTGAGAACATGCGGGCTGGCACTGAGGAGAGCTCAGGGTGGGCCATGTTGTCAGTGTCAAGGAAGTTGCCAGAGGGGACCAACCTGGCCTGATCCCCTCACCACACTCAGATCAGAAGTTGTGTTTGCCAGAGCCCCCCTCTCTCTTCTGAGGTCTCCGCCCCAAAACAGGATACAGTTGGGGGTTGGGGCAGTGACAGCTCTATCATGACTAGGGAGCCATGAGCCCCCACCTCCCTACCCCCTGAGCTGGCTTTCCCCACCATATGCCAGCTGCACCTGCAGTGGTGGTGACTGGAGGCCCTGGCAGGGTCTGGGCACTGAGAGGTCCACAGCAGATAGCAGCTCTGACACTAGTAGCCACACACTTCCTTGCAGGGATGGCACAGCATTCCACAGCCACCGCCAGCACGTCCTCCTCCCAGCAGCCCTTTGTGGCTCTTCCTCCTATTTCGTGGTTGAGAAATCCAAGTGCTTTTGCCTAAGGTCACATAGCTGGTGACAGAGTCTGGAAGTGAAAGCAAGTGACACTAAAGCCTCTGCTCCAGACCCCTACATGATGGTGGCCCCACAGAGTGTGAGAACAACCTGTGCCCCTGCCTTCATGCGTGGGGTGTCAGGACCAGCAGGGCCAAGGGAACGTAGGATCGTGGCATAGCTACAGCATGTGCAGTTGACTTACTACCTGGATTGGCTGCACCAAGGCATGAGGCCAGAAGCCCAATATCACAGGCACACAAAGCAGGACTAAGGGACAGAGAACAGCAAAGACTCCTGTAACCCTGTGCGTGCCAGCCTTTGCCAGGCACTGCAGAGCTGCCAGGAAAAGAAAGCCTGGAGCTGGCACTAGGCTTGTGAGTTCATCATATATATATATATATATATATTTATTTATTTATTTATATTTTTTCAAGACAGAGTTTTGCTCTTGTCACCCAGGCAGGAGTGCAATGGTGCAATCTCAGCTCACTGCAACCTCTGCCTCCGGGGTTCAAGTGATTCTCCTGCCTCAGCCTCCCGAGTAACTGGGATTACAGGTGCCTGCCACCATGCCTGGCTAAGTTTTTGTATTTTTAGTAGAGACGAGGTTTCACCCTGTTGGCCAGGCTGGTCTTAAACTCCTGACCTCAGGTGATCCACCTGCCTCGGCCTCCCAAAGTGCTGGGATTACAGGTGTGAGCCACGGTGCCCAGCCATGTGTTTGTCTTACCAGTGTTATCCCTGCTTTGTCTTCCTGAAGGGTCAGATGAGTGTATCCAGCAGAGCATGCTGGAAAGGAGAGGGGAGGGGATCTCCTAGTCAGGAGTCATCAGGCCAGGCTACCTGGAGGAGGAGTTTTTCTGTCCCGGGCAGGACTTTCCCCACTGCCTCGGTCATGGGAGAGTTCTAGGGTGTGGGTGCCCTCTCCCTTCAGAATCAGTTGGTAGGTATCCACATCTTCCTAACAGTGCTGTGGCCACCTGGAATTGTTCATTCCTCACGCATTTCCACACCCTGCCTAGGGGGTTAAAGACATTGGCCAGGTCAGGCGCGGTGGCTCATGCCTGTAATCCCAGCACTTTAGGAGGCTGAGGTGGGCGGATCACGAGGTCAGGAGATCGAGACCATCCTGGCTAACACGGTGAAACCTCATCTCTACTAAAAATGCAAAAATTAGCCAGGCGTGATGGCAGGTGCCTGTAGTCCCAGGTACTGGGGAGGCTGAGGCAGGAGAATCTCGTGAACCCGGCAGGCGGAGCTTACAGTGAGCCAAGATGGTACCACTGCACTCCAGCCTGGGTGACAGAGCGAGACTCTGTCTCAAAAAAAAAAAAAAAAGACTTTGGCCAACCCTGCTGGTCTAAGGAAATGAGGCTGTCTGTGTATAAGAACTTTTGAGTTCCTCACCATTTGGCTCAGCTGGTGGTGACAGTTCATTGGTTCATCCAGTAAAGACTGAAGATTATTCTGTTAGGACCTGTGTGAGACACCATGAACCCACAGTGACCAAGAGCAGTGCGATCCCCATCCCCAGCCATGGGCGACTGAGAGAGGGCCAGGGGAAAGGAGGCCTGACAGGGGCCCCGGGGTAGTCATCCATGAGGGAGCCATGCCCCCAGTCAGGTCCAGCTGGCCTCTGTGTACTCTCTCAGCCACCGTGGCACAGCTGAGAACCAAAGCAGGGTACTTTCTGTCCTCACAGATCTGTCCAGGGGGCACAAAGGGTGCTCAGGGTTAACCGAGCAGGATTGGGGTGGGGAGGCGCTTTCAAAGCAGAGGGAACAGCCGGTGTGAGGTCCCAGGGGCAGGGGCAGGGGCAAGCCTGGGGAGCAGATGGGCACCAGGCTGTGGAGGCCAAGGCCCGAGGACGCCACTGCAGGATTGGAAGGGGTTTCTTAGGGTGCCATGATCAGATCTGCATGTCACAAGATAACGTCAGCTGCTGTGGAAAGGGGGAGAGGGTGGAAATGGGGCGCCACCTGGCAGCTGCTGTCTCACCTGGGGAAATCTGGTGGCAGCTTAGATGCTGGTGGCACCTCTGGAGATGAAGAGAAATGGAGGCCCTGGAGGAAGATGTAGGAGGTGGCCTCCACAGGACTTGGGTTGCGTGACTGCCGCGAGGGGGTTAGGGTGGGGCGGGGGCGCTGTGCCTGATGTTTCTGTGGTTTCTGGCACTGGCAACCTGAGAGACAGTGGGACGTTTGTTGGCACTGAGTGCACTTGCAGAAGCTGTCAGTGGGGTCCAAGCCTTTTGACCTCAAGGGGCCTGTGAGCTGTCCGTGGGAGAGTAACCGCCTGAGAGGCGTTTGTGAGTCCACAGGATGCCACTGGCGGATGTCTTCCATGGCAGGGCTCTAACTCATGCTGTTTGCTCAGCAAACACTCCCCGAACGCTGGTTTCACACCAGGCTCTGAGCCAAAGGTGGTAAAGACAGAAAAACAGAGCCTTTCCCTCAGCAAGCTCTCTGAGTACAGGGGAGACAGACACAAGGTCATATTTATCTGCCATAACATCACTGGGGCGAGGGAGCCTGGGGGCAGGGTTCCAGGAGGAGGTGGTTCTTGAGCTGAGACTCGAATGACAAGGGCAGCCAAGCGTTGGAAGGCCTGCCAGGCAAGGGGTCCTCTTAGGTACTGTCCTTGGTCAGACCAGTTGCTGCAGCTGAAGGCCAGCCCTGCCTCCTGCAAGGGAGGACAGGCGGTGATGGCCAGGAAGGCCCAGGCTCTGGCCGAGGCCCAGGATGCCATTGGGCACTGAGCTCTGTCCTTAGCTCATGGCATCCCTTAGCCCTACTTCCCAAGTGATCCCTCCATTGCCCTCTGAGGACTCAACATCAGGCCTGGAGCCGAAGCACCTCCCCAGCCCGAGCTGCTCCAAGAGGCAGCCACATCGTGGCCATGACCCTAGGTGGGACATGGGATTGTTCTGCTCCCAATACGTATCTGGTCATCCCCTAGCAGTAAAGGTTGGGGTGCTGGATCTGGGAGGCCCCTGCAGGACAGAGAGAGAAAAAGCACCGTCAGGTGGGCTGTTGAGTTTGGGCTGGGGGAAGAGGCACCCACCCGCTGCACCCTTTTCCCTGCAGGTCTGGCTCCCAGCCATGAAGGCCAAGGGGCTGGAGATCTCGGGCACCTTCACCCGCCAGGTGGGCTCCATCTCCATGGACCTGCAGCTGACCAACAAGGCCTTGCAGGTCATGACCGACTTTGCCATCCAGTTCAACCGCAACAGGTGAGCTCCCTGAGGCCAGCTCAGCTCTCAAGGGGAGGCTTGTGAGAGAATCCAACTTGGAATCTGTTCTGGGGACTGTGGGCAGCGGTGGGGCCGCACGGGGGAGGGCAGTGGCCCTTTTCTGGAGGATGTTCCCCACCACCCCTTGGGCCAAAACTCCCTGAAGCACTGGGTTTTGTTTGTTTCTTTTCTTTTGGAGATAGTCTCGCTCTGTCACACAGGCTGGAGTGCAGTGGTGCCGTCTCGGCTCACTGCAGCCTCCACCTCCCAGGCTCAGCCTCCCGAGTAGCTGGGATTACAGGTGCTTGCCACCATGCCTGGCTAATTTTTTGTATTTTTAGTAGAGATGGGGTTTCACCATGTTGCCCAGGCTGGTCTCGAACTCCTGAGCTCAGGCAATCCGCCCGCCTCGACCTCCCAAAGTGCTGGGGTTATAGGTGTGAGCCCCCGTGCTCAGCCAAGCAGTGGGATTTCTACCCCCAAGTAAAATATGGACTCCGAAGTACCAGGCAGAGTGGGGAGGGATGTCTTTCGTTTTCGTTTTCGTTTTTTTTTTTTTTTTTTTTTGAGATGGTCTCCGTGTATTTATTGCCCAGGCTGGTCTTGAACCCTTGGGCTCAAGCGATCCTCCTGCCTCAGCCTCCTGGGTCACTGGGACTACAGGTGCACGATACCACACCTGGCCCCCCTTATTTTTGCCTCCACTGTCCAAAGGAGTGTTTTACAGACAGAAACCCCCTGCTCCAGCTGAGGAGCCCACCTCTGGCAAACACCGCACATACGAGGGGCCTGTCTTAGGGACCAGCTCTTAGAAGGCTGGTGGGGAGTGGGCCTGTCTGCCAGCCTCCCCATTGTGGCAGAGGATTAAAGTATCAGATGGGGCCTTTGGGAGCGTTAGCTGCTCCAGGCCCCTCCCCACCGGGTCCCCTACACTGGGTGTCAGTGGGAAGGTTGCCTGTCTGGCACCGTCATGGACCTGGCCGGTGAAGCTAGGGCTCCCTGGGGACCCCTGGCAGCCCCTCCTGATGATTCTTCTTCCTGAGCACGCTCATGATGAGCAAACTGAGCCTCTAAGAAGTTGACTGAAGGGGCTGCTTCTCCAGGGAAGCCTGGAGGCCAGTAGGTCCTGACCCTCGGGCAGACCGGGACTGGGGGTGACTCTGCCACTTACCCTCATGTGACCCTGGAGTCACAGAAGCGCACCAGACTCCTAGAGGTGGTTCCAATGGTTGCCTCTAGCAAACTTACTGTATGCTGAATGCTAACTGGGCACCAGGCCCTGTGCCACCGGCTTTGGGAGGATTGTCTCGCTTGAGGTACTTGATGGCCCAGCAAAGTCACTGCCATCACCCCTTTTTAGTAGGTAATGACACCTGGGCTCCTTGGACAGCTCACACAGCGGGCAGTAGTGGATCTCCCAGGAAATCCTGGTGTGCTGAGCCACCAAGCGGGCCTGGGGTTCCCCAAGTGGTCTCCCTCTGTGTCCCAGGCAGGCTGATGCCTTCTTGGGCAGAGCATAGGCAGGGGTCAGACAGCTCAAACTCTGATTCTCAGCAGTGCCGGTCACCCTCTGGGGTCTGACACAAGCCTGTTCCTCCCTGAGACGGTGTCCTCATCTAGAGGATGGGAAGAGGTGTACCTGGCCCTGTTTTTATGAGGCTGGGAACGCGTGTAATATCGAATCTGTAGCCCGGGTATACTGAGCCCTCGGTTTGTTCCCCCAGTCCCATGCCCTGTGACTTATCTTCCAAGAGCCTGCGGCTGGCGTGGCTCACACCCATGAGGATCTTCCCGATTTGCCATTGTGCTGCTTTGCAGAGAAGCAGGGCTTTCCTGACTCTCTCTCTCTGGCCACTGTGTGTCCTGGCCAGTTCTGGCCAAGAGAGTAAAATCTAGCATCTTGCTTGGGATGGTCAGATCCCTTCTGGGAGTTGAGGATTGGCAGCAAAGACTTGGGCAGTCCCAGAGTTTTCAAGGTAGAAGCAGCTTATACTCCAGGCCCCTGGCATTAGACAGAGCTTCTTGAGGGCAGGACAGGGCAAGGCCTGCTTACCTGGGCCCACCAGTGCCTGGCCCAGAGGAAAAGAACAGAGCTGGGCTTTAGGCCTGCAGCCAGGCTGGGGCAGAGCAGCTGGCCTGGGGCTCTTTCTTTCTGTCCACATGGTCATCTGGGGGAGGGAGACCAGGAGCCCATCCTGTCCAGGGTCCAGAGCATGAGTAGGCTGGTACTGGGAGAGGCTCCCTGCCAACCACAGCCCCAGCTCCCGAGCCGGAGGAGCTCACCTGTCCTGCATCAGCACCTGCTCCCCCTGCCATGCCTGTGGGGCTTCTCTCTCCCCAGCTTTGGCCTGGCCCCCGCCGCCCCCCTCCAGGTCCACGCGCCACTCAGCCCCAACCAGACAGTGGAGATCTCCCTGCCTCTCAGCACGGTGGGTTCGGTCATGAAGATGGAGCCTCTGAACAACCTCCAGGTGGGTTCTGGGGAGGGCAGGCACCCTAGTCCTTACCCACCCACCAGCTGGGCCCCACTGGGGTCAGTAGTGGGTTGTGTCTGCAGAGTCATGCTGTTAGCTGTTGGGGAGGCCCAGTCAGGGAACAAAGGGGTATGTTTACCAGGGAAGGCCCTGGGAGAGAATCTGCTCAGCGATGCCCTTCCTGGGGCCTCAGAGGTAGCATCAAGCTCCAGAGACTGACTGGGGACCCCCTTGTGCCTAGGTGGCTGTGAAGAACAATATTGATGTCTTCTACTTCAGCACCTTGTACCCACTGCACATACTCTTTGTGGAGGATGGGAAGATGGGTGAGTCATGAGGGAGCCCTCTGGGGTGCCTGAAATGGGGCTGTGGCTTGGGAACCTGGCCAAGGTAGTGCCTTTACCAAGGCCCGGATGGACTGCCTTGCCCGCAAATGGAGTCGGGGAGTCGCTGCCTCCCTGCAGGCCTGGAGTGAGGGATATACCCAGGACCCCCAGGCCTTAGTGGCCAGTTCTGGTCTGGCAGGTGGGCTGTGCCACATGGAACTCACCCCACTCCCAGGCTCTCCTGCTCGCTCCTCAGCCTTGTCCCACAGGCTACAGAGAGCCCAGGTCATGCCCCACGCCTGGTAACCCCCCGCTCTGTGTCCTTGCTGGAACCCCCAAGAAGGGTGTTGATCACAGCACACAGATGGCCTGCACCCGGCCCCTGGCTGCATGGAGCCCTTGGCCCATGTCATCTCTTGCTTGCCACAGAAGCCCTGCATGGGAGGCTGTGACTTACAAGCAGGCTGCTCACCGAGGAGGAGGAAGGTGTGTGGGGGTGGGGAGGGGAGATTTGAGGCCCGGAGGCAGGAAACCAGGGTCATTTGGAAGCAGCACTGGGGCCTCCGTCACAGAGCGGAGGGTGTGCTCAGGGAAGCAGGAGGGCTGCGCGGCAGCTAGTGCCTGTCGTCAGCTTTCAGGTGGCACAATAAAGGCCAGACCCATTTCCTGCTGAGCTACAGAGAGCCCATAGGTTTATGAGGGGCCCCCTCTCATCCCCCCTGCTCACCCTGCAGACCGGCAGATGTTCCTGGCCACGTGGAAGGATATTCCCAATGAGAATGAGGCCCAGTTCCAGATCAGAGACTGTCCCCTCAATGCAGGTGAGGACTCCGAGCACATGACCCCAGCCCCTCGCCTGTACCCAGGCCCCGCACTGACTGGGGCCTCCCACTGCCATGTGTGACCCCACAGAGGCTGTGAGCAGCAAGTTGCAGAGCAGCAACATCTTCACTGTCGCCAAGAGGAACGTGGAGGGCCAGGACATGCTCTACCAGTCCCTGAAGCTGACCAACGGCATCTGGGTGCTGGCGGAGCTGCGGATCCAGCCGGGCAACCCCAGCTGCACGGTGAGAGCCCCGGCACCCACCCTGCGGCCTTGGAGCCTCCCCTTCGTCCCATGCCAGGGGGTGGTTCTGGTGGAGGACGCGGTCCAAGCATCCCTTCAAGCCTGGCTTGAACCAGAATCAGTTCGGTCCCTGAAAAGGACCTTTCTAGAAAGCTTCCACATCCACCCCGTCAGGTTACCCAGATAAGACACCAGTTGGGTCTCAGAACAGTGAGTTGGACTAGAAGATTGTGTAAAATTGGGCCCTGTGAGGTGGTGAAGTTGGTTTGGCACCCCTGACTGGGAAGTGGCATTGCTAAGCATAGGCCCTAGCCCTGTCCTGTGAGTGCCTGCATGCCCAGCTGGGAGGACGTTGGTTCCTAGGAGCCCGAACTTCCCAGCCTTTGAGGTAGACCTGTCAGGGGATGGCTTCCCTGGGGCACATAGTTGTCCTGGAGGTCTGTGCCACTGTTCCAGGGCCCTGGACAGCCCCAAGCTCTGCTTCTCCCCCGCACCCCTGAGTCTCTGGCAGGCATGGCCCTCCAGACACTGCGCCTCCTGGGCCCTGCTGCCAGCGCTGGTCGGTGGGGGGGCTGTGGCGTGGCTTCGGTGGTGGTAACTTCCGTCTCCCTGTGTTTGGTTGCTGCATGTCACCTTCCCTGCTGGTGCCCGTGGTGCAGGACTTAGAGGTTAGCAGATCGCTTTCTCTTTCTCCATCCACCCTCCCCAGCCTTGTCTCCTGTCCTGGCCCCCATGCACCCCATGTCTCCTGTCTGCACTCATCTCTTGGCCTCACCTCACCTGGCAGGCTGTAGCCAGGTGGCCCTGATTGAGGTGCTGACACCCCACTTCTACACATTCACAGTGTGCACAGAGCCCTTCCTAGGACCTGGACGGCCCGTGGGCTGCTGCTGACCTGCGGAACTCCATTGTTCCCACTTCCTAACTGTGCCCTGCGGAACCAGTGCTTTAGAGTGGGTGGGTGGGGGCTCCTCTCTCCTCTGCCTGTGATCTCAATCTCAGGCCCCAAAGTGGAGGCAAAGTCTCTACCGTGCCTGCTTCCTACGTAGGAAACCAGGAATGAGCCCAGCACCCCTCCAGGCTCCCTCCTAGCCCTCCCACACCGCCTCAGGATTTTCTGTCAGGCTTCAGTCCTGAGGACCCCAGACCTCCAGGGACTCTGGGGGGCTGGGCAGCCCTCAGGGTGGGGGCCTCCGGCTCGTGACTCACACTGCTTGCCAGCAGGGCTCTGGGGACTGGGCTGACAGCAGGTGTGTGGGCTGCAAGTATATTTGGTCCACACCCGGCTGGCTGCGATGGCCGCCCCCTCCACTTTACCTCACATCTGTGCCAGGCGCAGCTGCCGCCGGGCTGTGTGCACGCCACGCTATCCCATTGGTTCCTGCTCTCTTCCCCACCCCTTTCCTTCCTGAGATGAACTCCAGGGATGAGTGCTCTCTCCCCGACCCCTCTCTCCCCTGCAGCTGTCCCTGAAGTGTCGAGCGCCAGAGGTGTCTCAGCACGTGTACCAGGCCTACGAGACCATCCTCAAGAACTGAGGCCCCGGCCAGCGCCCACCCCAGCCTTCTGCCCGCCCCATCGAGGAGGCCCCTGGGGGTGGCAGCACATCTTCCTCCTCGCAGGAGGGACCAGGCAGGGCTCCTGGCCACCCCGTGGGCTCTGTGGTCCTGATGGCAGCACCCGATCCCTGGGGTAGGGTACCACCCCCTCCTGGGGTGAGAGCGCAGTGCACTCCCGTGCTCCGGGACACCCCTGCTCCTGTGGCTGTGACGTGGGGTTAGGTGAGGAAGGGACCAAAGGAAACAGAGCCAGAGCAGCCACAGAAGCTGTGCCTGAATGGTGAGCATGGAGCTTGCCCCTCTGGCTCACAGCCCCGGCAACCCCTGGCTCCTTGGAATCTCGGGTTGGTGTTAAAGGGCCCCCCACTGCCACCTCTCATGGGATGGACCCTGCCGACCTGGCCTGGGTGTGCAGGTAGGGGTCCCTTTGGTACCAGGAGAGCTGCTTGCTTAAGGTCTGGGGCTCAAGGAGCTGTAGGTGCCAGCAAAGGGGCAGAGCTGGGTTTGGAGGAGCCCAGGGCCTGCACTGCCCCCTTGCAGCCACCTGGCTGGTGCCCTGCAGTTGTGCCAGTTGGGCCACAGCCTCCCGAGTGCTGACCCGTATGGTCAAGACCAGGCAGAAGCTCCCAGAGCCCCTGTCTTGGGCTCCCACCCCACTGGCAGCTGCACCGTCCCCCACTCCCCACTTCTGCCCCAAGGATGGTCTGTGATACATTCCTCAGTGTCACCTCTGAGCCCAGGCCTCCTGCAACAGAGACCAGGCCGAGGGATGGGGCTGGGCGAGCGGGTGCGCCTCCTGTTTGGGTTTCTTTGGGGTTTCTCTGTAGTGTCTGCTGCCCTCCTCCTGGCCTCCCAGGTTTCAGTTGTGTCTGACAGAGCATTAGGTTTTCCTGTTACTGCTGTTTAATAATAAAGAAAGATTCGGCTTTTGGCAATCACGGACACTTTTTTCCCCTCCACCAAATGTCAGGATTGAAAGCTGCCTCCATGTGGTTGGGGATGGTTTTCTGACCCCACAGTAACTAGATCTAATATATATCATCAGAAAATATATATTGTATGTTTACTCTTATTTTCAGAAAGAGAAAGTGAATAAAAATGATGACATCAAGTGTGTCCCCAGCCAGTGTGTCAGGCCCACGGCTCTTCTGGGCAGGAGTCCCGGGCTGCAGGGACCCCAGGGTCAAAGGCGCCTGTGGTGTGTGCGGCAGCACTCTGAGGACAGCACCTTCCCTCCATCCTATCCTTGGCAAATTGACTGCTGCAGCCTGCTGTCCCTGGCCCCTCTCCTGCCATTGATCCCACCTCCCCCGGAGCTGACGCTGTCTCACCTTGTGATGCTGGCCAGAAGGCTGGGCTCCCCTTGTGGTTTTCCCCAGCTCCCTGTCATCTGGGAGGCTCCGGGGGGCGTGGGAAATCCCCTGATTGGGGCGGTGGCGGGAGAGGGCGTGGGCGTGTGGACAAGGCCAGCCGCCACTGAGGACACCTTGTATGGCCCCAATCCTGGCACTGGCCTAGCTCCCAGGTAAGGGTGGCCAGACCCTAGGCAGGGCTTCGTCAGCTGAGCTGCCTCCTGGCTGGTGGGCCTCGGCCTGCTTCTGAGGGAGGAGCAGCCCAGGTTCCCCTCAGCCTGTTTGAGCCCCAGCCGCTCCCTCGTATTCTGTCTGTACTTAGCTCCCCACACGCTGCCCACCTCACACACACCGCTGCCTTCCTGGCTGCCGGAAACTGGGCGAGACAGCCTGCCCTCTTACAGGGCATCACAGGAGCATCTGGCCCTCCACTGCCCCACCTTTGACCTCTGTGGTGTCACTGTGCTGCCCTGGGGACCCCAGGGTCAAGGGCTTGAGCTGCATGCCCAGCTGTGGCCCCTCCACAGAGTCCAGAACCAACCAAGGTCCTTGACTGCACAACCCTGGTTCTTGCCTCGCCTGAGAGTCTCTGCCCAAATGCAGCTGGAGTCCTTGCCCTGCCATGGAACTAGAGGTTGGTGAACCCTTAATGAGAGGGACTGTCACCCTGCTGTGTCGCCTGCCTCCTGTGAGCTCAACACCTGGGAACACTGCCTGGGAAGCAGCTGCACGGGCCGCCACACCCATGGCCTGCCAGCTCAGCCATTCAGGGGGCTCAGCACTTCACCTCCCCACCCCTCCATCGCAAGGTCTGAAGAGGGCAAGTGTGGGATTGCTGTCCTCACTGGAGGCCCAGGACAAGCCACCTGGGTGAGGAGAGCTGGCGAGAAAGGAGAACCATCCCTAGACACCTGTGTTTGAATGAGTCTGCTCAAGCCTCAGGTGATCGTGAGCGGTGCCTCACCAGTTGGGGCCCTCTTTCACCCCACAGTGCTCAGCATAAGGGAACCCAGCATACACTGCAGCGGCTTAGTCTACACACGGGGAAACTGAGGCAGGCAGGGCCGTCATGCTCCCAGTCCCCCACACTACTGCATCAGGAGAACAGACACACAGGATGCTCCTTTGGGGCCCGGCCTTTAGGAAGAGTGCTTTAGAGCAGAGCCAATCTGTACCCTTCAGCTTCCCTGTCCCTCCCTCACCTCTGAGGGTCATCACAGGCCGCCTCCCTCCTGCTCATGTAGCAGTTCCTGGTCCTGACGCACTCAGGCCTCCCCGCCTTGCCTCTTGGAGGCCTTGGCATCTGGCAGTTTAGGGAACTTCCCTGGCTTTTCTTGGGAAGATTCCCCAGTGTCTTGAACCTTCCCAGCCAATCAGGAAATCCAACAACAGCAACCAGTTATTTCTGGAGGGTCCAACACATACCCAAGGGCTGATGGGTTCCCCTGTGCAACAGACACTGCCAAGGCTGTCACGGGACCTGGTTTTACATTGTTTAATCTTCAGCTAGTAGTTTGTGTTTGTTTTTATGGAGCGAGTAATTCAGGACCATGGTGAGTGAGGTCAGCCAGACAGAGAATAAAGTTCTCCCTCCCACCCCATCCTCAGTCCTTAGTTTTCCTCCCTTAAAGGCAGACATTGTTGCTAGATTTCGATTTTCATCCAGGGATATTCTGCACATGTGTATAAGCAAATCCATGTAGAGATTTACTAAACGAATGATGGCCTACCTAGGCACTGCTAGCACATCCCTTCTCTGACCTGACAGTCCTTTCTGAAGCTCTTTCCCCATCTGTAGGAGCAGACCGTCTCAGGCTTCCTTGTGTGAATGGGCCACCATTAGCCAGTCCCTGCTGCGGGACATTCAGGCTGTTTCTGCACCCTAAGCAATGCTGCAGCGAGTACCTCCCACATAACACCCTCTGCATGGGCAGGGACGTAGCTATAGGATCCAGCCCCGGAACTGCTGAACCAGAGGGTATACCCAAGATGCATTTTCTATTTTTGTTCTTGTTTTGAAAAGGTAACACATTCACATGGTTCGAAATCCAGAAGACAAAATCGATGTAAAAAATCTACCCCTTTCCCTCATTTTCCTCCCCAGAGGAAACCAATGTCATTATCCAAAGAGACTCAGCTTTGCCTAATGTGGAATTTTTCCCTTCTTATGTAGAAATGGTAGCACAGAATACATGTTGGGCTTATATAGCAGAGGTTTTTCCATTATTAACCCATTACAGAGAGTGTCCTCATGCCTTTTTTTTTTTCTTCATTTTTTCATTTTTATTTCTTTTTTGAGATGGAGTCTCACTCTGTCGCCCAGGCTGGTGTTTGATGGCACGATCTCTGCTCACTGCAACCTCCGCCTCCCAGACTCAAGCGATTCTCCTGCCTGAGCCTCCCAAGTAGCTGGGATTACAGGCACCTGCCACCACACCAGCTAATTTTTGTATTTTTAGTAGAGACAGAGTTTCGCCATGTTGGCCAGGCTGGTCTCGAACTCCTGACCTCAGGTGATCCGACCACCTCTGCCTCCTAAAGTTCTGGGATTACAGGCGTAAGCCACCGTGCCCAGCCGCCTTTTTTTTTTTTTTTTTTGAGACAGAATCTTCCTCTGTCACCCAGGCTGGATTGCAGTGGTGCAATCTCGGCTTACTGCAACCTCCGCCTCCCAGGCCCAAGTGATTCTCATGCCTCAGCCTACCGAGTAGCTGGGATTACAGGAGCACACCACCACACCCAGCTAATTATTTTTTAAATTTTTATTAGCGATGGGGTTTCACCATGTTGGCCAGGCTGATCTCGAACTCCCGATCTCAGGTGATCTGCCCGCCTCAGCCTCCCAAATTGTTTGGATTACAGGTGTAAGCCAACGCGCCTGGCCTTTTTTCTCTTTTTCTTTTCTTTTCCTTTTTTTCTTTTTTTTTTTTTTTTTGAGATAGGGTCTCAAAAAAATCCAGTCTGTTGCTCAGGCTGGAGTGAGTGGTGTGATCACGGCTCACTGCAGTCTTAACCTCCCAGGCTCAAGTGATCCTCCCACCTCAGCCTCCAGAGTAGCTGGGACTACAAGTGCGCACCACCACACCCAGCAAATTTTTGTATTTTTTTGTAGACAGGGTCTCACCATGTTGCCCAGGCTGGTCTCAAACTCCTGGGCTCCATAACCCGCCTGCCTCAGCTTCCCAAAGGGCTGGGATTACAGGCGTGAGCCATCGCGCCTGGCCCTTCCCGTGTTTTCAGTGTGTCTCTTTGCATGTGTTTTTGAGCCACTTGTATGTCCCTTTCTGTGAGCTGTCTTCGCATTTTGGGCCATTTTTCTATCTGATTATTGATCTTTTTCTTACTGATTTACCATTATTCCTCCCTATTTTGTTACTGCTTTTTACTTTTCCATGCTGAAATTGGGCTTTTTAAGATGTAATTTTCTTTTAATTTTTTCTTTCTAGTACTTGTCTGCTCTTCATTTTTGCATTTCAATCCTGTTCCATCTGGGCTTTCTGTAGGAATGAGGTAGGGATCCAACTTCCCCTTTTCCCCAGATGGTTCCCCACTTGTCTCCATGCCATTTACTGAATAATTCATCTTTTCCCCACAGATTTGAAATGCCATTTTTATCATATTCTAAATTTCCACATATATTTGGGTGTTTTTCTGGACTCTGTTCTATACCAGATAATTTGTCTATTCATGTTTTGATAACTTTTATTTTTATTTTTATTTATTATTTTTGAGACAGAGTCTCACTCCTGTCACCCAGGCTGTTGTGCAATGGCTTGATCTGAGCTCACTACAACTTCCACCTCCCAGGCTCAAGTGATCCTCCTGCCTCAGCCTCCCAAGTAGCTGGAACTACAGGTGAGAGCTACCACACCTGACTAGTTTTTGTGGTTTTTGTAGAGATAGGGTTTCCCCACATGGCCCAGGCTGGTCTCGAACTCCTGAGCTCAAGTGATCCACCTTCCTCAGCCTTCCAAAGTGCTGGGATTACAGGCATGAGCCACCATGCCCAACCATTTTTTTACTTTTTGAGTCAGGGTCTCACTCTGTCACCCAGGCTGGAGTACAGTGGCACGATCATAGCTCACTGCAGCCTCGAACACCTGGGCTCCAGCAATCCTCCTGCTTCAACCTCTCAAGTCAATGGGATTACAGGTGTGAGCCACAGCTCCCAGCCATGTTTTGATAACTTCTTGTACCCTCTTATTCCCATTTCATTCTATTTGAACTTTATAACTAGTTTGTCTTTTAAAAAAATTGATCATATTATTTGGATCACATCAAATGTTTACATTAATTTATGGAGAATGACCTTCTTGTAATGATGTCAATAACAATATTGGCTCTTTATATGTAAAGAACAGGAGTAGATGCTTTCCCATTGATTCAGGTTTTCTTTTATGTCTCTGTAATATTTTTTCTTCGTGTGAAAGTTCTTTTTTTTTTTTTTTTGAGATGGAGCCTCCCTTTGTCACCAGGCTGGAGTGCAGTGGCATGATCTCGGCTCACTGCAACCTCCGACTCCCTGGTTCAAGCGATTCTCCTGCCTCAGCCCCCCAAGTAGCTGGGATTACAGGCACACACCACTACGCCCAGCCAATTTTTGTATTTTTAGTAGAGACGGGGTTTCACCATATTGGCCAGGCTGGTCTCAAACTCCTGACCTCAAGTGATCTGCCCACCTCAGCCTCCCAAAGTGCTGGGATTACAGGCGTGAGCCAACGTGCCTGGCCGCCTGTTTCATTTTTTTTATTCGTGTTTCACTAGTTTTCCATTCGTGTCCTCCTGCTGTTCCAGAATCCCACATTCCACGTGGGACTCATGTCTCCTTATATCTGTGAGAGTTTCTCAGATATTCTTGGTGTTTCATGACCTTGACTGTTTCAAGGAGTCCTGCTTGGGCGTTCTGTAGAAGGTCCCTTAGTTTGGCTTTGTCAAGTGCTTTTCTCGTGATCAGCCTGGGATTATGGTTTTTTAGAAAAAATACCACACAGGTGCCTTTCCCTTAGCATCATAATCAGGGTGACATTCTATCGACATTTCTTGTCACCTCACGTTTGCCTGGATCGCCTGGCCAAGGTAATGTTTGCATGTTTGCAGTTTTCTCTACTGTCAAGTTACTTTTCCCTCTCTTTTTTATTTTATTTATGTTTTAAGACAGGGTCTCATTCTGTCCTCCAGGCTGGAGTGCAGAGGTACTCACTGCAGCCTTGACCTCTGGAGCTCAATTGATCCTCCCACCTCAGCCTCCCAAGTAGCTGGGACTACAGTCACACACCACCACACCTGGCTAATTTTGTTCATTATTGTCATTTTTTTTATTTTTAGTAGAGAGGAGGTCTCACTATGTCGCCCAGGCTGGTACTGAACTGGGCTCAAGTGATTCACCAGCCTTGGCCTCCCAAAGTGTTGGGATTACAGGCATGAGCCACCGTGCCCGGCCATCCTCCTTTCTGTATTCTTTGGAAGCAAATAAGTAAATGCAGCTTACACTTTGGAAAGCGGGGTGGGGAAGTAGCTACATGAAAGTGTTTGGAATTCTTCTTTAAGGAAGACTTGTTTCTTCTCAGACGTATTTTTTTCCCCTGGGAGCAAGCAAGCTGAATGATCACATTTATTTATTTATTCAGTCATTTATATCAGTTTGGACTCATGGATATTTATTTTATAATCCGAGCTTAATCCCATATAACATTATTTACTTTGTTGCTTGAATTGCTGCAGGTTTGGCCACTGGGAGCTCCTTCTGGAAGGTTCCTATGTCCCTGTGACATACCACCATCCTCGTTTTTGGGCATTTCCTTCCTTTCTGCCACCATAAGTTGCTCCAGGATCGTCTTGTACTGGTCCTGCCCCATCCCTAGAAGCAGTCATCTCTCCAAGGAGCCTGGTTCCTTTCACTGGAGAACAGTATTAGAAACCAAGAGCGGCCAGGCCGGGCGCAGTGGCTCACGCCTGTAATCCTAGCACTTTGGGAGGCCGAGATGGGCAGATCACCTGAGGTCAGGAGTTTGAGACCAGCCTGGCCAACATGGTGAAACCCTGTCTCCACTAAAAATACAAAAGTTAGCCGGGCGTGGTGGCTCATACCTGTAATCCCAGCTACTGGGGAGGCTGAGGCAGGAGAATTGCTTGAGCCCAGGAGGCAGAGGTTGCTGTGAGCCGAGATCGTGCCAAAGCACTCTATCCTGACTGACAGAGCGAGAGACTCTGTCTCCAAAACAAAACAAAACAAAACAAAAATTAGCGGGGTGTGGTGGCAGGCGCTTGTAGTCCCAGCTACTCGGGAAGCTGCGACAGGAGAATTGCTTCAACCTGGAGGCCAAGGTTTCAGTGAGCTGAGATCACGCCACTGCCCTCCAGCCTGGGCAACAGGGTGAGTCTCCATCTCAAAAAAAATAAGAAAAGAGAAACCAGGAGCAGCCGGGCGTGGTGACTCACACCTGTAATCCCAGCACTTTGGGAGGCCCAGGCAGACTGATTGCTTGAGCCCAGGAGTTTGAGATGAGCAAAACCCTGTTTCTACAAAGAAATGCAAAAATTTAGCCGGATGTGGTGGTGTGTGCCTGTGGTCCCAGCTACTCAGGGAGGATAAGGTGGGAGGATTGCTTGAGCCCTGGAAGTCAAGGCTGCAGTGAGCCGTGTTTGTGCCTCTGCATTCCAGCCTGGAAGACAGAATGAGACCCTGTTTCAAAAATAAATAAATAAAAAATAAAAAGGAAAAAAAACAAGAGCTAGATGCTGGATGTTATTCATGCCACTGGGTGTCACTTCTTCCAGGCCCTCAGCTGACATAGCTAGAAAATATATGTGTGTCTCTTTACCCACGTATACACACATATGCCTCCATTATGTTTTGTATTTGTAGCCATTTACATATAAAAATGGAAGTTTTATATGTACAAACTTTATCTCCCCAAACTTAACAGGTTGTCTTGTTTTTTCTCTTTGTATCATCTCATTGCATCCTACAGCTCAGTGAAGTCCAGAAAATTAATATTCCCTTCACAGAGAAAGAAGCTGAGAAGAAGAGGTGGTTTTTGTTTTTTTGTGTTTTTTTTGAGGTAGGGTCTTGCTCTGTCGCCCAGGCTGGTGTACAGTGGTGTGATCATGGCTCACTGTAGCCTCGACCTCCAGGGCTCAAGTGATCTCCCACCTCAGCTTCCGAGTAGCTGGGACCACGTGTGTGCACCACCACACCCAGCTAATTTATTCATATATATATATAATTTATTTATATTTATATTTATTTATTTTGAGACGGAGTCTCGCCCTGTCACCCAAGCTGGAGTGCAGTGGCGCGATCTTGGCTCACTGCAACCTCCGCCTCCCGGGTTGAAGCGATTCTCCTGCCTCAGCCTCCAGAGTAGCTGGGACTACAGGCCCCTGCCACCACGCCTGGCTAATTTTTGTATTTTTAATAGAGATGGGGTTTTGCCATGTTGGCCAGGCTTGTCTCAAATGCCTGACCTCTTGATCCCCATGCCTCGGCCTCCCAAAATGCTGGGATTACAGGCACGAGCCACTGCACCCGGCCAATTTTAAAAATTTTTTATAGAGATGGGGTCTCACTACGTTGCCCAGGCTGGTCTGGAACTCCTGGGCTCAAGCGATCCTCCAGCCTTGGCCTCCCCAAGGTGCTGGAATTACAGGTGTCAGCCACTGCACCCCAGCCCGAGGTGCAGAGAACGTAAGTAACTTGCACAGATGACACAGTTCTGGAAGGAGGTTTCAAATCCAAGAGAAGAAACTTTCAGAGGCTTGGAAGCCCAGCCCTGCCCAGCCTCCTTGTATCCTGATGGCTGGAAGACCAGCCCAGCCCTCAAGAGGCTGCCTGGCTGTGATCAGTGAGATTCATCATGAGGATGTCCCCCCACTGTACCCCAAGCATGTGAGCTGTGGAGGATCCCCCCATTCGTGGCTCCAGGAGGTGAGTTACTGGTGGTGTGGAGCCATGATTCATGGCCAGGACAGACCATAATTAGTGGTCACTGGTGTGGCCCTGCAAAGGAGTCCAGAACAAACACCCGCTGGGAGCTGGATGAAGTCTGGGGTGCCTGACTCCAGGGATGGGCCGGAATCAGGCCCAGCTGGGAAGAAGCACATGGGTGAAGGCCAGGTGGCTGGTGTTAGGAGCCTGTGGGCAATGAACTGGAGAAAGTAGAATTCCCCACCTGGTGCCTGCCCCTGCCCAGCCCTCCCCACCATCTGTGGCTTGATCCTTTGGGGCTCAGTATAAGCCCCTCAACTGCCGCTGGGCTGGTGCTTCCCCTAGGCCTCCTCATCTCCCCAGGCCTGAACCGGCCCAGAGCGCCTGTCTTCACCTGGCCCTGCCTAGCTGCGTGTCTGTCTCTTTCTCCCTGCCACAGAGGGTAGGCAGGACCACCTTGGCCACTGTGTGCCTAGTGCCAGTGTCCTCTGCTGAAGGAGCAGATGCGTGCATGGTTGGCAGGTAGTCCCTGGAGCCCTGGATAGGGGCATTCAAGGAGTGCCCGGGAGGCCCCTGGAGAATAGGGATTGGAGGGGGGCAGCAGGCAGAAGCCCCGCAGCCTTTCCTTGGGGAAGGAGTGAGGGGACTGATGAGAGAACCCTGAAATCCACATCCCAGGCAGACAGGCAGCTTGAGTCCCCCAGCCTGCTGGTCTTTGGGAAGCCTGGCACAGGGCTGCACACTCCCACTAGGGTTCAGCTCAGCCCCTGTGGATGGGGGGCTCCACGAGGCCTAGAGACCTCCCCCAAGCCCCTCCCCACAAGGGGCTGAGTGGTCACTGGGGGTTGAGCTCCAGTTGAGCACTTCCTGAGAACGCTCTGAGTCCAGATGAAGCCAGGCTTCTCAGAAAGCCGGACTCTGGAACCCAAGAGCCTGGGTTCCGGCCCCTGTGCTGCCATTTTCCTGCTGGGCAACTGTGGCCCAATCATGGCATCCCTGGGAGCCTCAGTGAGTGCGAAGCTGTGGGTCAGGCTTGGCACATCGCAGGCGCTTGATAAAGGGGCACTGCTGCTAGGAATACTTCTGTGAGAGTCTCCTAGGGAACATGGTATGCTGTGGGGTTTACAGGGCTTCATGGGAGCCTTAGGACGTTCCCAGTCCACAGTGCCCCTTCCCCTCGCCATCCAAAAACACATACTGGGAGCCAGAGATGCCTCACACACAGCTCTGTTTGCAGTGTCAGAAGGAGAAGCAAGGAAGGTTTTCCAGAGAAAGAATACCCAGGGGTGGGCGGGAGTGCGCCTAGCATTGAGAAGAGCTTACAAAAGACTGTCCTGGCCAGGCACGGTGGCTCAAGCCTGAGACCCCAGCACTTTGGGAGGCTGAGGCGGTTGGATCACCTGAGGTCAGCAGTTCGAGACCAGCCTGACCAATATGGTGAAACCCTGTCTCTACTAAAAAATACAAAAATTAGCCGGGGTGGTGGTGTGTGCCTGTAGTCCCAGCTACTCTTGAGGCTGAGACAGGAGAATTGCTTAAACCCAGGAGGTAGAGGTTGCAGTAAGCCAAGATCGCACCCCTGCACTCCAGCCTGGGTGACAGAGCGAGACTCCATCTCAAAACAAACAAGACTGTCCTAGTGTCAACTTTTCAGACTTCTGGGTTTTGTTGTTGTGTTGCTGAGTGCCTTGTTATTTACTCCTTGCCTTGTTCCCCAAAGGAATTGAAGCAGCTCACAAAACCCGGAAGCCTGAAAAGTCAAAAACTCAGAAGTTTGGCTGGATGTGGTGGCTCACGCCTGTAATCCCAGCACTTTTGGAGGCTGAGGAGGGAGGATCGCTTAAGCCAGGAGTTCAAGAGCAGCCTAGGCAACATAGTGAGATTCTGCCTCTACAAAAAGTAAAAATAAACAAATTAGCTAGATGTCATAGCATGCACCTGCAGTCCCAGCTATTTGAGAGGCTGAGGCAAGGAGGATCACTTGAACCCAGGGGGTTGAGGATGCAGTGAGCTATGATGACACCACTGCACTCCAACTTGGGTGACAGAGCAAGACCTTATCTCAAACAACAACAACAAAACCCAGAAGTCTGAAAAGTTACAATGTGAAAGAGGACATCAAATGAAAGGAAAAATCATGGTAGGAAAGAAAGATGAAGGCAGCAGTCCCCACTCACTGAGCTAGAAGACCTGGAACACTGGACAGAGGTGGTTCTGAGCTCCCTAGTGGCTGAGGAGAGGAGTGAAAGCAGATCCCAGTCCCTGATCCGGTTCATGAGAGGATGAAAGCACAGCCATTGTTCTGGAGACACTTTCTGGTTGTCATCATGGACAGGCTCCCTGGAGGATGTGCCTCCTCCCGCTTCAGGATTTAGCTCTTCTACCTCCCCTGGGGTGGGGTGGGTACATTGTCTGTGCTTTGACAGTCCCTAGATCTCATGTGTTCTAGAACCCTCTCTTCCAAAGCAGAACTTTTTTTTTTTTCTGTTTTCTGTTTTTTAAATCCATTTCAGCCTCCTGACAAGCAATAAGATTTGGAATATTTGTTGAGGGGATGAATAAATGAACTCCTTAGTGCGGAGGTATCTGTGCATTGCGGCCATTTCTTGAGCATTGTCATTTGCAGGTCAGAGATGTGGGAGCCCCACACAGCGGGGAGGAGAGCAGAGGCGGAGGATGGGGGGTTGGGCTAACCTAGGCTTTCCAAGCTGTGATGGGGCAGGAGCTTCTCCACTAGCTCCAGGAAGGGGAACTTGGGCTCTGGGCGCCTGTTTTGAAGAGGTTGCACCCCTTTGAGGGGACCTACGGGTTGCAAGTCACGCAGGAAACGTGACCTTAGCAGTGAGGGCGGTGGAGTGGGCCAATTTCTGGATCTTTATTTAGTCACCTCCAGCCTTGTTGGGACAGGGATCTGGGGCTAAGCCGCTGTGGTCTCGGCACCCTCTGTCCCCACTTCCCCTCGAGGACGGCCGTTTGAATATTGTCTAGTGTGGGCCATTTACCCCCGTGGGCAGGAGGAAGGTAGGAGGGACCTCAGAGGAGACTTCAAGGGCCCCCCCACTGCCCTTCTAACCTTGCAGATTCCCCTCTGGGGCCTGTTTCCTCTTCTCTCAACCAGCGATGCCAGGCTGAGGCTGTCGGTTCGAGAATCACGTAGGTAATAGCTTAGTAAAGGGCCTGGCACATAGTAGGCTCTCAAGAAAAGGTCGGAGCCTCTTGAGGAGTCTGCCTGTGATGGATGCGGAGCACAGACCCAGCGCAGTGCGGCGATTCGCCCAAGGTCACACAGCCGCCCCCCCAATTCGGACCCTGGGCGGCCTGACCCCGGGGCCGGGGCTTGTCGGGTGCCAGCGTGGGGGCGAGCAGTGTTTGGAAGAGCGGCCGCGGCCGTGGCCGTGGCCGTGGGTGGAAAGGGGCTTCTATTTTGGAGCGAGTGAGAGGAGCGGGACACGCGGAGGGGGTAAGGGAGGGGTGGGCTCTCTCCGGCATCTCTGTCCCCCAGTCACCTTCCTGCAACCCTTCCTGGGAGGGGCGTTCTGGGCGGTGGGGGAAGGTGGGAGGGGCGGGCGGTTACCTCATCGCCGCCTCCGGGAGGCCCCGCTCGCTCGCGCCGCCGGCTGGGGCGGCGACTCCAGGCGCGGAAGCGAGAGAAGGACAGAGACACAGAGGCTTCGGGAGGCACTGCTGCCCCCCGCGCCCCGCACCGCTGCGGGACCCGTGCCGCGAGGAGGGCGGACTTCGGGGCCCCGCGCGGCCGCCGGCGCCTGGGTTGGCGCTGCGGGGCGGAGGCAGTGTCTGAGCGCCGCTCCGGGTCTGCTCTCTCCCGAGCTTCGGCACCCGCCCGAGCCGCTCGCGAGTCCGCCACCTGTCTGCCCACTCCGTTGTCTGTCCGCCCTCCCGCCGCCAGCTCCGGCCTCGGGCCTGCCCTCTCCGGTCTCCGTGTTCCGGGGTCGACGAGAAGCGCGGCGGGGCCGGGGCGCACCGGGCAGGGCGCGCGGGGCGCACGGCCGGGGGGCGCACGGCGCGGCGCCGGCCCATGAGGCTTTCCAGAGCGGAGAGCGGCAGCGCCGGCCGGCCATGGGGGGCAGCCTGCGGGTGGCCGTTCTAGGCGCCCCGGGCGTGGGCAAGACGGCCATCATCCGCCAGTTCCTGTTCGGTGACTACCCCGAGCGCCACCGGCCCACGGACGGGCCGCGCCTCTACCGACCCGCGGTGCTGCTCGACGGCGCCGTCTACGACTTAAGCATCCGCGACGGCGACGTCGCTGGCCCCGGCTCGAGCCCTGGGGGTCCGGAGGTAGCGGCTCGAGGAGCGGGCAGGGGCGTGTGACAGCGTGAGAGGTGTGCGTGCTCGGTGCACACGTGCGTGTCCGCGTGGAGGCCTCGGGCGCCTGGCTGTGCTCCGGTATGGAGGGATGTGTGTGCTTCCTGGGATAGTTGAGTTTCAGCCCTTCCCGCCGACATGGAGACTCCCAAGCCCAGGCTGGAGGCAGGGCGATTTTGCCCAGGGGCGTTCCCTTGCTCCTGAGAGCGACTCCACCTTTGCCTGCCTCGGCTGGGGGGTGTGGAGCAGCTCGTGGTGGTGCATAGCGGTGCCTTTCCGCGAGTGTGGCGTTTTGTGTTTGGGGCCTTGAGCAGAGTTACAATGGGAGAGACTGGGGTCAGGAGTAGGGGTGTACTTACTACGGGGGCTGGTGGAGGGGTTCATTCTCTGCCCCCTCATTCCTGTGCCCTGGAGCGAAGGCTCGTTAAGTAAAGGACAGACCTCCGACCCTAGAGCAGTGAAGAAGAAAGAGCAGACAGGATTAAGCAGGGCTTCCTGGAGGGGGTGGCATTTGAGCTGAACCTGGAAGACCGAGTGAAGTTCTGAGTAAAGGGAGTGGCAAAAGCATAGCAGGTGGAAAGACCAGCAGGTGCTTACGCCAGGGGTATAAACGGTTACAGCTGACAACGTGGGGGCGTGGTGGACCACGGGGCTCCGGGCGGCCACGGGCTTTGGAATTAGTCTTAGAGGCAGTGGTAAGCACTGAAGGCATCTAGGGAGGAGAGTGGCCTGAGCCGAGTTGGGGAAAGCTGAAAAGAGGAAGATTCTGGGTAAACAGAGGGGAGACCAAGGATGTAGGAGGGTGGCTGACAGGCTCCAGGCACGATTTGGAAAATTTTACCCTGGTGGTCATAAGGAGACAGGGCCCGGGAAACTTGGGGGAGGGGCGCAGAGGGCTGGATGGAGGTGATGTTGGCCTGAGGATGAACTAGGTTTAGCGTCCAGACCCCTGCAGAGGGTTCGAGAGCGGGAGAGTGGAAAGGAGGCTTCCGCAAACCCTGGCCTCCTGTCCCCAGGAGTGGCCAGACCCTAAGGACTGGAGCTTGCAGGACACGGACGCCTTCGTGCTGGTCTACGACATCTGCAGCCCGGACAGTTTCGACTACGTGAAGGCCCTGCGGCAGCGCATCGCGGAGACCAGGTGGGGGCGCGGCAGGTCTGGCGGTGGGGAGCTAGGGCAGGTCTGGCCCGGCCTTTGCCTGAGGGGAGTGTGTAGGGTCTCCCAACGTCGTGGGCCGGGTCTTAGGCCTTCGCCCGTGGGAAGGTCTTCAGCTGTATGTGCTCTTTTGCCCACATGGGCCTGGAGTTCGGGGAGGGCCTCTGGCTGTAGGAAGGGAATGCGCCTGCGTGTGTATACCCACTGGGGGAATTCTCCGGCCGTGGGGTCCCCGGCACCGCGTCTCTCATCTCCATTCGGCCCCCAGGCCGGCGGGCGCGCCCGAAGCGCCCATCCTGGTGGTAGGCAACAAGCGAGACAGGCAGCGGCTGCGCTTCGGACCGCGGCGCGCGCTGGCCGCCCTGGTGCGCAGGGGCTGGCGCTGCGGCTACCTCGAGTGCTCGGCCAAGTACAACTGGCACGTGCTGCGTCTCTTCCGCGAGCTGCTGCGCTGCGCTCTGGTGCGCGCGCGCCCTGCACACCCGGCCCTGCGCCTGCAGGGGGCGCTGCATCCAGCGCGCTGCAGCCTCATGTGACCCAATTGGACAGTGCCATCCATGGGCCCCACCTTGTGACTGGGACAACCCGGGACGTGGATTGGACAGGATCGCCCAACTTCACTGGGACTGGACAGGGCAATCTCTGCCCTGATTGGATGAGGCCTAAGCGACGGGCCTCTTTTTGAACCTCATTGGACCCAACCAGGTCCCAAGCTCCATTGGAGATGACCAGTCCTTTCTGGGACCTCAGTGGGTCACAATCCCACTGGATGGAAAGGACTTGGCTATGAATTTGGAAACGCGAGGCCTGCTCCTGGAGCTTCACTGGACATATTCTTTATGCCACTCCTATCGCAGGATAATAAACGAGAAAATAATTGAGTGCACCTGGGATTTCTGGGCTGGGCGGGATAACGCTTTAAATCTAGAGGTCAGAGCTGCCAGGCTTGACCTCCAGGCAGTTAACTTCAGGGTCCTCGAAAAGGTCTGAACGGCCCCAACGCGGAGTCCCCAAGAAACAGACAGGTGGCTGGAGCAAAACTTTACTGTCAGAGGCTCTGCTGGGCCACAGGTCTTCAGGACACCGGGCTGGCCCGGCCTCCTCTAAGGCATTCAATAATATTAGTAATTAAATAGCAACGCTCATCCCCCAATCGGAATGTACAACAGAGGTCCCATTGTGCCATGTGGTCCCAAAGGGTCTGGTCCCATGAGGTCTGGTACTCAAGAGGCAGAGGGGGCTCCCTGATGCAGAGGGGTTAAGGCCACAAAGGAAAAGGAGAAGGGATGGGGTCTGGGGACAGTGAGCTGGTCCATCACATCCAAGAATCTGGCTCAGCCCTTGGGGTGACTGAGTGCAGGGCATGCCAGGTCCCAAGCTCTGCGGGTCCGGAGGGGCGGCGGGGGCCCCGAGGCGTGGGGATGCGTGAGGGTTTACGGTCTGGCTGTGTGTCCATCCGACCCCGTGCCCAGGTCCTCAAGGGTTCGGGGCCAGCCAGGGAGCTCCCAGGTGCATCTAGTGGCCCCCCCATGCCAGGGCAGGGGCTGCCTTCATCGGAAGAGCTGGAAAGGGCTTGGCTTCGCGGCCCAGGCAGGCCATTGGCCGTCCGGCCAGAGTCCCCAGGTTGGCCACATTTGCCACCCAGGACGCTGAGGGACGAAGAGGAGGAACTGGAGGAACAGTAGGCAGAGTCAGGAGCTGGAGGGTCAGGGGCCCGAGCTGGGTCAGGGGCTGGTCCAGTGGGGGTCACGCTAGCAACAGCCTCAAGAGCCCGGGCATTGGCCAGGAACTCCTCTTCCAGGCGCCGAAACAGCTGCTGCTCCTGCTGCGGGTCGAGCTGCAGGGGTGTGCGGAAGATGCTGGCCGGTGTGGTGCCCAACTCTGGACTGGGGCTGGAGACCCGTGAAAGCCGGGGTGCTGCAGGGCTGCGGGCACGGGGAGTCTGGGGGGTGCTCCTGCCCGAGCCCCCAGTGCCCCTGCCCCTTGGCACCCATGAGTGCTGCCCGTCTCGATCCCTGCGCACAAGCAGCACAGCCTGCTCCTCGCGGCTCTGGCTCCGGGCCCGCCGGGCAGGGCTGGGGGCTGACAACTGGGCTCCCCTGCCTCCTGGGGCCCCCCGGGGCCGGCCCCGATCCAGCCGGTCTCGGGACTGGCTGCGCAGGGCAGGAGGCCGTCTCGGAGAGGCCGGGGTGCCTGTGGTCAGCCGCCGGCTGGGTCGCTCCCTCCGGGGGCCAGTGCCTGTGTCATCACTGCGGGTACCAAGGGGGCCGCTCTGGGCGGAGGAGGCTGAGGAGTCACTGTCCCCGGAGTAGCGGCGGGAGCGGGGATGGGGGGGCAGCTGATCCCGGGGCCTGGGGCAGGGGGACAAGAGAGACAAATGGGGTACCACGGAAGGACTGGCATGCAGAACAGGCAGGGAGAGGAACAGCAGGGTATGTGGCTGGTGGACGGGGCTGTCAGGGGCATCGGTCTGTCCTGGGGACTTCCAGGGAGAAGTGAGCAGCTTCCTCCAGCCACCCAGGGCCCCAAAAGCCACGGAAGAAGAAGTTTCCTGGGCTCTAGACACCCCCCTTCCCAGAACGGGCCAGAGGAAGCAAGAGCTGGACTGGCTGCCGCCCAGCCACAGGGCCCGCCCCAGCTGTGTTGTTGGTTTGGTTGTGTTGCCATGGAGATGGGAAGCTAGGCCCGCCCCCACCCACGGGAACTTTTCCCAGGGTGTGAGTCACTCTGGCGCACAGGCAACCCGTCATGCAGGCCAGGGCTGACGCCCCCCAACCCTCTGGACCCTCACCCCTCGTCCTCCTGCATCTCACCTGGGCGGGGTCTCAGGCCCCTCCTTTGTGCTTCGTAAGCTAAGGGGAGTCATCTCAGGTCGGGAGCCCCGACGCTCACTCCCGGGAACTGGGCTAGCAGGGCGGGGACTGGGAATGGGCGACACCCTCTGCGGAGAAAAGGTACGGACCCTCGGCTGGGGTGGGCGATGAGCTGCAGGGAGAGAGGACAGGCAGCATGTGAGGGACGTAGCCACACAAGCGAGTCCCCTGCCCATCCACCCCCAGCCCCACCGCAGCACTGACCGGTGGAGGAGCAGCGGCACGGGTCGTGCTTGTCCAGGTAATGCTCCAGCGTGTCCCAGCCACCACCCACTCGCACCATCACGTGGCTCCTCAGCACCTGCAGGCGTGGGCAGGTCATGGCTGTGCCCCGGGTGCCCGGCAGCCCACCACCTTGGCTGCTGCCCACTAGAGGGGCCCCTGGCCCTTACCCGCACAAAGATGAGCAGGCTCGAGTCCCCCACACGGTACTTCCCCTCCGAGACCTTGATCATGGGGAACTGGTCGGGGCAGGTGCAGCGGCCCAGGATCTCCCTCACCTGAGGCCAGAGAGAGGGTAGGGGTCAGAGGTCAAGTCCTCTTCCTGGGGCTTAATGTCAGCCATTCCAGGATCAGGAGGAAGTCAGGCCTTCCAGGGAAGTGGATGGAGGCAGTGTTACCCCAGATGGGGTACAGCTTCTACACATGACCAACCTTTTCTTTTTTTTTTTTTTTTTTTTTTTGAGACAGAGTTTCACTCTTGTTGCCCAGGCTGGAGTGCAACGTTGTGATCTCTGCTAACTGCAACCTCTGCCTTCCAGGTTCCAGCAATTCCCCTGCCACAGCCTCCCGAGCGGCTGGGATTACAGGCATGTGCTACCACGCCTGGCTAATTTTGTATTTTTAGTAGAGATGGGGTTTCTCCATGTTGGCCAGGCTGGTCTCGAACTCCTGACCTCAGGTGATCCACCCACCTCGGCCTCCCAAAGTGCTGGATTACAGGCGTGAGCCACCACGCCCAGCCTTTTACCAGCTCCCCCTTCTTGGCTCTCTGGGCCCAGGGAGCTCCCAGGATGAGATGATGGGGCTGTGGTCACGCCATGGTCTGAGACCCGGTGAGGAACATCCCACAGCTCCTAGAGCTGGGGAAACCCCAGAGCCTGTCCTCACTCCCCCTTCACCCACTTCCCAGACAAGAAGGCTGGGGCCCACAGGAAGGCCAGGCGGGCTATAGGACACAGGCGCAAGGGGCCCCATGCCCCTGGGTGGGCACTGATGCGGAGGGGTACCACAGACACGTGGGACACACAGGCCACTGGCTGGGTGAGCACGCACCACATAAAGCGCCCCACCAGAGCCAGAGCTGCCAAGCTGGCTATGTGGGCAGCCCTGCCCGCCTCCCTGCCCACAGCGGCAGTGGTGCCGCCAAAGGAAATAAGCAGGTGGAGCCTTGAGTGACCCTGGCCCAGGACAGGGGGTGGGGCCCCAGGCTCTGCCCACTGCCATCCGCTATCCGCCTCCCAGGCAGGCACATTGTAGTCCTGACCTTCTGATAAGAAGGAAACTCTTGGTCCAGCCGTTGGGGGTGGCAGGGGCCACCCACATCCTGGGAGAGGAGAGAGTTGGGGGCAGGGCCCGGCACCTTCTATGCTTAGAATCCTGCAGCTCCAAACAGGATCCCCATCCCAGCAATAGCAGCAACCTGGCTAGGCTTCCCAAGGATGCCTGGGGAGTGGGGAGACCTGCAGAGCCCCCCAGGGTACCTACTGTGTGGCAGGCACCTTGCCCAGGGCTTTCCATGCCTCATCTCAACTGAGCATCACAGCACCCACTCAACCTCGAGCCTCCCTGAGGTTCTGGGCACATCTGCCTAAGACTAAGTGCAGGGAGGGCACCGAGGAGGCGCCCCAATCATGCAGTCCCCCAGAAGAAGGAATGCACAAGCTCAGTTGAGGCACAGTTAGCACACAAAGTGAGAGAGGATCGTGCCAGGAGCCCGCATCCTGTCCCAGGCCCGGCTGGGCTGCGTCATCTCCCCAGCACCTCCCTCACTGTGGGCTACCCATTTCCTTGGGGTCAGGTATACATTCCTTGATTTGGTGCTCAACATGTGCACTCTTTGTGGGGCAGGCTGTTCTGCAGATAGCAGGGTGGACCCTGGGAGGTTCAGGGACAGATCGCAGGCACTAGCTGGGCTGTCGGGTCCCTGGCGCCTGGTGCTGGGGGACTCACCAGCTCGTCGAGGTTGCGCAGGTCGCTGGGTGTCATGCGGGGGGCACGGGCAGGAGTCCCTGGTGCAGGGGTGGTTTCAGTGGTGTCCTCCCCAGCAGCAGGGGCGTTGGGGGCTGGGGGTGCAGCACGCAGCTCCCGCTCAATCTCCTGCTCGAACTGCACGAGGCGTGGGGCGAGCAGGCCCAGGCGGGCCCCACGCCGTGCCACCTCCAGCAGGCATAGCACCACGCTCTTCTCGTTCTTGCGAAGCACCAGGTCCTCAGTCTCAAACATGAGCACCTCCGGCACACCCAGCTCCGTGCGGCACCAGCCGATGAAGGTGGCCACGTTGTCGCGGGCCATGAAGGAGCCAGGCACTACACTGTGTGCCTGGAAGGCCACACCTCGGGCCGGTCGGGCAGCTGCCAATGCACGGGCAGCCTCGGTCACGGCGTTGGCATGTTGGCACAGGGTCGTGCCCGTGGCCAGCCCCGTCAGGAAGCCATCACCACCACCCGGGAGACCCAGGCCGTACAAGGCATTGAGCCACTCGGCCAGGTCCTCCTTCATGGCCTCCACGTAGGCCTCACTGGAGCGAAATGGCCGCACGCTCTTGGCCGCTGAGCCCGCGATGCCCGCCACCGGGTCCGCCATGCCCGGACCGGCCGAGTCACTGTAGGCAGGAACACAGGTCAGGATCGCTGTGGGGACCCAGTAAGGGCTCAGTACAAACTAAGCTGCTGGCCACCTGCACCAGTCTGTCACTCAGGGCAAATGCCTGGTTTACATGTTGGCTCTGGGAAATGTCGGTGCTCCAAGTTTCCTCATCTGCGAAATGGGTACAGTAACATTCCCTGCCTCATGGGACTCTATGGGATAATTTTTATAAACTTAAGGTCCATTAAGTGTTTGCTGTGTGACTTTTTGGGGTGCAAACTGGGGCTTGGCTGGGGCCTCCCTCTCAGGCAGGGAGGTGCCCATTGTGAAGGGCTGGGACCTAGAGAAGTGAAGGCAACGGCTAGGGCCCCCAGAGGACACGAAGGGAACCCAGGTCCTGACCTCAGAGTGGGTTATGTGCATGGCTCAGGGCTGGTGCCCACCCCACATCCTGCGGGAAGGTCCCCGCACCTTCCTTGGCCCCCCTTCCATAAGGGCTGTGCCATCATTAACAACGACATAGCAGCAGCAATAGTGTAACAGCACGACCGCACTAGGGCTGAGCAGGCGGAGGCATTATCTCCATTTTACAGATGAGGAAACTGAGGCGCAGAAAGGGCCGAGCTCGTGAAGGTCGCAGAGCTGTGGGTGGAGGAGCCCGGGCGTCCAGGCGGCGCAGCGTGGCCGGTCTCGGCGATCCAGGGCCACGGCCAGGCCCCGCCTCCTCCAAGAAGCCTCCCTAGCGCCCCAGGCCGGTGCCAGCTGGGCCAGGCCTCAGAGCGGCCTCCGCAGGCCCCGCCGGTGCTCGGGCCTGGGCCCAGAGAGGGCGCGGGGCCGCCCAAGGTCACACAGCCCCGGGGAACAGAGGCCGCGGACGTCGCTTCCCGGCCCTCCGCCCCCGTCCATGCGCACCAGGCAGGGAGTGCTGGGGGTCCCCGCGCTCACCTGGCTCATCCCGCGGCTCCGGGGAGCATCGCCCCGGCGGGGGCCGGAGCCGGGCCGGGCCCGCCGCAGGGAGGCGCCGCCTGAGCCGCAGCTGGATCTGTCCCGCGCCGCGGCCTCCTCCTCGCCGCCGTCTCCGCCCCGCCTCCCTGGAATTCGGATCCGGCCCGGAGGGGGCGGGCGGGGCTGCGCGCTCTTAAAGGGGCCGCCCCTTTCCCCAGTCGGCGGGGCAGACAGGGGAAGAGCTGGGGTCTCCCCACGCGATCGGGCCGGGAATCCCGGGTCTTCAAGCGCTCTCGACGAAGAGGGCCCCAGGGTCCCCAGACAACTGCGACCGGCCCAGGCGCCCCAGCCCCACCCAGCCTAGTACCCGGGGCCCCGTCCAACCTCTTTGATCCCCTGGGGAGGAGGTTGGGACCTTTTAATCCTCCGCCTCCCGGGACGGTGGGCTCCCCGGGCTGGCGCACAGCACGGCCTGTTCCCAAGATGAAGTCAGGAAGCGATAGCGGCTGGGCGCTGCGAAGTCACCTCCTCCCGGGTGGATCTCCCCTGGCCAGATAACCGGCACCGCCGCGGGGAGGGGAGGATGGCCCTGGTGACTGAGGGCTCCTTGTGCTCACGGAATGCTCGGTTTTGACCTTGAGATGAGGGGAACCGGTTTTACAGATGAGGATACTGAGGCTTAGAGAAGTAGGCAGATGGCCAAGGCCAGAGTTCCGCACAGAACAGGGGACGGGGGCATGGGAGGCCGGCCGGACACGGGAGGGTTAAGCCCCACTAGGCTCTTTTTAAACTGCAGAGGACAGACCGCCGGGATCAGCGGGAAATCCTGCCCCCTGCTGCTGCCGGCTGGGTTGGGCGGGACGCCGGGCGGGTCTGGGCGGCAGCCATGCTACACGGGCGGGGCCGGCCTGCAGGGAAGCGCCGCCGACCACAGCCAGGCTCAGAGCTCCAATAAATCTCCTACTGTGTGCTACCAACACTGCTCTGCGCCCTTGACCTGAATGGACTGGCGTGCCACCTCTGTGAGGGACGCTCATGCCCAACCGGGGCACCGTCAGGAGAGCAGCTGGTGGAGCCGGGATTTGAACATGATTATGATGACGCCCTGGTCCACAGATCAGCAGCATTGGTTGAGCACCTATTGTTAGCCAGGCCTCTTGGTGCCAGGCACTCACAGACATCATCCCAGAGTCCTTGTGATTTTTTCTTTTCTTTTTTTTGAGACAGTGTCTCACTCTGTCCCTTGCTCAGGCTGGAGTGCAGTGGCTAGATCTTGGCTCACTGCAACCTCCACCTCCCAGGTTCAAGCGATTCTTCTGTCTCAGCCTCCCGAGTAGCTGGGATTACAGGCGTGAGCCACCACATCCGGCTTTTTGTATTTGTAGTAGAGATGGGGTTTTACCATGTTGGCCAGATTGGTCTCGAACTCCTGACCTCAGGCGATCCGCCTGCCTCCCAAAGTGCTGGGATTATAGGCATGAGCCTGTGTGGCTTTTTCAAAGTTGTTTTCTCACCTCAGTGCCTGGCATGGCACTTCCTCCAGTGAGGAAGGCAGAAATTAACAATCCTCAAGGCTGACACCTGCATGGCACCTACTGTGTGCTGGGTCTCTTTGGGCACTGGAAATCAACAGCAAAACAGCAGGGAACCAAGCAGTGCCAGCTCTCAGGGCCTGCTGTCCCAGTGGCAGGGAGGCAGCCTCAGGGCAGAGACAGGGATGAGGTGCAGGGGAGACGGGGAGGGAGCTGGGTGAGGGTGTGAGTGTGAGGGGGGCTGCAACTTAAAATCCCTCATCAGGAAGGGAGATGAGGGAGGAAGCCCGGGGATATCTGGAGGGGGAGAGGGAATGGTCAGTGCAAAGGCCCCAAAGTGTGCATGTGTCCAGCATGCTCAAGAAGACTGGGGAGGTGGCTAAGGCTGGAATACAGGGAGGTGGGTGAGGGAAGAGGTAGAGAGATTAGAGAGACCCCAGGGCTGGTTAAGCAGGGCCTTGCGGGCTGTGCCTCTTTTGAAGGACATGGGAGCCATGGAATGATTTAGAGCAGGGGTGGTTGGCTTAGGTCTTAACATTCCCTGGGGCTGCTGTGGTTGGCCAAGGCAGGAGCTGGAGCCTCAGAGGAAACCAGGTGGTGAGAGGGTGTTGGATTCTGGCTGTATCGTGAGGGGAGAGCTGATGTGCTGGTGGATTGGTTGTGTGAGAACGGGGTCCAGGACGACTCCCAGGGCTGAGCACTGGGAGGGCGGGGGTGCTAACACCTGGGGAGGGGAGGGCTGCTGGAGGTGGAGGAGGGTTGTAGGTTTGGGGTGGGGGTGAATCAGGGTGTGGACACTTAACAGTTTCATCTTCAAAATACCCCGATGAGCTATGATACTCTTAGGTGTTCTCATTTTACAATTTGGGGAAATTGAGGCCCAGAGAAGGCACGGGATGTGTGTAACCAGCAGCTGTGCAGGCATTTGACTCCTGCTTATACCTACCTTGCTCCATTTTGGGGCTGTGGACACGGGTGAAGTTGGACTGAACCCAGGCTCTGTCATTGGTCATTAGGTGGGATAGTGAAGCTCCCTGAGCCTCAGTGGCACCATCTGTAGAATGGGACAGTAGTAGTAGTCACATCATGGGGTTGTGAAAGATAATACCACTACCCAACTCAGTGTGGCCCGGCTCAGCATGTCCACTTCTCTGGGGAGGAGGGATTATAAAGAGATTCCTGGCCGGGCGCGGTGGCTCAAGCCTGTAATCCCAGCACTTTGGGAGGCCGAGGCGGGTGGATCACGAGGTCAGGAGATCGAGACCATCCTGGCTAACATGGTGAAACTCCGTCTCTACTAAAAATACAAAAAACTAGCCGGGCGTGGTGGCGGGCGCCTGTAGTCCCAGCTACTCGGAGGCTGAGGCAGGAGAATGGCGTGAACCTGGGAGGCGGAGCTGGAGGCAGGAGAATGGCGTGAACCTGGGAGGCGGAGCTGGCAGTGAGCCGAGATCGTGCCACTGCACTCCAGCCTGGGTGACACAGCGCGAGACTCCGTCTCAAAAAAAAAAAAAAAAAAAAAAAAAAAAAAAAAAAAAAAAAGATTCCTTCCTCCCTCTGTGGCCGGTGATAAGAGGCCTGTTCTAGACCACAGCCTCCACCTGATTGTAGGACATGTAGTTGCTATGGTGCAGACCTCACTGGGGGGTCAGACCCCTGGCCCAGGGCATGGTGGACCCTAGCTTTGACTCCCTCTGTCGTATGGTGGCCCAGGGCCCGTGGGGCCACGTCTGGGAAAGCCTCAGCCTCTGCATGGTCTCCCTTGTTCCTTGCAGGACCAAGAGAAACCACAGAAACTGCTGGAGGCACAGGAGGTTTGGGCTATAGGGACCCTAAGCCCATCTGTACAGATCCTTGAGGCCACCCCCCTCTGTGCACAGAATGCTGTGGCTCCCATATGGGTTCCTTCTGGCCTTTGGCCAGAGGGTACATAGCCAGTTTCTCGCACCCACTGCTGGGTGCCAGCCAGCAGCCTGCTTGGCCTTGGTTGCCGCTAGAGGTCAGACGATGGCTGTGGAGCTTTCAAGCAAAACTCGCATTGTGGGCTACAGCCCTGCTACCAGGCAGCTCCAGGAACCTCTGGCACTGGTTGGATTAGAACTCCTAAGTTCTCCAGCCTGGACTGAGGCTCTGAGCACAGCCCAGGATGAGGGAGGGACTCACAGGAGGCTTCCGGCTGCTGTGTCCAGGTGTGGGCTCAGCTCCAATGACTGCAGCTGGTCAGCTCCTGCTCTGGCTGTGGGACAGGTGACCCCGAGCTGCCTCCAGTGCCCCCCACAAGAAAGACGCAAAATTGGAAAACCCAAGTGGGCTCTTTCCAACCTGCCTACATCACAATGTCCTCACTGCCGGCCGTACGCCCAGCAGATCTGTCAGGAGTGGGGCAGGAGGGGACAGCATGAGGACCAGCTGTCGTCCCTGTCACAGACTGCACTGTTGGCCCCACAGCTGCTGCTGCAGCCCTGTGCTCTTTCCCGTCGAGCAGGGGAGCCACTCCCTGCGGGCATAGATCAGTCTCCCCATGGACCCCACCACCTTTGCCCAGGCCTGTGCCGTATGGCCTCGTGGGACCTCAAGTTTGTGTTGGAAACTTTTAGTCTAGGTGCTTTTGAGGAGTTTGAGCAGGGTGTGGGATAGATGCCAGCCTTTTGACCTGCTCTGTCATCTGCCCTGCCCACCTCCTTCATGCCCTGGCACCAGCCAGCTTCATGCAGGCCTTTGAGACAGGCTCGGAATCCATGCTGCCTGAGGGCATCTGTGCCCAGAGGAGTCCAGAAGTTTCTTTGGGCTGACAAAAATAGACTTATCTGCTGTAAACGTCTCTACCAGGGCTATTTAATGCCGGTGACAAACCCCTCTCAAGGTAGGGACTAAGGGTCCTCCTGGGGAGCCTATGCAGCCAGAGTCTGACGGATGCTTGTGCAGCAGCAGCTTTCAGAGCAGGCTGCTTGTCTTCCCTTAGCGCTGGCAGCATGCGGGTCATGTCAGAGCACCCTTCCTTTCAGAAGCAGGTGCCTGTGTACAGTGGGTGGTGGGAGGGTGAGTGTGCGGGGTCTGGAGGGCAACGACCCTTAGCTCAACTCGGCCTCTCAATGGCAAGTCCTCCCTTGACCTCTCTGTTCCCATCTCAGCTGAGGTGTGGCTGTCCTGTGTTACCTGCCTTGAAGGTTATTAGGAATTAAACACATGGAGGTACTTAGTGCAATGCCTGGCATGACACAGGGGCCCAGTGATTCCCTAGTCAAGTTTGGGCCTCATAGGTGTGTGTGCACCTTGGCTGTGACACATCAAGGCTGAGGTGAGAGCGTCCTTGGCCCCTTGAGGAACAGTGCTGGACTGGCGAGCAAGGCAGAGCAGGGCAACTGGGCTCCCAGGGGTCTTTTGAAGCATGGCAAGCATGCTTGGAGCCACCAAATGGTTTTGAGACTGGAGACGACCTCCTGTGTCTAGCTGGTTTGGGCCAAGTGTGGTGGCTCACGCCTATAATCCCAGCACTGGGAGGCCAAGGTGGGATGATCACTTGAGCCCAAGTTGAGCCCAGCCTGGGCAACAGTGAGACCTGATCTCTACAAAAGCATCAAAAAAATTAGCCGGGTGCTACACCTGTAGTCCCAGCTACTCAGGAGGCTGAGGTGGGAAGATCGCTTGAGCTCAGTTGAAGCTGATTGTGCCACTGCACTCCAGCCTTGGTGAGAGCAAGGCCATTTCCAGCCACAACAAAAACCACCACAAACCTTGGTCTGGCTTCTAAGGAAGGGCTGGAGACACTGAGAGAAGCAGGGAACCCAGTGAGGTGGTGTCATGGAGGTGGGGGGCTGTGGTGGTTTGCACTGTCCTGGATTTGGAAGAGAGCTAGGTTGGGGGCTGGGGTTTGAGAATAGGTCATGGATGACCACAAGGTTTGGGGCAAGTGTGTGTTTGCTGACCTGGGGTGTAGGGAGGATGGGGCAGGAGCAAGCCCTGCTCTACACCCATCATGCACCCAAGCCGAGTTGCCCTAGGGAGAAAGGGCTGAAGCCAGAGTATGGGAAGGACAGCCAGGCAGTGTGGGGCTCAGGGAACCCAATGCTAGCCTTGGGGCCATCCCACATTTAGGGATAGAAGAAAAAGGAAGCAATGAAGGAGACAGAACAGAGAAGGAATGACCATTGATTTGGCAACATTAGAAGTCGTTGGTGACTGAGAGGCGTTTTGTGTTTTAGTGCTGGCAAAGAATGAAGTGGGTTCCAGAAAGGGAGGAGGCAGACATGGCTCTTTCCATGTGTTTCCTGTAGAAAGAGCCAGGAAGATGGTTTGGAGGGAGGGGTATGATGGCTGGTTAAGGGAGGGTTTTCCAAATGCAGAGAATCAAACACATACTAGCACAGGAAATGACCAGGGGAACAGCAGAGGTGTACGCAATACTTGTCCAGAAGTGCTGGGATGAGAGGGCCCGACCCAGTCCGCCTAAGAGGGATTGTCCCTCACCCGAGGGAGCAGCCCCTTAGATGCTCCTAGTGCCTGATACCACGGAAGGCAAAGTTATTTCCAGGTCTTCCTGTGCCTCCCTTACCTGGGTCTCTCCTTGAACCTTTGGACACTAGTGGGTCTCTGAGGGTGCGTCAGGGCCAGAGTCTGTTTCCATGTCACAATCGCTTTAGATTTCACCTCACACGACCCCTGAACAAACCATTTATCTGGAAAGCACCCCTCTCCTGGGTGGGGTGGGAGCACGCTCCCAGCAGACACGCAGTGACTGTGGAACAGAGGCCGAGAAGGATAACTGTTTATAAACATTTTGAATTTTATTTAAAAAAAAAAAAAAAAACATCACAACCATGAACATTGTTACAGTTAGAGGCCCTCTTGGTTCTCCACAATGATACTGAGCATGCTCACAAGGGGTTCCCATTGTTAAAGTCTTAGTTAAACAACCATTTTTAAAAGAAGGAAAAAAAAAACTCCGCACACTACCATTTAACTTGTTTTAATGTTTCTTCACAAATGGTGAAAAATACTAAAGTACAGACAAGGAATAATCATAATGTTGTGGCCAACATTATAAATATGGAATTATAAATTTAAAACATTTTCTGGTTTAAAAAATAAATCTGGTAGTCAATGCAGCTCTGCGGGGTCTCTGCATCTAGTAGGGCCGATCTCTGCGCTCCTGACGGTGCTCGCCTCTGTAAGGCAAAGAGGGCTCTTTGGTTAGAATGGGGAGGGGTGAGGAAGCCCTTCCAGAGCCCCCAGGTGCCCCTTCCTGACTCCTCCCAAGCACTGGCACAAGCTTCCTAGTGCCATGGGAACTTGCTCCAACCAAGCTGGGAGGGGCTGTCCTCTCACTGTGCCTGGTGGCCCACAGCTGCTTTTCACCAGCACTTACTTATCCATTTTTCCAGGTCCTCCACGTCCTCCTCTTCTTCCTCCCATCTGTTCCATCAAAGGTCCAGGGGGCCCTCCAGGGCCACCTCGTCTTCCTCCACCAAAGCCACCTCGGTCCATGCCCCGGCCACCACGGAAGCCACCTCTGTCTCCACCACGGCCACCTCTGAACATTCCACCGGGACCACCACGATCCATGAGGCCACCTCTTCCTCCCCGCATGCCACCAGGGCCACCTCTGCCACGATCACCACCTAAGGTGAGAAGAGCAGGGCGAAAGCAGTCAGTGGGTGGCTGCAGAGGCCCTGTGGACACTGGAAGCTGCTCTGCTTCCTTCTCTCTCACCGCAGAAACAAACCAGACACTTCACTCAATCTCAGCATCACGCTGACAATTTAGAAATGACGACAGGACGACAACTCAAGGTTCTTAAGCAGACGGCAGCTGTAGTTTACCAAGCCCACAGATAAGAAAAGAGGTTTAGCATCAGGAAGCTGAGGGGACACTCATGAAACCTGCACCTACCCGGGGGCGGGAAGGGTGGCGGGAGGAAGCCTTCAGGCTTTGGGGCCTTACACTGGTTGCACTCTGTTCTCCAGGCGAAGTTCTGGTTTCCACAACCCCTGCATACAATTACATCACAGCAGAAATCACCAATTGAACTAAGGAAGATAAACAAGGAAAGGTGGTGTGTGAACAGGTACACACACTCACTATCAGGATCTATGTACACCCAGGTTTTAGGGCACAGCCTAAGGCAGCAGTGCGCCCACAACACAGGTCAAATCAATCTTCAGAAGGCTCTGAAGCATCCAGGGAATGGCTGACTAGTGCCCCTAACCAGCCATCAGGGTCATCATTCTGTTCCTCTAGACAGAGCAATCTGCTCTAGAGTGGGGATGGGATGAGGGAAGGGTGGCTTCACTCGTAAGGTATCAATTTGCCAAGACAAGTACATACGGATTGGGACACTGCCAGTCTCCAGCTCGGTGCTGGACGTTTCCTCCTCCGGAGGGGTTCCCTCGGGAACCCCGGGGTCCTCTTGGAGGAAAGCCTCCTCTATCTCCTCCACGGCCTCCCATGCGACCCATGGGTCCCCCAGGACCTCCTGGGCCTCCTGGACCTACAACAAGAAATAGCAGATCATTTCTCTGTAGCACCAGATTTGCTATGGGAAATAAAAATCACTAAGTAAACCCACAGATACCACTGTTGTCATTTCCCCATCACCCGTCCCATATGTTTCTGTGTGGCTCAGGCATCAGCCCCTTCCCTGTGATGAGCATGTTCCACGTGCTCTACAGGAAACAGAGCTCCAATTCTTTTTTTTTTTTTTTTTTTTTTTTTTTTTGAGACAGAGTCTGGCTCTGTCACCCAGGCTGGAGTACAGTGGCGCGATCTCAGCTCACTGCAAGCTCCGTCTCCCAGGTTCACGCTGTTCTCCTGCCTCAGCCTCCCGAGTAGCTGGGACTACAGGCGCCCGCCATCACGCCCGGCTAATTTTTCTTTTTTTTTTTTTTTTTTTTTTGAGACGGAGTCTCGCTCTGTAGCCCAGGCTGGAGTGCAGTGGCCGGATCTCAGCTCACTGCAAGCTCCGCCTCCCGGGTTCACGCCATTCTCCTGCCTCAGCCTCCCGAGTAGCTGGGACTACAGGCGCCCACCACCTCGCCCGGCTATTTTTTTGTATTTTTTTAGTAGAGACGGGGTTTCACCGTGTTAGCCAGGATGGTCTCGATCTCCTGACCTCGTGATCCACCCGTCTCGGCCTCCCAAAGTGCTGGGATTACAGGCTTGAGCCACCGCGCCCGGCCTAATTTTTCTATTTTTAATAGAGATGGGATTTCACTGTATCAGCCAGGATGGTCTCGATCTCCTGACCTTGTGATCCGCCTCCCAAAGTGCTGGGATTACAGGCATGAGCCACTGTGCCCTGCCTTTTTTTTTTGAGATGGAGTCTTGCTCTGTTGCCCGGGCTGGAATGCAGTGAAACAAGATCTTGGCTCACTGCAACCTCCACCTCCCAGATTCAAGCAATTCTCCTGCCTCAGTCTCCCAAGTAGCTGGGATTACAGGCATGCACTAACATGCCTGGCTAATTTTTGTATTTTTAGTAGAGTTTCACCATGTTGGCCAGGCTGGTGTCAAACTCCTGACCTCAGGCGATCCGCCCGCCTCGGCCCCCCAAAGCGGTGGAATTACAGGCATGAGCCACCACACGCGGCCAAACTCCCACAATATATAAGGAGCAGGCAAATCTATACAGACACAACCAAAGCCTAATAAATGGCAGTCTGGAGGTGAGAGGCAGTGTGGCTTCCAGCCTCCCGTGTTCTTCTCCTCTTCCTTTTACACCCACAAACGTTCAAAGTATTGACTCTACACACAATTTTGTATTTCTTCACTCTAGTAATCAAGTTTCTCAAGGGTAGGGAGTATATTGAAAACCTTTTAATGCAACATAGGAGATCAAAGAAAGTACCTCCGCGGAGTGGTGGTGGCATCCCTCTGCCCTCACGGGGTGGCATACCCCCCCTCATACTGTTCATTGGAGGCTTCTTCCGAGCAAGAGAGACTTTAAGTTTGCTCCCTTGAAAATCTTTCCCTGGAATAAGACAACAGAACATCAATTACTCCCCTATATTCCCTGTTCACCAACTAAACGACATCATCAAATGACCACTCCCAGATGCATTAGGTCTGCCCCTCCTGTAATCTTCTCTAAGATCTTTACTGACAAGGCCAGAAAAAGGCTTTTTTGAGATGGGGGTCTCACTCTTGCCCAGGCTGGAGTGCAGTGGCAAGGCTCACTGCAGCTTCAATCTCACAGGCTCAAGCAATCCTCCAAAGTAGCTAGGACTACAGGCACGCATCACCATGCCTGGCTAATTTTACAAAATGTTTTGTAGAGGCAGTCTGTTGCTAGGTTGCCCAGGCTGGTCATGAACTCCTTGGTTCAAGCAATCCTCCTGCCTTGGCCTCCTAAAGTGGTAGGATTATAGGCAAGAGCCATCGTGCCTGGCCAGAAAAAGGCCATACACTTAAATATACTTAAAAACCTCTCTGCAGCCTGGCCAACATGGCGAAACTCCATCTCTACTAAAAAATACAAAAGTTAGCTGGGCAGGGTGACATGCACCTGTAGAGTCCAGCAGCTACTCAAGTGGCTGACGCACAAGATTCACCTGAACCTGGGAGGCGGAGGTTGCAGTAAGCTGAGACTGCTTGTGCCACTGCACTTCAGCCCGGGTGACAAAGTGAGACTGGCTCAAAAAATCAAAAACACAAGCAAAAAAATACTGTCTACCATAAGGAGGAAAATAAGCTGGTGGGAAGCTGACTGTATGGCGAAGAAAAGAGAACCAGGACTTGTTATTTGACACTTTCTTTGAGACAGAGTCTCGCTGTTGTCCAGGCTGGAGTGCAGTGGTGCAATCTCAGTTCACTGCAGCTTCAAACTCCCCGGGCTCAAGTGATCCTCCCACCTCAGCCTCCTGAGTAGCTGGGACTATAGGTATAGGAGTGCGCTACAACACCTGGCTAATTTTTGTATTTTTTGTAGAGAGAGGGTTGTGCCGTGTTCCCCAGGCTGGTCTCAAGCCCCTGGATTCAAGCGATGCACCTACATTGGCCTCCCAAAGTGCTGGGATTACAGGTGTGAGCCACTGGACCTGGCCAAGTCGTTCAATGCTTTCAAGTTGGTTTTGTCTGAAGTGAAATCCCAGCATTAATGTCAAGGCCTTATTTAAATATATATATTTATCTATATGCAAATGTACACTGGCTAAGATGTTCTTTTGAAGGGTTTTCTGTACCTTCTGATAATCTGCGCTTAGAGAAGTGTTTGCCACTTTAAACAAGGTTGATTTGTAATACTAAAGCCTGAAAATAAAGGGATCTCCAAATCCAGGGTCAATGGCTGGGTCCTAATACTACTGAAGGGAGATCAGCAATCTACTTCCCCCAGAAAGGGATGGAAGGTCTTCTTGCTCCCGTGGTTCACAAGTTCCTCCCTCCTGCCATACTCTATAGCCAGGAAGATTAAGAATGCCAGTGAGTACATCCTACCGTCAAACCATTCCACAGCAGCCTTGGCCGTAGGTGGGTCTTCATAGGACACTGTGGCATCGCCTTTGGGCTTTCCTGTTTCCTTGTCCAGGTAGATGTGGATCATGGGTTGCCCAGTTCTCTTGTTCATCTAGACATAGAACAGCATAGTTAGGCATGACTAAAATATACTAATTTGGGAGAAAAAAGTTCGGCAAAATCCAGGAAGAGTACCAATTTTTCACATGTAGTAGTCATTAAATGTCACTGTTTCTCCGCTTTAAGTTTTTCAGAATTTTAAGTTATTTTCTCCTCTATCCCTGCTTTATCATAAAAACCAAAGTAGACCCAAAGTTACAAAGTGTGGAAGTGAACAGGATAGGCCCCACTCCTTCCTTAGCCATCTTCTGATGCTGGTTCGCCTGCCCTGGCATTTTCTTTTTTTTTTCTTTTTTTTTTTTTTTTTTGAGACGGAGTCTCACTCTGTCGCCCGGGCTGGAGTGCAGTGGCACAATCTCAGCTCACTGCAAGCTCCACCTCCCGGGTTTACGCCATTCTCCTGCCTCAGCCTCCTGTGTAGCTGGGACTACAGGCGCCCGCCACCTCGCCCGGCTAGTTTTTTGTATTTTTTAGTGGAGACGGGGTTTCACCGTGTTAGCCAGGATGGTCTTGATCTCCTGACCTCGTGATCCGCCTGCCTCGGCCTCCCAAAGTGCTGGGATTACAGGCTTGAGCCATTGCGCCCGGCTGCCCTGGCATTTTCTATGCCCAGAAGGGTACCCACTGAGCACAGCCACCTCGTAGGGGTAGTCAAGCTTTGATACCACCACATAAGACAAGAGTGGCACAAAGAAAATTATCCTTAAACCATGAAGTATAGTGTACAGGCTGTGAGTGAACTACAGGGATTCGGGATTCTCGGTTAGTCTAACACAGCCACTACTTCCTCCAGTTAGAAGAGATGATTGTCTTTCAGCTGAGTATCAGATGTGGCTGACTTGAATTCAGGAGCCACCTTGTATAAGAATCTTCATGTGTACTTTTTTGCATTAAATATGCACACCACCAGTTTAGTCTGTAATTGTTTATATATATCCAGTAACATGTGAGAGCAATCTAATTATAGGGCTTAAAAAAGATTACAACAGGATATATATATAGATACCTCTCACTTAAAAAAAGGAACATGATACCTGAAGATGGAAAAGAAAACACGGCAAAACTGTGGTATAAATAATGTGGAAATGCATTTTTTTCTTTTTTATGAGACAGAGTCTCACTCTGTTGTCCAGGCTGGTTTCAAACTCCTGGGCTCAAGCAATCCTTGGGATCCTCCTGCCTTGACCTCCCAAAGTGCTGGAATTACACCTGTGAGCCACTGTACCCAGCTTGGAAATCTATTTTAACATCTTTATTTCCAAAATTTTGACGGTAAATACTACGTTTCTTAACCAGGATAAACTCCACATTCCTGAAAAAAACTACATATTATATACATATTAAAAAGCAGTCTTTTTAATATGCTCACGCCTATAATCCCAGCTACTTAAGAGGCTCGAGGCTTGAACCCAGGAAGCAGAGGTTGCCGTGACCTGAAATTGTGCCACTGCATTCCAGCCTAGGTGACAGAGTGAGGCTCCATTTCAAAAGAAAAAAACAAAGGGAGTCTTGCATAGGGTAGAATATGACAGCAGACACTAAAAGCATTTTACTTTTGAGGTGTGTGTGTTATCTGTGCACAAACAACTACAAGTAGGGAGAAATTGCCTTATATAAGATTTACCAAAATCAACTTTCTTTTTTTTTTTTTGAGACGGAGTCTTGCTGTCTCCAGGCTGGAGTGCAGTGGCATCATGTCAGCTTACTGCAACCTCTGCGTCCTGAGATCAAGCGATTCTCCTGCCTCAGACTCTCGATTAGCTGAACAGGCATGTGTTACCACACCCAGCTAATTTCTGTATTTTAGGAGAGACAGGGTTTCACCATGTTGGCCAGGATGGTCTTGATCTCTTGACCTCATGATATGCCCACCTCGGCCTCTCAAAGTGCCGGGATTACAGGCATGAGCCACCGCACCCGCCCAAAATCAACTGTATTTCTACACAGCAGTAATAACCAGAAAAGTGTCATTTAACGAAGACCATTAACCACAGCAACTTGAAAATAAACGAAACTAGAAGTAAAGCTAGTAAAATTTGCAAGACCTTTAAGGAAATCGGCCGGGCGCGGTGGCTTAAGCCTGTAATCCCAGCACTTTGGGAGGCCGAGACGGGCGGATCACGACATCAGGAGATCAAGACCATCCTGGCTAACACGGTGAAACCCCGTCTCTACTAAAAAATACAAAAAACTAGCCGGGCGAGGTGGCAGGCGCCTGTAGTCCCAGCTACTCGGGAGGCTGAGGCAGGAGAATGGCGTAAACTCGGGTGGCGGAGCTTGCAGTGAGCTGAGATCCGGCCACTGCACTCCAGCTTGGGCGACAGAGCGAGACTCCGTCTCAAAAAAAAAAAAAAAAAAAAAGACCTTTAAGGAAATCGATAGTCTTTACTGAAGATCTAAACACGCTGGGCACGGTGGCTCACACCTGTAATCCCAGCACTTCGGGAGGCCGAGGTGGGCAGATCACGTGAGGTCAGGAGTTCAGCCTGGCCAACATGGTGAAATCTCATCTCTACTTACAAAAATTAGCCAGGAGTGGTGGTAGGAGCCTGTAATTCCAGCTACTCGAGAGGCTGAGGCAAGGAGACCCGGGAGGCAAAGGTTACAGTGAGCCGAGATTGCGCCACTGCAATCTGGCCTGAGTGAAGGAGTGAGACTCTGTCTCAAAGTAAAATAAAATAAATAATAAAATAAATAGGGATAGGCCAGGCGTGTTGGCTCACGTCTGTAATCACAAAACTTTGGGAGTTGAGGCAGCAGATCACCTGAAGTCAGGAGTTCAAGACCAGCCTTGAAAAACATGGTGAAACCCCGTCTCTACCAAAAATACAAAACTTAGCCGGGCATGGTGGCAGGCACCTGTAATCCCAGCTACTCAGGAGGCTGAGGCAGGAGAATCGCTTGAACCCAGGAGTCAGAGTCTGCAGTGAGCCGAGATCGCGCCACTGCACTCCAGCCTGGTGACACAGCGAGATTTTGTCTCGATAAATAAATAAGTAAATAAACAAACAAATGGAAAAATAGAATCTTTAGGGGAAAAAAAGCTCTCTCAGTATTACAAAAATGTAAATTACTGAAATTACTTCATAGATTTAGTAAACATCCAATTGGGGTTTTAAAGTTTTGAAGTTTATGGGGTTCATAAAACGAACTCAAAAATACAGAAGAGCAAGAACTGAAAAACAGTCAAAATATTAAGAATTAGCATAAAGACATAATAATTTGAGGTTGGGTGCAGTGGCTCATGCTTGTAATCCTAGCAGTTTGGGAGGCTGAGGTAGGTGGATCACTTGAGGAGGCCAGGAGTTCAAGACCAGCGTGGCCAACAGGTGAAAACCCATCTCCACTAAAAATACAAAAATCAGTTAGGCGTGGCAGCATGTGCCTGTAAGTCCAGCTACCTCAAGAGGCTGTGGTGGGAGAATCACTTGAACCTGGAAGGCTGAGCAAGACTTAGTCCCTAGGCGTGGAGGAGGGAAGGCTGGGTGTAGTGGCTCACACCTGTAATCCCAGCACTTTGGGAGGTGCCAAGGTGGGCAGAACACCTGAGGTCAGGAGTTTGAGACCCACCTGACCAATATGGTGAAACCCAATCTCTACTAAAAAGACAAAATTAGCTGGGTGTGGTGGTGCACGCCTGTAATCTCAGCTACCGGGGAGGCTGAGACAGGAGATTCGCTTGAACGGAGGTTGTAGTGAGCCAAGACTGCGCCACTGCACTCTAGCCTGGGCACCAAGAACAAAACTCCATCTCAAAAAAAAAAAAAAAAAAAAAAGGCTAATTTTTTTTTTTTTTTTTTTTAAGGAACAAACCATAAGATATCTAGAAAGAAGTCAGGCAAAAGCAACCTTAGAAAACAACTCTCAACATCAATTCACTCTCTTTAAAATGCTCGGCGGTTTAAAGTTTTGCCAGACGACCTGGTTATGCTTTTACTGACCTTAACAACCCCACATTGCTTAAAGAAGTCTGCCAGATCATCTAGAGTCACATTGTCATTTAATCCTTGTACATAAATTGCACTGTTGTCAGAGTCTTCATCTGGATCTACAGGTGGGCCTTTCAGAGAAAACAAGAGAATTGTTATCATGCATCTATAGGGGTTTCTTAACTATCTGATCACTACTGCCCAAGGATATTCATCATAAATCTAAGAAAACTACCAAGCATACTAAGAATGCTATTAAACTTTCGGTTTACTTCACTTAAGGCCATTATAAGTAGATGCTCACAATAAAGGATTCCCCAAACTGTCCTTGACAGCAAGAATATCACGCTGGTCTATAAGGCTGCTGAACTCTAGGCATGCATTTACCTCTGTACCATTAATTTATAAAGCACAATATGAAGTACAAGAATTCAAAATTACCTAGATCAAGATCTGGTCCTTCATCCATGGGTCCTGCCAACCAGGAAAGATCATATAAAATATTATTAGTGCACGTCTTGCAAGCTACAAACCTTACAAACACACATAGCTATCTAATATACCACCATTTGATGGGGATTCATTAAATTCAAAATGACCCGCACTGCTAAAATGGAGCAGTGCCTCTTTAACATTTGTGAAAGGTTTGCTAGGGTTTGCTTTTTTCTTTGCTGGTTTGCTTCTAAACCATTAACCAAATACACTCTCAATGCTTATGTGCCAAATCAGTGTTAAATTTAAGTCAAAATTTTTCCTCTAAATAAACCAAATTTAAAAATTTATTCTCCCCCATATTACAGAAGCAGTTACTCAATACTTCAAGTTACCCTTTGTTTTGTAACCATAGGTTAACCTTATTACCCCTAAGACAATGCCGGCAGTACCCATTAGTCTCTTTTGTATAGATCATTTTTAAACCGCTTATGAAACTAATAAAAAAATTATAGTTTTCTAAAAACTGACTGCATTTTTTTTTTTAAAACACTATCTATGGTAATACTCAAAAACTTACCACCAGGCTTATTGAAGCCACCTCGCTCTCCAGCGCTGCTGGGGGGATAAACGAAGAAATGAAGGCCTTTCCCTTTAAAAGCCAGTACCGCTCTGAGCCTTGGGGGGGCTCGTGGGGAAGAAGGGCACTGGCTAAACACATCTCCAAACAATGCATCTCTCTCATCTTGTCACTATGCCTTTCTTCAGGGCAGCTTGCTCAAATTTCCTCAATATACAACCTTGCTTGTCTGATTGTACACACCAGTGTGGTTGGTTCCTTTCATTTCGGGGGCTGGTATTAATAGTGCAATACTTGGCAAATTAGGAAGAAAAAATAGATCCCAAACACCCACCCCATCAGGTGAAAAACCAGAAGAGCTTGGTATAGAGGGGAGGAGCAAGTGGGGGTTAACTGCTGTGATAAACCTTTCCATGTTCATAAAGGTGCACCCTCAACCTCTCCCAAGGGAGAGCCAAATGAGGCCCAGGGTTTCCTAACAAGTCACAGTATAATAAAGCAGGAGACAACCACATTAAATTCCTACAACACACATCAGAGGACGCATCCAGCCAATCTTCAGCATAAAGCCATACATCTCAGGGCACGAATAGATTTAACAATCGCTGTGAAAGGAGAATTTACAACAAATACCAAGGCTCAGCGGACTGGGGGTGCAACTTTATAGACATATCAGTTAGAATAATGACTACGGCCATGTAAAATTACTTAAAGAGGGGAAGGGGAAATATGAATTGGACTTTAGGAGTTAAATTTTGTTTTCTTTAGAATTAAATAAAGGCAGCTCCCCAGTGGGAGGCCCTGAGTTTTTTCTAACCAGTATTGCACCTTTAATACCTGAATACACAATTTCAAGCTGTTGCATGCAGCTTTGTTTCCTTTTTAAAAGTACACACCATAAAATGTTCTCTCTCTTTAAACACAAAAGTTTACACTTTAATGTTACACAATTCTAGAGTATTATACCTCCTCTGGTTCATTACCAAACAACAAGTATGCAGTTACCAAAGTTACAGAAGGATTCCATTTATACAATGAATACATTTTGTTAAAAATATTCTATGTATATTTTTCCTCTCCATATGGACACCGTGTCTAGTCCCACTTTTCATTATGCTGCCGGCTGAGTACTGAGTACGGGTACTTTTTAAGTATTGAAGTGTATACAAGGCTCTCACTTTGTAACCTGTAGCATATAAATGCGACAAAGCATGTTAAAAAGTTTCCACGTTTAACAGCCAATGAAAATATCAAAATACTGAGGCAATGAAAAAGGGCATGTTAACAACATTGAGTGCCTTACCTGCAGAAGACACTGAAAACCATCACCACACCACAATAAAAAGGGGGGACGAGGGAAATGCCCCTGGTCTATCCCCACAGGATCCGACAGACTGCTTCACAGTCTGTTGTAAAACCTATGGGGAAAGCCATGGTCTCTTCTATGGCTCCAAGAGAGACTTCTCATCCAGAAAGAGGGGCCCCCTCTACTAGCAAAGTCTAGCACAATTAGTAGGATTATAACTTCTGGAGTATTTAAATAAACTTGAAATTGTTTTTGCAATTTAAAAATACTAGGAATTCTAGGTGATTTGAGACGTGATGATAGTACTTTCAAGTGTCTATGTCTATTTTAAAACATCCAAAAAGAAGTGAAACCTTTATAATATTTTCCAAATCAGAAGATTGAGTTTACTTCATACCAAATCATTAAATTTTTGCCTGCTGTCAAATGACTTTCTTCCAATAAAGATTTCACTAAAGACTTAAAGTTATGCAGAATATGCAAAATAGTACTTTCAGTAGTGAAGAGTATTTGCTAATATGGAAGTTAAAGATCAACTTTAATTTTGAAGTTCATTCTATTTAAAAAAAATACTATTTAATTTTTCCTAGAATAGTGGCATACCAAATCAAATGTAAATATCTAACATTCTGCATAACTTTTTTTTTTACTAGTTTATATAGGGACAGAACACACACAGAACTAAGCCTTCTGGATTATGTTAACCACCAATATTATAGCTCACCTTCATCAAAGTACAGACACCAGATAGGGAAAAGGGGATGGGAGAAGGGAGGGGAAGGGCAGGCAGAGGTAGCAGGGTTATGTCATTGATCTAAACAAAGTTTTCTAAACCAGATTGTGCCATCAATCAAAATGGTCAAACCGATTTAGACTTTCAACATCGCCAATAGGAAGTGAGCCTATAATTATATACATTACTCTGCAAAATGCTATTGGATTTTTCTGTGCTCCATCCAAACTCTATGTATCAGGTGCACCTCAAGCTATAGTTTAAGGATTATGGGACCAAAATCTTCATTATGTTCAACGATTCTGAGTACAAACAGAAGTTGGGGACAAACACTGTGGAAAACAGCTGCATTCCTTTTCTGCAGTATATACACCAGGTATTTCAAGTCAACCATTCAAATGCAATTAGTTAAAAACTCAGGGTCATTAGAAGGGTTGTGTGTGTTCCATCCCAAATCTATTACCCACAGAGGCTTCTCACCTCTGGAAACCATGAAGGGAACTGAAAGCTACGGTTTCAAAACCATTCTTTGTTCTCCCCGACCCAACGAAGTATACTGGCAGGGAAAGAAAATAAACTGCCACTTAATGTATGCCACAAAGATGACATTTCCATGTTTTAGAAGATGGCTTGAGCTCAACAGATTGTCCATGGAAATGCAGAAATTAATTTCTTATGTCTTTCAGTCCCTTCTTTCCATTGAAAATCCTATGGATGAAACAAAATTAGGTAAAAGGAGAAAAGGTTTGCTCTTACCCCATTCCACCGCGTCCTCCTCCCCGCCCACCTCTGCTCATGCCTCCACGATCAAATCCCCCTCTTCCCCTGCCCCGGTTATCAGGGCCACTCATGCTCCGGTTCTCTCCTGGTCCGGAAAATCCTCCAGACTCCTGCCCATAAACACCCATGCTACTGGGGTGGTCCTGTCGGAATGAACCTGAGGAAAGAGTCACATCTGTAAGCCATGGACCAGCATTTACACTACTGCCTGATGTACTTTCTCCTGGAATAACAAAATCCTCAATTGCAAGGCACTAACCAAGGCACCATCTTCTTTACATCACGATAAAGCACCCCTAATGCGTAGGCTCTTTTAAGTTCAACAAAACTGCTGGTTCATCACAGCTGAAATAACCTTATATAGTTAGCCTAGAATAAACCGCTTCTAAATAGCCTAGAATAAAAAGCCCTCTCGCTAATATATAGTTTATAGGGTTCTCTATCCTAAGATGTCTCCAAAAGCAGCTTTTGAGCTATACTCAAGAAATGAAAACAGAGCCAGGTTTCTCAGGGCTTTAGCACACTGCTAGGGGCTCAACTACATAAACCAACACTACTCCTTTTCAGTTGCTGAAAAATCCCCGTGGATGGAACGTAATTTAAAAAGACCAACAATCCTGGTACAAACTAAATTCTGAAGATAATTTTGTGTTTTTGGTTACCTCTCTCCACACAAAAGAACTGCAAATATTCTGTGAGGTGGATTCTTTTTCCCCCCTTTTCCTTCCCTATTTTTTTTTTTTTTAAAAAGAATCTTTATTTATTTTTAAAAAGATAGGGTCTCACTATGTTGCCCAGGGTGGTCTCAAACTCCTGGTCTCAAGTGATTCTCCTGCCTTGGCCTCCCTCAAAGTGCTGGGATTACAGGTGTGAGCCACCGTGCCTGGCCTTTTTTCCCCTTAAAGGATATAAACAAAACAGCAACAAAAAAAACCACATAGCTTTTATTTGACTATCAAAATCATAGTGGCCTGCAATAGCTGCCTCCCCACTTCACATTAATGACTGATAGGGAGGCCAAAAACGATCTTGGATTTACTCACTGCATACAACCTCCCCAAAGATAGCAAGACTAGCAGTCTAAAACATCTTTTTCTGATCAATTATAGTATCTCTCTTCTTTTTGGCAAGGCATACTAAAAACAATTAAATCGGAAAAAAGCACTGAAATCTTCACTGGGACATCCAAGATGTTAGCTGGAATGTCATGCCCTAAAGATGTGTCCTGGATTCCAAAAGCAAACAATGGTAAAGAGTATTCCCCCTGTTCAAAAACTCCAAACACAGCTGGCGTGGCAGTGGCTCATGACTGTAATCCCAACACTCTGGGTGACTGACGCGGGAGGATCACCTGAGGTCAGGAGTTTGAGACCAGCCTGACCAAAATAGTGAAACCCTGTCTCTATGAAAAATAAAAAAATTAGCTGGGCCTGGTGGCGGGCGCCTATCTCAACTACTCGGAAGGCGGGGGCAGGAGAACTGCTTGAACCAGGAGGCAGAGGTTTCGGTGAGCTGAAATCCCACCACTGCACTCCAGCCTTAGCCCCCAAAGTGAAACTCCATCTCAAAAGAAAAACAAACAAACAAAAAACCAACCCCACAAAAAAACTCCAAACACAATCATTCTTATTTGTTTTTCTCTCTTAGCAACTCACTCTGCTGCCCGTAGCTGCTGCTCTGTTGGCTATATTGACTTGGAGCTTGACTGTAGGATCCAGTTTGGGGTGGGTAACTAGTGGGAGGCTGCTGCCCATAGCTGCTTTGTTGACCATAGCTACTCTGCTGTCCATAGCTGCTTGGTTGCCCATAGGTGTTCTGCTGAGAGTAACTGCTCTGATCATAACTAGTCGGCTGTGTAGAAGAATAGCTGAAAGAGAGGGGAAAAAAAACAAAAAAACAAAAAAAAAACAACCCAGCTTTTTAGAAAAAAGAGGCTTGTTATTTCAAATCCCCTGAATAAAAGAGACATTCACAGCATGTGACACAGACATCCATAAAACAGTAGTTACTTTCTACACATCAACAATTTGAATTTCAAGTCAGCAAATATTTTTGTGTTCAAAATAAAACATTAAATGGGAGGGGGAAATTTTTTTTTTTTTCTTTTTGAGACAGTCTTGCTCTGTCTCCCAGGCTCGAGTGCAGTGGCGCAATCTCCGCTCACTGCAAGCTCTGCGTCCGCTCACTGCAAGCTCCGCCTCTCGGGTTCACGCCATTCTCCTGCCTCAGCCTCCCGAGTAGCTGGGACTACAGGTGCCCGTCACCACGCCCGGCTAATTTTTTCGTATTTTTAGTAAAGACGGGGTTTCACCGTGTTAGCCAGGATGCTCTCGATCTCCTGACCTCATGATCCGCCCACCTCAGCCTCCCACAGTGCTGGGATTACAGGCGTCAGCCACGGTGCCCAGCTGGGAGGGGGAAATATTATAACCACCATCTGTATAACCCTTAAAGAGTTTCCTCTTAATCTCCACTCCCATTTAAAACAATGGTCATTTTCGGGCAGGAGCGGAGGCTCACACCTGTAATCCCAGCACTTTGGGAGGCTGAGGCAGGCTGACTACGAGGTCAGGAGATCAAGACCATCCTGGCTAGCACAATGAAACCCTGTCTCTAGTAAAAAACACAAAAAATTAGCGGGGCCTGCTGGCGGGTGCCTGTAGTCCCAGCTACTTGGGAGGCTGACGCAGGAGAACCACTTGAACCTGGGAGGTGAAGTCTGGTATTGGCTCATGCTTGTAATCCCAGCACTTTGGGGGGCCGAGGCAGGTGGAACATCTGAGGTCAGGAGTTCGAGACCAGCTTGACCAACATGGTGAAAATCCATCTACTAAAAATACAAAAATTAGCTGGGTATGGTGGCATGCGCCTGTAGTCCCAGCTAGGTTGCAGAGGCAGCGGTTGCAGTGAGCCAAGATAGCGCCACTGCACTCCAACCTGGGCAACAGAGCGAAACTCCGTCTCAAAAAAAAAAAAAAAAAAAAAAAAAAAAAAAAAAAAAAAAGGGCCGAGAGCAGTGGCTCACACCTGTAATCCCAGCACTTTGGGAGGCAGAGGCGGGTGGATCACCTGAGATCAGGAGTTCGAGACCAGCCTGACCAACATGGAAAAACACCATCTCTACAAAAAATACAAAATTAGCCAGGTATGGTGGCGCATGCCTCTAATCCCAGCTACTTGGGAGGCTGACGCAGGAGAATCACTTGAATCCAGGAGGCAAAGGCTGCGGTGAGCCAAGATTGCACCATTGCACTCCAGCCCGGGCAACAGGAGCAAAACTCCATCTCAAAAAAAAAAAAAAAAAAAAAAAACCCACAAAAACAAAAAAAGTCAAAACCACAAAAACAAAAAAAAATCATCTGGTATTAGGCTTCACAAATCATGATAAGAAACAATAAGGATACATATTTTAAAGTCCGATTAAACTACACCAGGAAGTTCGAGGCTACAGGGGACTATGACTGTGTCACTGTATCCCATGCCTGGACAACAGAGTGAGACCTGGTCTCCAAAAATAAACAAACAAAGAAACAGACTAACAAAGCTTCTAATACACCACATCCCTCACCATTGCTGTATGAATTCAGTAGTGTCTCACTGTGTACCTATCCAACTTGCCAGATTAACTACTCTCAACAGAATAGGTACGAACCTGCTCTGTGGAAGAAGAGTTGTAAGCCCTGCCCACTTTTGCTCCAAGCTGGCTGTAATGAGAGACACCCAATCAATTCTACTTGTTCCTAAACCTGTTCACATCTGCTGCAAAAAAATGAAATAAGTGCAAAAAAGGGAACTGCTACTTCTAGCAAAACTTTTAAGGCACAATTCAAACAATTTGAAAACCCACATCTAATTAAACATGGGTTAAAAAACTTGCAGGCTGGGCATGGTGGCTCACACCTATAATCCCATAATCCCAGTACTTTGGGAGGCCAAGGTAGGCGGATCACTTGAGGCCAGGAGTTCAAGACCAGTCTGGCCAACATTGTGAAACCCTGTATCTACTAAAAATACAAAAACTGGGCCAGGTGCAGTGGCTCATGCCTGTATTCCTAGCACTGTGGGAGGCCGAGGCGGGCAGATCACCTGAGGTTGGGGGTTCAAGACCAGCCTGACCAACATGGAGAAACCCTGTCTCTACTAAAAATACAAAATTAGCTGGGCGTGGTGGCACCTGTCTCTAATCCCAGCTACTCGGGAGGCTGAGGCAGGAGAATCACTTGAACCCAGGAGGCAGAGGTTGTGGTGAGCCGAGATCGCGCCGTTGCACTCCAGCCTGGGCAACAAGAGCAAAACTCCGTCTCAAAAGAAACAAACTGGCTGGGTGCAGTGGCTCACGTCTGTCATCCCAGCACTTTGGGAGGCCGGGGCAGGTGGATCACTTGAGGTCAGGAGTTCCAGACCAGCCTGGTCCACATGGTGAAACCCTGTCTCTACTAAAAATATAAAAATTAAAAAATAAGGCCGGGCGCGGTGGCTCAAGCCTGTAATCCCAGCACTTTGGGAGGCCAAGGCGGGCGGATCACAAGGTCAGGAGATCAAGACCATTCTGGCTAACACGGTGAAACCCCGTCTCTACTAAAAATACAAAAAGAAATTAGCCGGGCGTGGTGGCGGGCGCCTGTAGTCCCAGCTACTCCGGAGGCTGAGGCAGGAGAATGGCGTGAACCCGGGAGGCGGAGCTTGCAGTGAGCCGAGATCGCGCCACTGCACTCCAGTCTGGGCGACAGAGCGAGACTCCGTCTCAAAAAAAAAAAAAAAAAAAAAAAAAATTAAAAAATAAATAAATAAATAAAAATTAGCCAGGTATAGTAGTGAGCACTTGTAATCCCAGCTACTCGGGAGGCTGAAGTAGGAGAATCGCTTGAACCTGGGAGATGGAGAGTGCAGTAAGCTGAGATCGTACCATTGCACTCCAGCATGGGCAACAAGAGTGAAACTCCATCTCAAAACAATAAAACAAAAACAAAAATGAGTCAGGCGTGGTGGCGTGCACTTGTAGTCCCAGCTACTTGGGAGGCTGAGGCATGAGAATCCCTGGGAGACAGAGGTTGCAGTGAGTGGAGATCGTGCCACTGCACTCCAGCCTGTGCAACAGAGTGAGACTGTCTCAAAAAAGAAAACTTGGCCAGACAATAATAATAATAAAAATAAAAATAAAATGAATTGCCCAAACATTAAAAGGTTAGAGCATGAATGAACCTTTATGCATTAGGTAAAATGTAAAATGATTAAGGTGATTTATAATGCCCTGCACTTTACTTATCCTAACTGCATTGGGGAAGGTGGCTCTTATGGTTCTATTTACATGCTTTCATATACTTCTGCTTCTTATCTGAGTTAACTAAAACAGCAAAAGGAAGAACCTTAAAGGAAGAACTTAGAGTGATAAAAATGTTTTCGTCTGTATTTAGAAAGTTTAGTTATTAGCTGCCAGGCAACACTACGGGACCCTAGAACTGAGACTTTAATGTAACTAAGTATGATCAGATGACTTATTACTCCGACAGTCAGAAAACATACCTTACCTGAAGAGGTCAAAGCAAGCTGGTCAACAACCTGAAAACAACTGTTTTGTCACTGTTTTTGTTTTGCTACAAAAAGTAGACTGACCTGGTAGGAGGGTAAGATGGAGGTGCGGTGACTGGCTGCATGGGGTAGCTCCCAGGTACCTGGGGATAACTGTAGTTACTCTGTCCATATCCTAGGCTGGGCTGGTTGTAACCCCCTGTGCTAGACTGAGGTTGACTAGTCTCAGTGGGCTTGTTTCCATCCTGTGGTCTAAGAGGAGAAATAAAAAATAAATAAAATTACACAGTGACCTTTTTTGTGTGGTCTGCCAACCACAAAACTCCTGGGTAAGAATGCTACAAATCTATAAGCAATAAGCAATGTTATGATTAAGCCTGGAAATAAATACAATAAATACAATCCTAAAGTAAACTACATCAAACTGAGTGCTGGTCCAACTATATTTGCTTGAAGACAATGCTAAGAAAGGGGAAGAACCAATTGTATCCACAGAAGAGACATTAATATGTGCCATTCATCACAGTAAAAGCTATAAAAGAGCGTTGTGATATTCTGTCCTACCAGTTTAGGTGATCCGGGAGACGTGATCTGTTAGGGAATAAATGCTTTTTCTCAAAGGGGACTGCTGAAGACTAGAAACTAACAATAATGTAAGTTTTAGGTTGGAGTAACATTTACGTAAGTCCATGGCATCATAAATTTAGAGAATTTGCAGGTTTATGATTCTTATTTATTAAAAACAGACCAGGCCAAACATGGTGGCTCACACCTGTAATCCCAGCACTTTGGGAGGCTAAGGTAGGAGGATGGCTTGAGCCCAGGAGTTTGAGACTGGCCTGGGTAATATAGGGAGACCCCACCTCTACAGAAATAGAAAAATATTATCCAAGTATGGTGGTATATGCCTGTGGCCTCAGCTACTTGGAAGGCTGAGGTGGGAAGACCACTGGGGCATGGGAGGTGAAGGTTGTAGTGAGCTGTTAATCGTGTACTCCATCCTGGGTGACAGAGAGACTCCATCTCAAAAGATGCCGGGTGCGGTGGCTCATGCCTGTAATCCCAGCACTTTGGGAGGTCAAGGCAGGTGGATTGCCCGATGCCAGGAGTTCGAGACCAGCCTGGCCAACATGGAGAAACCCTGTCTCTACTAGAAACACAAAAAAATTGGCCTGTCGCCTTGGCTCACACCTGTAATCTCAGAACTCTGGGAGGCTGAGGCGGGCAGATCACGAGGTCAAGAGATCGAGACCATCCTGGCCAACACGGTGAAACCCCATCTCTACTAAAAATACAAAAAATTAGCTGGTTGTGGTGGTAGGCACCTGTAGTCCCAGCTACTCGGGAGGCTAAGGTAGAAGAATGGCGTGAACCCAGGAGGCAGAGCTTGCAGTGAGCCGAGATCACGCCAGAGCGAGACTCGGTTAAAAAAAAAAAAAAATTACAAAAAATAGCTGGGTGCGGTGGTGGGCGCCTGTAATCCCAGCTACTCAGGACGCTGAGGCAGGAGAATCACTTGAACCCCAGAGGCGGAGGCTGCAGTGAGCCGAGATTGTGCCATTGCACTCTAGCCTGGACAACAACAGCGAAACTCTGTCTTTAAAAAAAAAAACCAAAAACCCAAAAAACCAACCAAACCAACCAACCAACCAGAAAAAATCATTTACTAAACGGAGCTGCATAAATTAATCTAACTCGGCTCCAAGTCTCCATAATGGAAACACCAGAGTAAGGCAAAGAGACCCCTCCCAACTCCCTGCTCGGATGAACCTGGAAGTATGTATCCCTGTTAAATGATGAAAATTAATCTCAATTCCAAGGAAAACTCCAGGGGTTTCTATTACCTCTTGGCCCTAACAGTTTACATCACAGCTGCAGCAGACTGAGTTAGAGCTATTAGTATTTTAAGCAAAGCCCAAAGAATCAACAGGCAGGCCAGGCCAGGTGCTGTGGCTCACACCTATAATCCCAGCACTTTGGGAGGCCAAGGCAGGCAGATTACTTGAGGTCAGGAGTTCGAGACCAGCATGGCCAACATAGTGAAACCTTGCCTCTACTAATACAAAAATTAGGCGGGTATGGTGGTGCATGACTATAGTCCCAGCTACTCGGGAAGCTGAGGCAGGAGAATAGCTTGAACCTGGGAGGTGGGTGCACTCGCCACTGCACTCCAGCCTGGACAACAGAGCTAGACCCCATCTCAAAAAAACCAACCAACCAACCAACAAAAAAACCCAGGAAAACCAGAGAGGGTGTGAAGTACTAACTTTTCCCAAGCTGAAATAGGTCCCTTATCAAACCCCAATTCATACATAAAACCCTCCAGATATGGCTTGGATATACTGTTGCATCAGAGCATCAAATGGGACTTCATATGTCTGATGACACTCCGAAATGAGGCCCTTCCAGGAATGAGCCACTAAGTTTAATTTAGCTACCGCAAAGGCTGCCTACCAAGTATAAATTATCAAGTGGCTCTGATTACTCACTATGCATTTTAAAAGTAATTTCACGAGTGTTTGTCAGAGCTAATTTCTTACCCCTAGAGCAGGTAAGTCTAGGTTAGAAGTTGATTTCTTGTTTATTCCCCAAAATGTCTTCTTTCTAACCAGAATTCAATGTACCTTCAAGACTGTATACAGAAGCCACCTAAGTGACTGTCTGAAGCAAAGACCTAAAATCTTTTGTTAAGTAACAGTTTACCTGCTAACCAGTCATGGGGTATGAGCTCTGTGCATCCTACAGCAGGGTACCCAGTTAAGAATTTTTATTTGCCTATATTTAGATTATTAAGCCTCTACATAATGTAGAGAAAATCACGTCAACTGCTTAAGCTGAGGCAGTGATGTTTTATTTCTCAAATATGGGTATGTTCTTTCCAGACAATTAGGTCATACGACCATTTCTTGGCTCACGTGATGCACCCCTTCCCCTCCTGCCCGTGTGAACTACCATGTTTTTCCCAAAGAGAAAGCGGTTATCCATTTACAAGGTCAATGAAACCAAAAATAAAAGCATCAAAAGTACAATTCTATCAGTCATGCTGCTTTGAGTGAAAACACACTCTTTAAAACAATAGCCTTCTCCTACCCAAAAAGGTCATTGTGAAACCAGAGAACCTATTCAGTGCCATTCCTCATGCTGGCCCTTGGATGGCACCATTTCACCTTTTTTTTAGATGGAGTCTTGCTCTGTCGCCCAGGCTGGAGTACAATGGCGCCATCTTGGCTCACTGCAACCTCTATCTCCCAGGTTACAGTGCTTCTCCTGCTCAGCCTCCCCAGTAGCTGGGATTACAGGCATGCGCCTCTACACCCAGCTAATTTTTCTGGTTTTTCTTGAGACGGAGTCTTGCTATGTCGCCTAGGCTGGAGTGCAGTGGAGCAATCTTGGCTCACCGTAAGCTCCGCCTCCCGGGTTCATGACATTCTCCTGCCTCAGCCTCCCAAGTAGCTGGGACTACAGGCGCCCGCCACCATGCCTGGCTAATTTTTTGTATTTTTTAGTACAGACAGGGTTTCACCGTGTTAGCCAGGATGGTCTCGATCTCCTGACCTCGTGAACCCCCTGCCTCGGCCTCCCAAAGTTCTGGGATTACGGGCGTGAGCCACCGTGCCCAGCCAATTTTTTTGTATTTTTAGTAGAGACGGGGTTTCACCATGTTGGCCAGGATGGTTTTGAACTACTGATCTCATATGATCCACCCGCCTTGGCCTCCCAAAGAGATGGGATTATAGGCATGAGCCACTGTGCCCAGCCAATTTCACTGTTAAATGCAGAATATTTCTGTGGTATGTTCTATCACATCAGTTACTATAATGTAACAACAGTGAACATCTGAGAGTATGTGAAAGCAACCATTAATAAGGAACTGATCCACAGATTCCTTTAAGTGTATGTAGTTGGTTTCTTTCTCTCCAACATGAGACTGACGCATTAAGGGGACCGTGGCCTTACCTTGTAGGTGCAGTGGCTGCTGGCTGCTGCCCATAGGCTGGATAAGCAGGCTGAGTGCCATATGCAGACTGAGCTGCATAGGAGGCCTGGGTGGTGGTGACTGTAGCAGTGGTGGTATCATAAGCACCAGTGCCATACCCCTGGACAGGCTGGCTGTATGCCTGGGGGGCAGTTGGAGTAGTATAACCTAGAACAAAGGAGAGCTGCATCAGATTTCAGGCCCCCTCAAAGATCTGCCTACACACTCATTATCACAACAATTTGTAAACCACTTACTTTTAAACCATCATGATATTGAATCCCTTTAAATATTCCCCCTTCAGCAATAGTAGCAACAAACTACTATTTAAAGCGTAAGTTCTCTGAATATACCTAGTTTTTGGTAAAGCAACCGTTTCATTTGCTCTAAAACCACACCTAAGAGAAATGGCATGTCATGCTACAGAAAGCAGGGTTCCTTCTGACCCCTCTTGAACGCTGTGAATAGGAGACAAGTCTGTTTTTGCCAAGTCTGTACTAATTTTGCTAGCAGGTCTTCTTAACAAGTTTCTGAACAAACTTACACGCCCCAAAATGCCCTCAAGCAGGAAAAAAATATCCCAGAAAAAAAGGTAAAAGGCAAATGACATAGCATTTTAAAATAATTACAAAATAATGATCCAGGTACTAGTTCTAATACTAAAATACCTGTAATTTGGGTAGTAATTAATCACTTTCTTTTAGTTCCAAGCACTACATCACGTGAAGAACAAGCTCAATTACTTAAGCACATGAATAATAAAGATAAACTATAAATTATAGTTGCTTAACACAGGTTAAACATTTTTGGTTAATTATTTCAAATTAAACTTCGATACTGCTCCAAACATTTAAAAGGTAATATTTTCACATCATAAAGCAGATTCCTGCCTGGTTATCAAGTTACTCAGCTCCATTCCTCTCTTACTTACCTACCACAAGCAAAAGGCCTTTTCCTGCTCAGCAATATTGGAGGTAAACCCTAGAGTCCCTCTTTCCCTTCAGTACTTCACTAACCAGGTGTCAGAAAAGACCTGCTCTCACAGGTATGCTGCAAAGCAAGATGCACTCTCTCCCTAGCTCCTGCCTCTACCAGACCAGGCAGGATCCATGCCTTTCCCTTTGGGACCTGGGCGTGGAGCATGACCAAAACCACAAAAGTCTGTAGCTCCTAACTAGAGTCCCTTTTATTGTAAGAAGTGTTACAACCATTCCCGGTGCTGGGCTCTTCTTCCTCAAGGTCAATGGGTACAATTAAGCCATGCAATAAGAAGTTTGGTTTACACTTTGGGATGCTGAGGTGGGAGGACTGCTTGAGTTCAGCAGTTAAGATACCATCCTGGGCAATACAGTGAGACCTTGCCTCTTCAAAAAATAAACAAACTTAGCTGGGCATGGTGGCATGAGCCTTTAGTCACAGCTACTTGGGAGGCTGAGGTGGGTGGACCGCTTGAGGCTGGGAGGTCAAGGCTGCAGTAAGACAAGATCCAGCCTAGGCAACAGAAAGAGACCCTAACTTAAAAAAAACAAAGCTTTGGTCTAGGCGCTGGCATTTATATCCATCAGAGAAAAAAAAGTCTAAATCTCACTGAAGAAAAAGTTTCTGTATTTAAAATAAATCCTGAATCAAGACTGCCCATTTTAGTTAAGATTTAGGGCCTTGAAGTGTCCTCACATACCAGCCAAAAACAAGTATCAGTTTCCTTTTGTAAAATCACCTTTTGTAGCACAGAGTATAATAATACTCTTTTCTTCTCTACCTCAAATATTAAAAGGAAATTCTGAAATCATACACAGAGATAGTAATTTCCTTGTCAAAATTGCTGGGTTAAAATGTATATGAAAGCATACATAGTTTCTTTCAGAAAACAGGAAGCCCCAAGCAAAAAAAGTTTTTGAGTTAGCATGTTGTTCATCTGAACTGCTTAAGTTTTTTGCAGAGTCCTAAGGTCAACCACATAAGGCATTCATTTATTTAAATTTAATTATAATCTAATACCATCTACCCTACCGTTCATACACCGATTACTCCCCACTACATGACAGAACACCTATAAGATTTACAGGGAGGGCAATTAAAAAAACAAAAAACTAAAAGTGATCAGGGCAATAACTCATGTCATAAAACTACGCAGCAACAGTTAGGGCCTTGTCATGCTAAGGATTACAACAATAGACACTGGGTTAATAAATAATCTTTTAATTAATCTGTAGTACCCACAAAAGCAGCCAAGCAAAATGAACAAAAATCAACAGAGCAAAATGATTTAATGACCAAAAAAAAGACCAGTGGCAAAAAAAGAAAACACACCTACTATGTGCTGACAACTCGAAGGAAAAAGGTGGTAAGAAGTATTACACAAACCGACCAAAATTTTTGTTCAATGTAAAAATTAAAAGTTTTTAAGAATTCCATTGTATTGACGTTATATAGCCCCTTTCTTCTGATGTTTAATTTTTAAAAATCCTAGAACAGTGTATTTTTATCTATTCCCTCCAATGATTATCCAGTAACTTTTATGTTCAAAGGCAGCATGAGGTAAGGAAAAATGCAGCTTGTGTGCTTGAAATCACTCACTACCGATTAGACTCCTGCTTAGTTTTGTTCACACAGTTTCCTTATCAGGCTTAATTTTGGTGTTTTTATACCCCAAAAATTCTTGGGAAGATTAAGGGAGATAAGGCCACCCCATAAACTGTGAATTCTATACAAACATTATTAAGTGCAATCTCCAGCTCATCAAAGCTACTAGTCTCTATACTAGAGTGACCTGTACTTTTCAGGCCCACAGTCATGATGGGGCTTTTTCAACCAATGACAATGGGATACATGGCTCTAGAGAACCATTAATTGGCCTGTAAATCACTCCGTCTCATCCCTGTAAAATGATCTAAGGATTCCAAAGGTTAGATCTAGGCCACATTAATTTTCACATCATACTTGTTTTAAAAAATGTAATAGCTTTAATACATGAAGTCTATCTCACAATTTCAAAATTCTATGCTAAAAAATCCAAACTGCATAAATTAGTTCCAGCTCTTCCCACAGCTGCAATGAACACCACTACAAAGTTTAGATAAACATTTCCCATCCTATTCAAGAAACGCCCTAGACGGGTTAGGAATTACTTCCCATCAAAATCAGGACACTGGTACTCAATGAGATAAATTACAGACAAGTTTTTCCCCTTAACTGGACTATATATGTTTGAAAATAAGAGCTCTGATATCTTTAAGACTTTATTAAACAGTCCTTTGTAATAGCAATAATAAAAGGGGCGGGGATAGAGAGCCTGAAACATTATACAGCACTGAACACAAAAAAATTATCATAGATTTTTCATGTATCCCACCCAACCTCAGCATCAGAATACCATTTCTTCTAATTCTTAGAATAGTTTATTTTTTCGTTTCTTGGAACAATGTTATATATATTCAAGACATATCATGGATTAAAATAATTCATAACACTTAAAACAGAAAATAAAATGTGTCTGGACTGGAAACCAACCAATAGACAAACATGATACATGCAGGGTGGCAGTCTGCTCCTCTACATAAATCTCATCATGCAATCTATTCTTCAGGGAACAGGGGAAAATCAGCTGGGGAGAAATCATCTGAAATACCTTTGGGAAGGTAAATAACTATTATTAAGGCTTGAAACAAAGTAATATTAAATAAGAAAACCTTTCCCAAAATCATATAAAGAATAGGACATGGATCTGCAAATGGCACCTGAAGCAGTTTTTCATTAGCACCTTACTGTGTGTGATGTTAGAAAGTTTGGGTGTTAAACAAATGAAAACACCTAAAGGATTAACATTACAGGGTTAGACAAGATGGAAAGCATTTCCCATGCAAGAATGAGCAGGATAGTCAAACCTGTACTGGTCCCTTCTACTGTGGAAAGCACAAAACAAAAAGTAGAGGGTACACTATCAGATGAAGCAAACATGTGAAAACCAGTTTGATTTTTAAGCAGCTCAATTTAAGAAGGCTCATTCTTACTCAGTATTAGCATTAGCGAAATCTTTTAAATAGTCTCCATTTCGTCGTGAGATTATTCAATACACTGTATAAAACAGTTAAAAGTTCTTTTCTCTCTTGGAATTTATCCCACCCACATTCTATTGGAAATCTCTCAAGACTATAAGAGTAGGAAAGAAAAAGAAAAAATACCTCTTCCTAAGAATAAAGGATTCCCCAGATGCCAAGGTATGGACCAGAATATACATCCAAAAGCATGACTAATAAACTTCTTAGCCAATGCCCTAGCCAAAACGACCCAAATACCTCTCCAAGGCAGGCCTTACCAGTGGGAGGCTGTCCATAAGAAGTTGCATAGGCGGTCTGCCCATAGGTTGCAGTGGTCTGAGCCTGGGTATAGCTGACATCAGTGGGCTGTCCATAGGTTCCATAGCTTTGTTGCCCATATGCCTGCTCCAAAAAAATGATTGCAAGAACTTCATATATCAACTTTTGTATTTTAGCAATAAAAGGGATTGCTAAGTTTCTAAATTGGAGAACCAAAGTCAAAAACATTCCTTTCTAGAAGAGAAAAAAAAAAAAAAGACAAATAATCACAGTATCATGAGTTATCCCTTATCTAACTCACTCATATTATGGTAAAGTTAGCTATAAAAAAAGCTCATTAGATAAGTAGGCAATGTCATTCACAGCTTCTCAGAGGGGGAAAAAAAGATAATCAGGCAAAACCTCAGTTAACTATACACGAGATTAACAAGACAGTCTCAAGGGAAGAGCAATAAGGGCACAGGTGTATTAACTGCCAGCACTTAGCGTAGCACAGTTTTAGTGATTGGAAACAAAAGGTAGGAAGACAAATGAACAAAGAGAAAGCAATGAAGAGGGCTAAAATCTGTCAGAAAAAATTGAAAACCAGATTTTCAGCCTGACAAAAGACTTTAAAACTACTACACCACTTCAAAGAAAATGAACCAGAACGCTGTATGTCCTCTTATGGTGGGCACATCAGGAGTAGTCTTTTGAACTTAGACATCAATAATACTTAAAATCAGGCAAGGAATAAGCTGTTCTTTCAGATATTAGCATGATTATTCTCTAGGTTTGTTTAAATGACCAGTCAAGTAAGATCTGCCAGAGACATCACATTCTGCCTGTCCTAGAACATGTTTCCAAGGCAGTTATTAGTATCCATTTTATGGTATGGATCATTTCAGAATCCAACATCATCTTGAGAACACTAGAAGGCTAATTTCTAGAATCTGTTGGCCCAGGCTTTTTAAGACTCTTCACTGGAAATCAGGAGCTCCTTGGCTAGGTCACCAGTTTTTAGAGCTAATCCCACCACTTACTGTACGACCACTGGCAAGTTACTTGATATCTATGCACTGCAATGTTCTCCTCTGCAGAATGGTCATATCATCCTTGTCCTTTGCAGAACTGCTATGATGAATAAATTCACTAAATTTAAACATAATGAAGAAGGACCAAGCATGGAACAGGGCACCTAACTTGAGAAATCATACTAAAAAGTTATAGAGAGCCAATTATCAGCCTCTGAATGGTTTCATTTATGATGGCAGAATGGAGTCCTTCACACTCCCACTGTGAAAGCTTGAAATGCCTGGGTATTTTACCATCACACACACATTACTCATTTGTTTCACTGGATAACTGAAAGATAACTAGATAATTTACTGATTTTACTTAGAGGTGCAGCTACATATAATTATCTTAAAGATTACCTGGGTGGTCTGTGCATATCCTTGAGTGGGCTGGGCGGTGTAAGCACTGTAGCTGCAAAAGAATTAAATGCAACAACTTGAATAGAGAACATTCAAATACCACCTCTACAATTATAGAAGGCTCCATACTCAAAAAATATTAATCACAGACAAAATGCGGTTATAGAAGACTGACTTACCCCTGCTGCGCTGCAGCTTGGCTATAGGTACTGTAATCTAGAGGAAAACGAGGAGAAAAAATAGTGTAGTTAGCAGAAACAAGAGAAAAAAGGGCGAAAGAATTCACGTGGCAGAAAGAATTATTTAAACTGTAGGGGAACCTGCCAACACAGGTCCAAATGAGTCCCCCTTATCTCTCAAAACCTAATAGAAAAAAAAGTCTAAGCCAGTTAAACTCAACATTTGATTATGGGACTAGCTAATGAGGTCAAGATCAGCTGATGTGGCAGGTATACTTTGCATGTTCTCATGACCACAAAACCCATCCCAATTCCGACTGTCATTTGAAACACAGATGATCATCAATATCTCAGACTTACAACAGGATCGGAAGTTTTTTCCCTCATATAAAACGGAGGCATGCAACAACAATACAAAGTTTAACACTAGACTGGTTAGGTTAGAATCTACCTCTTCTCAAAAATTAGTTTTCACTCCCCTCCCTTTAGCAAGTTAGACAAACCACCATTCCCTAGCTCAATGACAGTGAAACAGAATGGCAGAAAAGAGGGCAGTCACCACACTCCAGTGTTTTAAAGGGTTTGCTGTGTCAGAACTACATTTGTGCAGCAACTTAAAAGCTAGATATATTATAAATCCTGGTAAAGCAAAACTAAGGCAGAATCCTGAAGACAGGCAAAGAAAAAAAAGCATTTAACCTTTCTGGGAAAAATTTGGCAACACCATTGTCTCTCATACAACTCAAAATGATTTCGACTTTAAAAAGTAAACCTCCCTATAATTTTCCTTTTCCTATGAAATTCACAGCATGCATCCAAAGGTACCAAAAACTCTGGTCCACTGAGGTGTCTACAAGTAGTAAAAACAAAAAGAAAATAAGTTTTTAGAGCACTACTGCATTGAAGTTAGGTAAGTTTAGTTTTTTTAAAGGCAGTTAATTATTTTTGAAAATTCTGCCCAATTCTTTCTTCTCCACAAGAATACATATCTTGTTCTGTCTGAAGACAGTTACTGCCATTAGGACGGAAAAAAAGGGGTCCTTTATTTTCCAATCAGAAAGTAGTCCCTTATCCAAAATCAACAATTGACAGCTCTTTATTGCATCTACTTCACGCAATCCAAAGCCAGCCTCACAATCCCTCGGGCGGCCTGAGAGAGCTTTGCTGAATCCATCTCTTCACGTTGGCTTATCTGTCTACCCCTCTATACGTTAGTGGACTACTTTCCTTCCTTTGTACACACTCGTAACTCAAAACCCTGAATCACCAAGAGGATCAAATCAACTGCCCAAAGGCTACCTATAATGAAAAAATAATTTGTTCATGGCAATCTTAAAGGCATTTTCAATAGCACTACAAGTCATACTCTCTGTGACATTAAAACTAAATGCAAATCATTTCTTCCACGTGGCATATACAAAATATACACAGCAATGAATCATTCAATATCAAATATTTTAATCCACGTTTTGTTAAGGGCTTTGAGAAATGATTCTAAATCACCGACATGTAAGTACAGTTTGCAAGACGACTTTTACACAATAGCAGTTATGTAAAACATAAAACTGGCAAAGCTGATATGGAACAACTAATGACCTCTTAACAGTGAGAAACCAAAGGATTCGGCCCTATACTAACTGGTGGGCTATGGAAGGTAGCAAATTTGTTTCATGAACTTACGTTTATCTTCCTAGAGCACACAAACATCACTGGACCTCAAACAAGCTATTAGGTTGGTGCAAAAGTAATTGCGGTTTTTGTCATTAAAATGGCAAAACTACAATTACTTTTGCACCAACCTAATACAATTACAAACTGGTCAGATTATTCAGCAACCGTGTTTGTTTTTAACCCCCAAAAGTGAGCCAAAGACTTCACTAAAAATCACTTCACTGTGATTGAGGGGTGGGGGTTCTAGACTGCAGCGAGTCTTTTCTACATGAGATACACACGAGGAGAGAAAACCTCTATTAATATTAACCCAAGGCAATGCTTTAACACTTTATAGCAGTCACTATGGAAGTTGCTTCACACTACCTGAGTTGAAGTCAGCATGGGACAAATTTGTGGAATGGTTATGCAGGAAGGTCAGAAAGGCTCAAAAGCTTAACAGGTCTAGCCTAACTTCTGTATTTTACAGGAAAGGAAACTAAGGCCCAGATTACTTATGTGACTCTCTGAAGGCCCCCCAGCCAGGCCTAATGTGTTTACTTTGTGTCAACAGAAACCACAACTGTAATTCTAATACAGTACAAGCACATGGTAGTTACTAGTGAACAAGGTTTGAACAAAGTTGACTGAAAAAAAGACATGTCCGGCCATGCAAAAATGTCAACGCACACGTTTTGCCTTTTCAGGCTTTTGCAGAGGAGAAGAGGATGGATAGGACACCTAGGAAACCACTTTCCACCAGGTGGTTTAGCTGTGGTATTTCAGAGTCCTCTCTTCTACAAGCCTTCTTTGGTATCCCAGCAAGAACACCCAACACTTACCTGTTTACTGACCACACAGATGGGGTGAATTCTTAAACTGTCCTTAAGTTGCTGGATTCTGGACTCTAAAAACTCTGGAGGGTCCAGAGCTTTTCCCGTCTTCCCTCTCATCTTCTCCCACTGTCTCTAAGGCCTGGAATCAGGTGGCCTGAGAATACCCCCAGAGGCAAAAATGCTCCACCCTGCCAATTTCCGCGGGTTAGTGTACCCACAGCTTGCGAACTGCAGGTGGTGGCTAGGCGACACTCTTAAATGCTCCTTCCATCAATGACCACTCTACTCCCATTTTGGAGTTCCCATCCGGGGCTTGCTTTCAAGTGCCTTTAAGATCGCCTCTACTGGCCTCTTTTCCCTCACCTCTGTCGACCTACGAAATCAACAGGCCTGCCGGCCTAAGGCAGGCGAATAAACGTGCGAGACCACTGCTGAAATATAATTCAAATGCAGGCTCGGCCTTTTGTTCCTCCTAGGTCAGAGAGGCCAGAAATACCTTCCTGGTAGCATTTCTCGTCTCTCGATCCAGGCTGGTCTTATTATACAACGGATGTCCCTCGGCGTTTGCAGAGAAAGGGCCCTGGGAAGCCATTTAATTGGTTTTGGGGGAGGGGAGGGCGTGAATTAATAAATAACGATAAAAATAGAGAAACCCAAAAAAGTGGCAAACTGGGGGCCCTGGAGGAGGGAAGCACATTCTGTCTAAAGCCCAGGAGGGCAGAAGTTCGGCTTGGGGCTGGAAGACGCCGAGGGGGCAGTTCGGCAGCGCCAGACGCCCCAGCCGACTGGGCCTTAAAGACGACGGGGCTCCCGCTCATAGGCCGGCACCCCTCGGCCCACAAATCCACGGTATCTTTCTTTGCTTTTTTCCCTGGTTTCTCAGGAAACCCTGAAAACGCGGAGGGAGGCCTCACAGGGATAGCAGCCTGCGGCCTCCGCGGCGGTTTCACAGTGACCGGCTCGAGGCCTGGCCAAATCCTCCGCTTCACGCAGGGCCTCGAAGGCCGCAGGCCCCGCCCACGTGGCGGGAGGCCCGGAGCGCAGGGCGCGAGGACCGCCACACAATGGAGGCCAAAGCGGGCCCCGCGCGCCACCGCCGCAGCGAGCCCCCTGCGCGCCGCGGGCGCCGGAAGATTCCAGAACCGGCCCGCCCGGTGGGGGGAGGGGAGAGGAACGCGGATCCCCGAGCTCGTCGGGTCGCGGCGGGTGCCTCAAACCCCTCTCGGCAACTCCACTCAGTCTTCCCAGCCAAACCCAGAGAGAACGACCCCCAGTTTGGGCGTTCCGGCTACCGCCAGCGCGACCGCAGTTCCACCATACTCACCCGTGGACGCCATTTTCTCTCCTTCCTCCTCGTTCTCTCAACGTCCGTCTCCCTCTCGCTTTCCCTCTAGGCGCCGCACTGCGCAGGCGCAAATCCCGCAACCCCGGGCGCGACCATCAGGCCAGGCCACGGGGGTGGGGTCAGGAGGGATGAACCACCGCTTTCTCGTTCTTCGCGTGCGCAACCCTTGTCCCAATCCTCTCTAAAGAGCGCCCGACGTGACACTCGGGCCAAAATAGCACCTAAGGGGCCAGAGCGCCGGTGAGCGGGTCTCAGTGTGAAACCGGAGAGGCTCTCTTCACGAGGCTAGGTTGTTTGGAATGGTTCCGTCCGCTGGCTCTAGGGACCGTCGCTGAAGAGTCTGCCCTGCAGGCAGACGGAGATCGGCGGGAGGGCTGGGGGAAGGGACCCGGACTAGAACAACTGCTGACTAATCCGCGGGCCGCGGGGAATGGGTGGCGCGCCAGCCGGTCGGCCGGGGTCACGCGGCCGGGTGTGCGCGGAATGGATTCAGGGTTCCCCGATCTCGCCCGGGAGCTAGAGTCCCGACTCCCAGCCCGGGTCCCCGACCGGCTTTTCGGGGTTGCTGGGCGCGCTCTGCAGTGAGTACCCGGGACGCGTGGCCCGGGCCAGCGGGGAAGGGCCCCGAGGCCGGTCGGCTAGGTGGGAGGCCTCGAACGCCGTTTCTGGCCCCGAGACCCCGTCCCCGGTAACGGTCGAGGTGGAGCACGCCCTTTAATCATCCCTCATCCAATACCCTTGTTTCTACAGAAGGGGAAACTGAGGTCCAAGGAAATTGAGTATCTTTGCAAAGTCCCCAGCTGAGTTCGAACCAGACAGATCCTGGGACCCCCTACTCTATCCGCCACCCGGAAGAATCTTCGTCCTTGTCTTTCCATTCTGCCCTCCCGGCTTCCCAGTAAGGTAGGCAGGGCCTGGTGGTGCACTGCCCGTTTCATAGATTGAAGAAAGTGAGGTCGAGGGGGCTCAAGTCCCAGTTCCGAGTGTCCACGGGCAAGCCTTTCACCCTTGCTAAGGAGCCCCGAGCTGGGGAATGGTTGTGAGGTGAGGATACAGGAGGAGGTTTACGGTGGGTGTCTTGGCCCCAAACCCTGCCTCCAGGCAAGGCTGGCCCTGCCCACCTCTCTGGACCTCTAACCCCAGCCCCCTAGCTGGATACCCGGGTCTACGAAGGGCAGGGTTCACCTTCAAATCCCTCAGCAGGACCAGGAGTCAAGCTAGTGTCCTTTTTTCAGTGAACATATATAAAGCACTGGTTGTGTGCTGCGAATACCCTGGGAAAGGTGGGGTTTGATCAGAGGAGCCATGAGCTCAGACCACCTGCCTAGGGAGACAGACTGGTCAAGCTGTGCTCCTAAGGATAAGATCCCTGATGTTGGGGGGCCAGAGGAGGGGAAGGGATATTTGAGCTGGGCTTCCAAGAGTAAAATAGGAGTTTGCCTGCTGGCGAAATGGAGGGAAGGACAATGCAGGCTGAGGAGCTTTCCACATTTTTCCTGCAGGAAACTGGTAGCTGTGGAGAACGCGCTTGGCAGGGGAGCAAATTAGGCAGCCTTCTTGTCTCTCTGGGATCCTGCTTCCTGCCCTGAATCAGCTCAGTGGGAGTCCTGGGACAGAGAGGCTTGACCAGGGACCTACAGGCCCTGGAGGACAGGCTGGATGCAAGAGGAGAGCACAGGGAAGAAGGCCTTGCTTTGGTGAGCAGGGAAAGGCCATGTTTGAGGGCCAAAGCTGGGACCAGCTAGGCTGGAGCAGCCACCTCCATATTGAGGCCTTCTCGATGGGCCAGTTGGTGGCTACCAACGCCCGCCATGATTAGTGGGGATTGCTATGATTTATGGAGCAAGAGTTGTGGGCCAGGGCCTACCTTAGCCTATTCCTTTTTATTTCATCATCCTCTGAGGAAAGGAATTTCTGAATTCCCATTTTACAGATGAGAAGGGAGAGGTTCATCTGTAAAATGAGGCTCATCTGTAAAAAGATGAGGTTGGAAACTTGCCTTGGGACACGGAGCAGAAAGAGGTGGAGCCCATACTGGAGCCTTCCTGTGGAAAGGGGAGCTACGGCCAGAGGGGCTGTGCCAGTAAGGATGCAGGAGGAGGCTTATGGTGGATGGGCTCACCCTCAAAGGGGATGTCTCAGTCCCAGGTCTCTTAGTGTGGCTCAAGGTGTGGGACTCCTGCCCTTCTGCCCCACCCTTCCCCGGTCTGCTTGCCCATTGGCTGGCCCCACTCCAGGGTCAAGGGCAACTGAAACCATCTGGAGCATTAAGGCTGGAGGGTAGGGGAGGAAGGAGGGAGGTAGTAGCCTGAGGGAAGGGGGAGGACAGAAGCGGGCTAGAGATGGCCCTGAATTCGCCCAGGGGGGTGAGGGGCTGAACCCCTCTTTTTGGGAGTTTAGGGCCCATCAGGACTCAGGAGTCTCTATGCCTGTCCCCTGCCAGTCCTTAAACAGAGGTGAGTGGAATGGCAAGATGGCTTATGAGTGCATGGGTTAGGGTCTGAGCTCCACTATGGCCGAGCTGCTGGGCCTGCCTCTCCAGCCTGTTTCCACCTCTGTAAAATAGGGCTGTTGATAAGGTGCTTGAGAGGGTATTGGTGAGACAAAACCTCCAATAACGACTTGTTATTGTTTTCTTTTACCCCCAGCGCACAGCCCTAGGACCACCCTTGACCATCCTCAACCAAGCTATGCATGCCAGGGGCTCCCATGGCCCACTGTCCCCGGCGCTGCCTCTCGCCTCCTCAGTCCTGATGCTGCTGATGAGCAGCCTGTGGCTGGTGGGGGCCGGCCCCAGCCTGGTCCTGGCCCCGGAGCTGTTGCTGGACCCCTGGCAGGGTGAGGGCCAGCCACGTGGACCTTGGAGGAAGCAGGAGACTTGCTGTAGGGCCTGGGCCCAGTTGGCAGGAGCAGCACAAGGCCTCCAGGGGTCAAGCAGGGATGGGGCCCAGTGTCCCGGGGGAAGCGTGGCCTTAGGACCATGCTCAGTACATCCACAGCCAAGAAGGGAGGCAGAGGATTTGGCAGGGTGGGCTGGAACCTGTGGGTAGGAGTGCTTTTCTCATGGTTTCCCGGTCTGGCAGCTTTTCCTTGAAATAAGAACTAAGGCTGAGCGCAGTGGCTGACGTCTGTAATCCCAACACTTTGGGAGGCTGAGGCAGGTGGATCACTTGAGGTCAGGAGTTCGAGACCAGCCTGACCAACATGGTGAAACCCTGTCTCTACTAAAAATACAAAAATTAGTTGGGCGTGGTGGCACGTGCCTGTAATCTCAGCTGCTCGGGAGGCTGAGGCAGGAGAATCACTTGAACCTGGGAGGTGGAGGTTGCAGTGAGTTGAAGTTGTGCCACTGCACTCTGGCCTGAGTGATAGACTGAGACTTTGTCTCAAAAAAAAAGAGAAAACAACTAAGACTTTCAGCTAAGCATGAGGATGGAGGAGGAGGTGTTGGGGGTTCGAGGAGGGACCTTAGCTGAGCACCTGTTTCCCAATCATAACAACTCCAGTTTGTATTTGAGGACCCCCAATGATGCTCAGAGAGGTTAAGTGATTTGACCAGGGTTACACAGCTTGAGGGAATGGGGTAGCTCCAGGATTGAAGCAGGCCATCTCATGCTCTCAGCCAGGTATGATTTAGTAAATACAGAAGCAGGCCATCTCATGCTCTCAGCCAGGTATGATTTAGTAAATACAGAAGCAGAGTACCTTCATGGTGTCTGGGACATAGTGAGTGCTCAGTTGCAGGTTGTCAGTGCAAAGACTGAGTGGCAGGTGCGGTGTGTTCTGTCTAATACCACAGAGGCATAGCCACAGTGTTTGGAAGTCCTTGGTCCCGTCCACCAATGATGAAGGGCTGACTGTGGGCAGACTGGCTCCTGGGGAGGGGAGGTGGGCTCAGCAGGTGGCCCTGGTGTAGGGTAACCTTCAACCTAGCACACCTGGGACAGCCTTGGATGTTGGGGCCACTAACCTGGCACATAAGCCCCTTCTCTCTCCCAGTGCACCGGCTGCTGACCCATGTCCTGGGCCACACGGCCCTGCCGGGCCTGCTCCTGAGCCTGCTGCTCCTGCCCACTCTGGGCTGGCAGCAGGAGTGCCACCTGGGCACGTTGAGATTCCTGCATGCCTCAGCTCTGCTCGCCCTGGCTTCTGGGCTGCTGGCAGTACTGCTGGCAGGCCTTGGGGTGTCCGGTGCAGCCGGCAGCTGTGGATACATGCCTGTCCACCTGGCCATGCTGGCTGGGGAGGTACACCACCCTAAACGGCCCCGTGGGGCACTGCCACCATGGCTGCCACCGTGGCTGCTGCTTGTCCTGACCCCACTGCTCAGCTCTGAGCCACCCTTCCTGCAGCTCCTTTGTGGCCTCCTTGCTGGCCTGGCCTGTATCCTTTGCCTGAGCCCAGGGCCCGTGGGGATGTGTGGGTTCTGTGGGTGGGTGCCTAGGAAGGAAGTGGCACAAAGGGGTGAAGTCCCAAGCAATACCAAGGAGCCGTGCACACACATTCCAGGAGCTTCTCCAAGTCTTCCTCTGGGACATGCTCTGGGCTGGGACCTGGGGGGGTCATGGCCTGGTGGAGGTGCCAATTACAATGTAAAGGGCTCCGTGGGCTCCCTGTAATATCAATGCCATTCTTCACAGAAATAGAAAAAATAATCCTAAAATTTATATGGAACCACAAAAGGCCCTGAATAGCCAAACCACTCTGAGCAAAAAAATAAAAGTTTAAAAAATTAAAAGCCTGGCCAGGTGCAGTGGCTCACGCCTGTAACCCCAGATCTTTGGGAGGCCAGGCGAGCAGATCACTTGAGGTCAGGAGTTTGAGACCAGCATGGTGAAGCCCCATCTCTACTAAAAATTAAAAACTTAGGCCAGGCACAGTGGCTTACGCCTGTAATCCCAACACTGGGAGGCCAAGGTGGGCGGATCACAAGGTCAGGAGTTCGAGACTAGCCTGGCCAACGTGGTGAAACCCCATCTCTACTAAAAATACAAAAATTAGCTGGGCGTGGTGGCGTGCGCCTGTAATCCCAGCTACTTAGGAGACTGAGGCAGGAGAATTGCTTGAACCTGGGAGGCAGCAGCTGCAATGAGTCGAGATCATGCCACTGCACTCCAGCCTGGGCGACAGGGCGAGACCCCAGTCTCAAAGAAAACCCCAAAAAACAAAAATTAGCTGGGCGTGGTGGCAGGCGCCTGTAGTCCCAGTTACTTGGGAGACTGAGGCAGGAGAATTGCTTGAATCCAGGAGGCAGAGCCTGCAGTGAGCCAAGATAGTGCTGCTGCACTCCAGCCTGGGCGAGACAGCAAGACTCCCTCTCAAAAAAAACAAAAGCCTAAGTGAATGGAAAGATCTCATGTTCATGGATTGCAATACTTAATATTGTTAAAATGTTAATGCTACCCAGTTGATTTATAGATCCCACACAATTCTTATCAAAATCTCAGTTGTCTTTTTTTGTTGTTGCAGAAATTAGCAAGCTGGTCCTAAAATTAATATGGAAATGTAAGAACCCAGAATACCTCAGATAATCTTGAAAAAGAAAAGCAAACCTGGAAGACTTACACTTTTCAATTTCAAAACTTAAAACTACAAAAGTGGCCGGGCGCAGTGACTCACGCCTATAATCCCAGCACTTTGGGAGGCCAAGACAGATCACTTGAGGTCAGGAGTTCAAGACCAGCCTGGCCAACATGGTGAAACCTCATCTCTACTAAAAATACAAAAATTAGCAAGGCGTGGTGGTGCATGCCTGTAATCCCAGCTGTTCAGGAGGCTGAGGCAGGAGAATTACTGGAACCTGGGAGACAGAGGTTGCAGTGAGCTGAGACTGCACCACTGCACTCCAGCCTGGGCAACAGAGTAAGACTCTGTCTCCAAAAAGAAAAAAAAAAACCGTACAGAATTATAATAATCAAGATATTGTGGTACTGGCATCAGGACAGACATACAGATCAATGGACTAGAATTGACGATCTAGAAATAAACTGTTACATTTACTGTATAGTCAATTTATTTTGACAACAGTGCCAAGTTGATTCAATGAGGAAAAGAATATTCTTTTTAATGGTGCTAGAGGTTGGGTGAAGTGGCTCACGCCTGTAATCCTAGCACTTTGGGAGGCTGAGGTGAGCTGATTTCTTGAAACCAGCAGTTCGAGACCAGCCTGGCCAACATGGTGAAACCCTGTCTCTACTAAGAATACAAAATAATTAGCCAGGTGTGATGGCACGTGCCTGTCGGGAAGCTGAGGCAGGAGAATTCCTTGAACCTCGGAGGTGGAGGTTGCAGTGAGCTGAGATTTCACCACTGCACGTCAGCCTGGGTGACAGAGCGAGACTGTCTCAAAAATAAATAGTGCCACAGTGCTATTTATTGGGTGTTCTGCTTCTGAGAGAGAGAGATTTTTTTTTTTTTTTTTTAATTTTTTAGAGACAGGGTCTCATTTTGTCACCCAAGCTGGAGTGTGGCGACGCCGTCATAGCTCACTACAGCCTCAAACTCCTGGGCTCGAGCGATCCTCTCGCCTCAGCCACCTCAGTAGCTGAGACCACGTCCAGCTAATTTTAAAATTTTTTTGTAGAGAAAGGGTCTATGTTGCCCAGGCTGGTCGTGAACTCCTGGCCTCAAGTGATCCTCCCGTCTCAGCCTCCCAAAGTGGTGGGATTATATAGCTGTAAGCCACTTCGTCCAGCCCTAAGATGATTCATACCTATCGGGGAAAACAGTGCCACTGGAGAGAACAGGCTGGCCCCTGTCCTCTGGATTGGGGACAGGAGTTATCCAGGCCTGTCTGAAGGCAAGAGCAGGTGTGTCTATGGGACTTCTTCCAGGAAGGGTGGACCTTGAGTTACAGACCTGAAAAGGTGCATAGGGTTCTGGGAACAGAGGGGGTCAGGGGTGAGCCCAGGCTTTGGGGTAAGGCATACCTGGCTCTGGCTGAGTAGTTTCAGGCAGATCCCTCTTCCTTTCTGAGCCTCTCCTGCTGACCAGGGTGACGCTATTCCATGCTGGGCCACAGTGAGGAGATGGGAGGGAATGGTGGCCAGCACACTTGGCATGGGGCCTGGCCTGTGGCGTGGGCCCACCCCTGGCTGCTTTTGGTTTTCCTTGACTGGCCGCCCTGCCCTGGGCAGACAGACGCAGCTGGGGCCTTCCGGTGGCTGGAACCCTCAGAGCGACGGCTGCAGGCGCTGCAGGAGGGCGTTTTGTGCGGGACCTTGGCGGGGTGCTGGCCCCTGAGGCTCCTTCCCACCCCGGGCAGCCTGGTGGAGCTGCCTGTCACCCATCCTGCCGGAGTGAGGTGAGGGTGATGGGGGGGATGCCAGCCCAGGTGGGCACTGTGGCAGGGCTGGCAGTCAGGCCCTCTTCTGTTCCCACTCCCCTAGGCCTCCCATCCCTGGACCGCCTTATGTAGCCTCCCCTGACCTCTGGTCCCACCGTGAAGGCTCAGCCCTGTCCCCACCAGGCCTGAGGCCTGTGCAGCCCACCTGGGAGGGCTCCTCAGAGGCCAGCCTGGACTGGGCTGGGGCCAGCTTCTCCCCAGGGACTCCGATGTGGGCGGCCTTGGATGAGCAGATGCTGCAGGAGGGCATCCAGGCCTCACTTCTTGACGGGCCAGCCCAGGGGCCCCAGAGTGCACCATGGCTGTCCAAGTCCTCTGTCTCCTCTCTGCGGTAAGGTGGAGTGGGCAGAGGGGGGGGTCCCCTCGTGTAGGGGCCGATGTGGCCCTGACACTCCCCACTTGTCCTCCCACCCCCCACAGGCTGCAGCAGCTGGAGCGCATGGGCTTCCCCACGGAGCAGGCGGTGGTGGCACTGGCAGCCACAGGCCGCGTGGAGGGTGCCGTGTCACTGCTGGTTGGAGGACAAGTGGGCACTGAGACCCTGGTGACCCAGGGAAAGGGTGGGCCTGCCCACTCCGAGGGTCCTGGGCCTCCCTAGCCCAGGCAGAGAGTGAGGCACAGGCAGGCCCTTGGGTACTAAGGGCTGGGCTGCATGTGGGTAGCCTGAGCTCCTGCTCTGTCTATTGAGGACCACAGTGGGGAGCAGGGGCACCTCTGGAGGCAGGAGAGGCCAGCATGCTGCCCTAGTATGTGTTTAGAATAAAAACCAGTTTGTTTTTCAACCTGGACCTCCTTGGAGGCAGCAGTTGTGTTTGACTCTTCTGTGTTGGCATCAGGGGGATGAATGAATGAGCGAGCACCAAACGAATGACCAGTTGTGGGAGAGCTGTTCCCTGATGTCCGGAGACACAGGCTTCCTGGCCCTGCACCATGTAGCCTGTACCTCCAGGAGGCTCTGTCCTCCAACACAGAGCATTCTTCACCACCCATTTCCAGCTCTCCTCCCATCGTATTCTCATTCCTAGCTGCCCCCATCTAACCACACACTCAGACCAGGCTGCGGGGAATCAGGTAGGGGCCTTTATTGGCCAGCACACATCTACCTCCTGGCATCTGTCACAAGCATTTGTGGGAGCAGGCAGCCCCTTCTCCATGTCCCCATCCCCAACCTGAGATGTGGGAGGGCCTGGGGGCTCAGAGGGGAGAAATGAGGCAAGAAGCCCCTGGTGATCCAGTCAGAGGATTGGGCAGCTTGACCTCGGGGTGGGGAACCCAGCACTGGACAACAAGGAGGGAGGGGCACAGGAGGGCTCCCCGAGGTTTGGTTGGGGAGGAGAGGGAGGAGGACTGCTCCCTGCCCTGTCATCCCTGCATGTGCTAAGCCCCAACTCCTGAGCCCTCCTGTGTCCCTCAGTGCCTTTGGGCCTGGATACTCAGACAGCAGATGAGACGAAGCCTTGTACCTCTACCCCTCCTTGAAGGCCTGCCTCCCCCCACTTCACAGAGGGAAACTGAGGCCCAAGCCTCTCCTCTCAACCCCTGCTCAGCCTCAGACATGTGTATGGTGCCAGGACTGAGACCTGCTTACCCCTAAGGCCTAGATGGCAGAAGGGACCCTGAGGATATTAATAAATATGGACGGGCGGTCCCTGGAGGCAGCTGGCCGAGTCCAGGTAGGAGGGGAAGCCTGGCCTTGTCTGCCCCAAGGGCCGCCACCGCCCTCAGCCTCTTTCGTCCCGGCTCCTGGGGGCCACGGTCCGGTAGTTGGCTGCATGTCCGCCCCTCTTGCCCCGAAGGAGGCTGGGGGTGCCTGTGCCGGCAGGGCCTGCCCCAGACCCCATCTCTGGTTCTGCCGGAGGGAAGGAGAAGGAGAGAGGCCACATCAGGGGGGTTCATGTGAGGTACCCACCTCCCCTTGGCCCTCTAGGGGGTGGCAGAACTGGGCACCCTCTGCCAGGTATAATCCACCCTAGTATCTGGCTGCAGAGCTGTGGGAAAGGGGGTCTACAGATAGGGGTCTGTCAGGACTTACCAGCCCCCCCAACCCAAGGAGAGCACTCAGCGCTTCTGTTTGATTCCTGCTTTGTCAAGTGGGGTTAACCACACCCGCCGCCTTTAGGAAGTGTTTAGCATGCCGTGAATGCTTCACGTAAAGGCTGCTTCTTGATTCATTTTGGGGTGGAGGTGTGCCCTGAATCATCCCTATGTGGTAGCTGGGTAAACTGAGGCTAGGGAACAGACTTGGGCTAGGCCACCAGTTGGGGGGAAGGGCTTAGGAGGCCAGGCTCTGCCACTGACCTACTGTGCAGTCTTGGGTGAGCTGGACCTCTATCAGGGTCTCAGTCGTCTCATTGCTAAAACAGGGCAGTTCCGGACGGAACCGGAAAACTACTCATCTTTCAAAACCAAGGGTAGGAGCTATCTCCTCCAGGAAGCCTTCTGTGACTATCATCTCAGCCCTTCCCGAAGTAAAATGAGCAGGCCAGGCAGGTCAGAATAGGCTGTTTTTCTAGGGGGAGATGGACACTCAGGGAGGAGAGGGCCATGGGGGAGGACTCGGCTAAGCCTCCATAGGACAGATACTTGGGTTCTGGTGAACACCAGGTTCCCATTGAGGGCACTGCTAGGGAGTGGGCTATCCCCTCGTAATCATGACTGTGCCCTGACCCTGTGTGGCCCAGCCACCCGTACACCTCTGGGTTGAGATGAGGGCTCTTGGAGCAGACAGACATATGTGGTCACTGAAAGGGACATTCCATGCCTTAACTCAAGGAGCATGGGAGGGGAGCGGCACAGAGCACTGGCCCCAGTGCCAGCTAGGATCATGTACTGGTCCTACTCTGCCAGTTATGTGGCCTTGGGCAAGTCGCAGAACCTCTGAGTGTCATCTGGAGCTTAGGGATAAATAGTCCCGTTTTTACACCCTTGTGATACATGTGTTTACCATGACCAGGACTGGAAAGTGGTTTTCACAGGAAATGCTGGATTATTATGGTTACTAGGTTGGTGTCGCTTCCACCCAGGTCTCCTGCAGGTCTGGTCCCTGTGAGTTTGTCACAATCAAATTTGGGGCCCTGGATGAGTGGCAGAGTCAGCAAACTTTTGCTGGTGAAGCCCAAAGGGCCAGCATGTTAGAGGAGAGACCTGGGGTGGACCCCTAGCCTGACCATTCCCATTCCTGTGACCCTGAAGCAGTCACAAGAGCCTCCGAGCCTCTGTTTCTTCATCTGTAAAATGGCCATGGCATCGCTCACCTAGCAGGCTTACTACTCTAAGAGACTGGAGATGATCCATCCAGCCCAGGTGGGCCAGACACGTGGCAGCTGATACTATTATAATTATTGATTATAACCTAAACAGGAACCCCATCTGGGTCTTCAGTAGCACCTGATGTGTATGTTGGGCCAATGGGGAGGGTCGCATCTCCCACTCCTCCGACCTGTCCCTTCAAGCCCCGACCCAAGCTGGCTCGAGGGGCCACTGGCAGTGGGTGTGGGACTTTTGAGGTGCCTGGCACTTTTCTCCCTGGGCTGTCAAAGACAGAGCTGGCCGAAGGCAGGGACAGATCCAGAGCCATGGTGGCCCAAATGTGTCCCTTCTGGCTCCTGCCCCAATCCTCAGAGAGAAGGTGGGGACACCTAAAAAGGTTCTGAGAGCCTGAGATTTGGTCCTTGGCCCCTCTCTGTAAGAGGGGAGGAGGTCTGGGAGCTAGGCACTGAAGTTTCTAGAAGTTAGAGAAGCATGCGGCACTGTGGGAGGAGCTTTGGAAGCAGACTCCACACCCTTCCCAGCCTCTGGGCCTCTGCACAGGCAGGACTCTCTCAAGGCTGCCCTGCCCACTTCCCCACCTGGCACACTCATTGGGATCTTCCAGGACCCAACACAGAGTCCACTCTTCCAAGAAGCCTTCTCTAACCCCTAGGGACAAGTGACTGTTCCTCACCCACATCCTTCCGTGCTCCCCTACCCCATATCTCTGTAGATACGATTCCCTGCCACTCATGGCCAGCTCCCCAAGGCCGGCACCTATCTATACTCCAGAGTGCCAGTGCCCAACCAGGCCTGGCTTTCAATGAGTGTTCTCTACGGTTTTGCTGGATGAAGGAGGCTGGGCTCTAACCTTAACTCTCCTTCCTGCTTGGGACCTAAGTTTCTCAGTCTTTTTGTTTTTGAGCAAGAAGGGTCAGCCTTTGGCAAAGAGGATATTGGGGAAACAATCTGAGGTTTTCTTTTCTTTTCTTTTTTTTGAGACGGAGTCTCGCTCTGTCTCCCAGACTGGAATACAGTGGTGCGATCTTGGCTCACTGCAACCTCCGTCTCCCGGATTCAGGTGATTCTCCTGCCTCAGCCTCCCGAGTAGCTAGGATTACGGGCGCCCACCACCATGCCTGACTAATTTTTAGTAGAGATAGGGTTTCGCCATGTTGCCTAGGCTGGTCTCGAACTCCTGACCTCAGGTGATCCGTACGCCTCAGCCTCCCAAAGTGCTAGGATTACAAGCGTGAGCCACTGCGCCCAGCCTCTCAGTCTTTAAAATAGATGCGAGGTTGGACATGATGTGGAGGCCTCTGTGCACTGTTGTGAGATGGGCTGTGAGATGGTGTGGCAGGGCAGGTGAGGAACAGAGCTCAGACCGTCAGGCAGCCAATCCCTTCCTTTCTTCAGGGCCAGCCACAGGCTCCAGTTTCATGAGGAAAGACCTCAGCTTCATTCCCAGGAGCCAGACGCAAGGCGGGGTACCACCCACTGGTGTCTAACCAACTCCTGTGCTACCCCATCCTGCCTTCTAGGACCTTCTCGATCTAGGCCCTGCCAGATTCTGTCGCTTCTAGGCTCCTTCTGGTCTCTTGGCCTTCGCTCATGCTGTTTCTCTGCCTGTTCACTCTCCCCAGATCCTTGCCCTTCAGGTCTCCACTTAGATATCACCCTCCAGGAAGACCTCCCTCAACCCCCTCCAACCTCCTCTGGGCCAGGTCAGAGGCACTTCTGTATTCCCATGGCTGCCGGTACTCCCTTCCCTGCAGTGTACCTCACCTTGGGTTTCTCTACCAGTGTCAGGGTTCTCCTGAGCGCCCCCAGCACCCTACACTCCTCGAGGGCAGGACTATGTCTGTCTTATCTTGTGGAGCCTGTCCCAATAAGGTGCCTGGCACAGAGCAGGTATTCATTCACTCGAGTGACCAGAGCCTTCTCTCTGCCAGGCACCATCTGCTGGCTGGCTGGCTGGCTGAAGAATGAGTGTCCGCTGGCCTGGGCCGAGCATTGGAAGGCACCTTCTGCATGCCCAGGCCCTTCCTGGAAGAGGCTGCCCCTGCCTGCCCGCCCTGCCATTACCTGGCCAGATGATGGCTTCCAGCAGGGTGACCCGTCTGGCCAGGAGCTCCAGCTGAGCCTGCTGCTGCAGGAAGCTCTGTAAGCTAGGAGCCTGATGGGAGATGGAGAAGAGCAGACGGTGCGAGTCTGGCCTCTGAGGGCTGGGCTGGGAAGCCAAGCCGGGAGGGTGGGAGGGCACTGCCAGCTGCCATCAGGGCAGGAGCCTGGGAGTGAGTCTCAGTACTGAGACTTCAGTCTCCCCTCCTATGGTGGGGACAGGGCTGGCCTGGATCCTCAAGTAACCACATGGGTGGGGAGTTTCTGGGTGAATGCTTGGGGTGAGAGCCTGGCTCTCTTAGTCCCCTAAAGGGACCAATAGAACACGTTAGGAGGACCAAGGGGAAAACTGCAAAGGGGACACCTGAGGCCAGGAGGGTCTGCCTTGTGAGAGCCTCTGGGGGATTATGGGAGAGGAAGGTCAGAACTGGTAGGTAGTGCATTACCCAGAGTCCCCTGGGGCCTGAGCCTGGCTCTGTCACCCACAGTCCCCTGCCCTTCTGGAGTCTTGCTCCACGACCTATTGTCCTGCGGGCCTGACTCTGTTACCCATGATTTCTCTAGAGCTGAAGGCTGACTAGAGTCTGGATCCATTACCTGTAATCCTGTTGCCCTGAGCTGTGATTTGGTTACCCATGATCCCTTGCACTGCAGGAGTCTGGCTCTGTTACCCACAATCCCACTGCTAGACTGGAGTTTGGTTCCATTGCCCATAATTTCTTCCAAACTTGAAATCTGTTATCTCTGGTTCCCTGCAGGCCTAGAAACCACATTACCCATAATGCCTAGAGGCCCAGGTCTGACCACAGCAGTAGAGCCTGGGTTTCTAGGGTACCCCTGCACCCATGGAGGAGGGAACCAGTCATTGAGGGATGGGTGGTTGTGGTCTCTCAGGTCCATGCTTGCCTGGGACAGGCACCTTCTCCAGTCTCATGACTGGGCTCAGGCCAGTTCCACCCCAGAAGGGCTTGGGGAAGGCTGGCAGGCAGGGGCTGGACCGTCTGTCCATCTGTCTGTCTCTACTCACCATAGAGCCCAATCATTGTTTCCAAGATTAAAACCCTCTCAGCTAAAATCTTCAAAGCCTCGCGTAGTTGGTGCAACCCCTCCCCCTGTGGAGGAAAGAGACAGATGCAGCCGTGAAGGGGGCAGGGGAGGGGACCCCGCAAAGCCCGTCAGTGGCCCATGCCCCACCCAGGACATGCACCTGCAGCCCCCACACTACCTGCCACAGCCCAGGGTCCATGGACAGCCAGAACAAGACCGGTTGAGGACAGGAGGGGGACAACAAGGCAGGCGGAAGGAAGCAACCCCTGCGGGACCTCCCAGAAGGTCCCGTTGGATCCCAGCTGGCTGCTCTCCTACACTGCCGCAAATCCTGCTGCGCTGAAGGTGGGGCGAGCCAATCTTCAGGGGCAGAACGGCCACCCCAGAGGCTGCTGGGAGTCCTCCTGTCTTCTAATGTCTGTCACTCAGCACCAGTTGCTCTCCCAACACCTGCATGACTATATTCCTTGGTCACCTATATGTTTATTTACTTCACATTCTTTTTGCTGTAAATCACTACATTAGCCTCACCCTAATTACTCTGATCAGTGAGCTCAGGCTAGTTACCAGTATTTTCACTTATGCCCAAATGAATATATGGATGTTCCTTGACTTGCAATGGTGTTTCATCCAGATAAACCCAGTGTAAGTTGAAAATATCGCAAGTCAAAACCGCATCTTTGAGACGGAGTTTCGCTCTTGCTTCCCAGGCTGGAGAGAAATGGCACGATCTTGGCTCACCACAACCTCCACCTCCCAGGTTCAAGCGATTCTCCTGCCTCAGCCTCCAGAGTAGCTCATGCCCTACCACGCCCGGCTAAATTTGTATTTTCAGTAGAGACAGGGTTTCTCCATGTCGGTCAGGCTGGTCTGGAACTCGGCCTCAGGTGATCCGCCCGCCATGGCCTCCCAAAGTGCTGGGATTACAGGCATGAGCCACTGTGCCCAGCCAATACGACTTTTTTTTAAGAGACAAGGGTCTTGCTACGTTGCCCAGGCTGGTCTCGATTTCCTGGCCTCAAGTGATCCTTCTATCTCAGCTTCCCAAAGTGTTGGGATTACAGGCGTAAGCCACCATCCCTGGCCAAAAAAGTGCATTTTGACATACAATATTTTCAACTTACGATGCGCTTATTTGGAAGTAATGAGGAATATACTGAAAGCCTATATTGCTTTTGCACAACTGTAAAGTTGAAAAATTGTAATTTGAACCATCATAAGTTGGGGACCATCAGTGTGTCAATAAAATTAGACAACGTTTGAGTTACACTGCTTTTGGAGAACTTGCGCTTAAATGCTGACAAACCTGAGGCTCAGGCCTCTGCCTCTTCCCCAGCAATTCACGCTTTGAACTCCCTGCCTGGAAAACAGTGCTCACCTCTCCCAGGGCTTAGACTATGCCAGGTCCACATTCTGGCACATCCTGATGCGTCGCCCTCAGCCCAGCCCTCTCCTCTTAGCAGTACAGGTCTGCTTCTCCCTGTCTCTGGCTCCCAGAACCCTGGCACTGGGCTCACAAAGCCCCTCCTCCAAGGCCACCAGCTCTGGGGCTCCCCACTCCCCAAGTGGTGCCAGCTGCTACCCAGGGCTCATGCCAGAGACCTCATCTCTTCCTCCCCATCTGCATCCTTTCCTTCCCCAGCATACAGTCCACAGTCTTGACAACACTCCATACTCCCTCATTCCTTCCTCTTTCCTAGTCCAGAAACAAAGCTATTTCCAGAATGTAGATCTCTCAATTCCAGCAGCATGCCAGGATGACTAATAGAACTATCCCAGCCCTGATGACATCTGGAAATCTCTCTTGGTGTCCTTTACTCAGTACAGATAAGTGAAGGGATGGACAATATGTATAATTGTATAATTACAAGCCAACCCTTTAAGGTTGTTGCTTCTCACAAAACCATCTAAACAACTGAGAAGTCTCTCAATATGTCCATCATGAGCCTGCTCGCTGGGGCCGACCCTTGTGATCCAGCTGTCCTGTCCACATCACATGGATTGGGCGACCCTCAGGCTGCTGAATGGCCATTTCAGCCTGGGGGTCCCAGGGTCACCACGGGCTGCATGCCAAAGTAATCCCCCTTTGAGTATTGCAGGGGCAGGATCTAAAAATGAATGACCTTCACTGGGCACAGTGGCTTACACGTGTAATTTCAGTGCTTTGGGAGACCAAAGTGGCAGGATCACTCAAGGCTAAGAGTTTGAGACCAGTCTGGGGAACATAGCAAGACCCCATATCTACAAAAAATTAAAAAATTTGGGTGGGCACGATGGCTGTCATGTAATCCCAGCACCTAGTGACACTTTGGGAGGCCAAGGTGGGTGTATCACTTGAGGTCAGGAGTTCTAGTGCAGCCTGGCCAACATGGTGAAACCCCATCTCCACTAAAAATACAAAAATTAGCTGAGCATGGTGGCGTGCACCTATAGTCCCAGCTACTTGGGAGGCTGAGGCAGGAGAATCACTTGAATCCAGGAGGCAGAGGTTGCAGTGAGCTGAGATCACACCACTATACTCCAGCCTGGGTGACGGAGGGAGTATCCATCTCAAAAAAAAAAAAAAAAAAAAAAAAAAAAGAAAGAAAAAATATTAGTTGGGTGTGGTGGCGCACACCTGTACTTCTAGCTACTGTGGAGGCTGAGGTGGGAGGTTCACTTGAGCACAAGAGTTTGAGGCTACAGTGAGCTATGATTGTGCCACTGCACTCCAGGATAGGTGACAGAGCAAGATCATGTCTCAAAAAAAGCTGGGGGGCCTGGCATGGTGGCTCACACCTTAATTCTGACACTTTAAGAAGCCAAGGTGAGAGGATCACTTGAGCCCAGCCAGGGCAACATAGTGAGACCCCATCTCAAAAAAAAAAAAAAAAAAAAAAAAAAGGCCCAATACAGTGGCTCATGTCTGTAATCCCAGCACTCTGGGAGGCTGAGGTGGGTGGACTGCTTGAGCTCAGGAGTTACAGACCAGCCTAGCCAACATGGCGAAATCCCATCTCTACTAAAAATACAAAAATTAGCCAGGCATGGTGGTGTGTGCCTGTAGTCCTGGCTACTTGGGAGGCTGAGGTGGGAGGATTGATGCCCAGGAGGCTGAGGCTGCATTGGGCCGAGATTGTACCACTGCACTCTGGCCAGGGCGACAGAAGCCCTGTCTTAAAAAAAGAAAAAATTAAAAAATTAGCCAGGCGTGGTGGTGTGTACTTGTAATTCCAGTACTTTGGGAGGCTGAGGTGGGAGGGTGGCTTGGGCCCCTGAGGTGGAGGCTGCAGTGAGCCATGATCACGCCACTGTACTCCAGCCTGGGCAACACAGCAAGACCCTATCTCAAAAAATAAAAAATAAAAAAAGATGATCTTAAAAAATTCCAGGCTGAGCACGGTGGCTCACGCCTGTAATCCCAGCACTTTGGGAGGCTGAGGCGGATAGATCACCTGAGGTCAGGAGTTCAAGACCAGCTTGGCCAACGTGGAAAAACCCTGTCTCTACTAAAAAAATATATATACATATATACACACACACACACACGTATATATGTATGTGTATATATACGTATATATATGTGTATACATATATACACACACGCAAAAATTAGCTGGGTGTGGTGGCACATGCCTGTAATCCCAGCTACTCAGGAAGCTGACGCAGGAGAATTGCTTGAACCCAGGAGGCGGAGGTTGCGGTGAGCAGAGATCATGCCATTGCACTCCAGCCTGGGCAACAGAGCAAGACTCTATCTCAAAGGAAAAAAAAAAAAGATGAAAAAGATACTCCATTAAGCCATTCCCAGCATGGACAATGGGACAAGCTGACATGAGCCTCCTAACGAGGTACAATAAAAGGCACCACAAGTGCCCCTGCCAAGAGTATTTAGCCTACATCTCATCATGAAGAAACAATCAGACAAATTTAAATTGTGGGACATTCACACAAAGACAAAGTCAAGAGAAGATGAAAAAGGCAGGAGGCCTGTTTCAAAAGAGACTAGAAATGTGGCAACCAAACGCAATGTGTGAAAACCTTGATTAGATTTTAGACTTGACTGATTGATTGATTGAGACAAGGTCTTGCTCTGTTGCCCAGGCTGGAGTGCAGTGGTGTGATCATGGCTCACTGTAGCCTTAACTTTCAGGACTCGGATGATCCTCCTGTCTCAGTCTCCCAAGTAGCTGGGACTACAGGTGTGTGCCACCACACCCAGCTAATTGGAAAAAAATATTTTTTTTTTTTTGTAGAGACAGGTGTCTCCCTATGTTGCCCAAAATGGTCTCAAACTCTTGGGCTCAAAAGAGCCTCCTACCTTGGCTTTCCAAAGTGCTGGGATTATAGGCATGAGCCACCTTGCCCAGCCAGATCTTGGACTTTGAAAAAAAAAGAGCTTTAAAAGGCATTTTGGGGGCCAGGTGTGGTGGCTCACACCTGTAATCCCAGCACTTTGGGAGGCTGAGGCGGGCGGATCACCTGAGATCAGGAGTTTGAGATCAGCCTGGCCAACATGGTGAAACATCGTCTCTACTAAAAATACAAACATTAGCCGGGCATGGTGGCAGGCACCTGCAATCCCAGCTACATGGGAGGCTGAGACAGAAGAATCGCTTGAACCCAGGAGTCAGAGGTTGCAGAGAGCAGAGATTGTGCCATTGCACTCCAGCCTGGGCGACAAGAGTGAAACTCAGTGTCATAAATAAATAAATAAGTAAGTAAATAAATAAAGGTATTTTGGGGGTCAGGCATGGTGGTTTACGCCTGTAATCCCAGCACTTTGGGAGGCTGAGATGGGTGGATCACCTAAGGTTAGGAGTTCGAGATCAGCCTGGCCAACATGGGGAAACCCTGTCTTTACTAAAAATACTAAAATTAGCCGGGCATGGTGGCACACGCCTGTAATCCCAGTTACTCAGGAGTTGGAGGTAGGAAAATGGCTTGAACCTGCGAGGCGGAGGTTGTAGTGAGCTGAGATCACGCCACTGCACTCCAGTCTGGGTGACAGAGACTCCATCTCAAAAAAAAAAAAAAAAAAAAAAAAAAGGCATCCGGGGACAAGTGGTAAAATTTACAGGTAAGTCACATATTAAATGGCATCATTTTGCTAAATCAATGTTAGCTTTCTTAAGTATGACGATGGTATTGTGGTTATGTGGGAGAATGCTCATGTTCACTCACGGTGCACGCTGCAATGTTAGGGGAAACGTGGCTGGGTTTTGCAGCTTACTTTTAAATGAATTTGAAAAAAAGATCTATAAATATATAAGAGAGAATGACAGAACAATTGTGGCTCAATACAGTCATATGTCACGTAATGATGTTTCAGTCAGTGATGGATCGCATATCTCCATGGTGGTCTCATAAGATTATAATGGAGCCGAAAAATTCCCATTGCCTAATATTTACTATATTTTACCTATTTACTTATTTATTTTTCAGAGTCTTGCTGTGTCGCCCAGGCTGGAGTGCAGTGGCATGATCTCATCTTACTGCAGCCTCAACCTCCCCGGCTCAAGCGATCCTCCCACCTTAGCCTCCCAAGTACCTGGGACCACAGGCACGTGCCATCACACTCAGCTAATTTTTTTATTTGTACAGACAAGGTCTCACTACATTGCCTAGGTTGGTCTGGAACTCCTGGGCTCAAGTGATCCTCCTGCCTTGACCTCCCAAAGTGCTGGGATTATAGGTGTGAGCCACTGCACCTGGCCATATGCTATACTTTAAATTGTTATTATAGAGTGTACTCCTTCTACTTATTTAAAAAACAGTTAACTGTGAAACAGCCTCAGGCAGGTTCTTCAGGAGGTATTCCAGGAAAAGGCATTGTTATCACAGGAGATGACAGCTCCACGTGTGTTACTGCCCAGAAGACCTTCCAGTGGGAGAAGAGGTGGACATGGAGACAGTGATATTGATGATCCTGATCCTGTGTAGGCCTAGGCTAATGTGTGTGTTTATGTCTTAGTTTTAGCAAAAACATTTAAAAAGTCAAAAATAAAAAATAAAAAAAAGGCCAGGCACGGTGGCTCATGCCTATAATTCCAGCACTTTGGGAGGCTGAGGCGGGCAGATCACTTGAAGTCAGGAGTTCGAGACCAGCCTGGCCAGCCCACATGGTGAAACCCCATCTCTACTAAAAATACAAAAAATTAGCTGGGCGTGGTGGCTCATGCTTGTAATTCCTGCTACCCAGGAGGCTGAGGCAAGAGAATCGCTTGAACCTGGGAGATGGAGGTTGCAGTGAGCTGAAATCAACCACTGCACTCCAGCCTGGGCGAAAGAGGAAGACTGTCCCAAAAAAACCCAAAAACCTTTTTTTTTTTTTTTTTTTTTTTTGAGACGGAGTCTCGCTCTGTCGCCCAGGCTGGAGTGCAGTGGCCGGATCTCAGCTCACAGCAAGCTCCGCCTCCCGGGTTTACGCCATTCTCCTGCCTCAGCCTCCCGAGTAGCTGGGACTACAGGCGCCCGCCACCACGCCCAGCTAGTTTTTTGTATTTTTTAGTAGAGACGGGGTTTCACCATATTAGCCAGGATGGTCTCGATCTCCTGACCTCGTGATCCGCCCGTCTCGGCCTTCCAAAGTGCTGGGATTACAGGCTTGAGCCACCGCGCCCGGCCCCAAAAACCTTTTATAGTGTATTTTTACTATACCTTTTCTATGTTTAGATACACAAATAATACTTACGATTGTGTTGCAGTTGCCTGTAATATTTAGCATAGTAACATGCTGTTTAGGTTTGTAGCCTGGGAGCAATTGGCTACACCACACAGATGAGGTGTGCCGCAGGCTATCCCATCCAGGTTTGTGTACGTATATTGTATGATGCTCATGCCACAACGAAATCATCTCATGACATATTTCCCAGAACATATCCCCATTATTAAGTGGCACATGGCTGTAACAATAATTGGTCCATCTACAGGAAGGGCAGAATGACATTCATTGTACCAACTTTTCTGTATATCAAAATGCAAAATGGCTGGGTTCAGTGGTTCACACCTGTAATCCCAGCACTTTGGGAGGCCGAGGTGGGTGGATCACATGAGGCCAGGAGTTCAAGACCAGCCTGGCCAACATGGTACAACCCCATCTCTACTAAAAATACAAAAATTAGCCAGAAGTGGCTACAGAGTCCCAACTACTCAGGTGGCTGAAGCATGAGAATTGCTTGAACCCAGGAGGCAGAGGCTGCAGTGAGCTGAGATCGAGCTGTTGCACTCCAGCCTGGGTGATAGAGAGAGACTCTGTCTCAATAAAAAAGGAAAAAAAATAAAATAAAAATAAAAAAATAAAAATACTGGGGAGGCCAGGTGCAGTGGCTCACACCTGTAATCCCAACACTGTGGGAGGCTGAGGTAGGAGGATCACTTGAGGCCAGGAGTTTGAGACCAGCCTGGGAAACACAGTGAGATCTTGTCTGTATTTTTTCAAAACATAAAAATAAAAAGAAAAATCTGGGCATAAGTGTTTTTAAAATCCATTGTTTGGAACTCCCTCAGACAGATGGCCTGATGTTTGCATTGATGACAACCCGGTCTCCTCCAGCCTGGCCTGCCCTCTGCACTTCAGATCTAAGTGTCTGGGCCTGCTGGACGCCCCTACTTGGCTGTAACACAGACTCCTCCCGTTGGTTCACAGACAAAACTCAGCCTGCTTGCTTCTCCTGGTTCTCTTTTGCTATTTGAAGTCTCCCTTGACTCCTCACTCCCTTTTGCAGCCAAACCAGCACACAAGTGTCTTTTTGCTCCATCGATGGCTGTCTGTCCTCACTGGCTCCCACCCCCTGCCCGGCTCAGACTCTCACCAGGATGACCACAACAGCTCCCTACTTACTGTCTTCTGCTTTTCCCATCCATTCGCCAAGGCAACCGGGGGGATTTTTGCAAATAAATAAAAAAAAAAACCTGACCACATCATTCCCCTGCTTCTCGAGCCTTCAATGCCTCCCCACTGCCCTAGAACAAAGCCCAAATTCCTGAATGTGGCCTCCTACCTTTGGCCTCTGTTCCACTCTCTGCCTGTCACAATGCCACTCCAAGTATTTTCAGCTCCTCAAATATCCAAGGCTCCCTCTTGCCACAGGGGCTATGCACCTGTTGTACCCCCGCCTCTGCCTGGACACCCCGTGCCTGGTTAATGCACCTTTCAGGCTTCACCTGGCTCCTCCGGGAGGATGCTAAAGTGTGAAGTGTTTATAAAGTTGACAGTCCTGTAGCTGCTGATTATAGGTCTTTTTCACCCCACCTCACTGTCACCACCCTGAGGGTGGGGACTGTGTCTGAATTGCATCTGTGTCCACAGTGCCCAGCCCCAGGTCTGGTGCCCATGGAGGAGATGCTTGGGGAATGGTAGCTGGTTCTCTGGACCTAGGAGCTTAAAAGTCAGGGCTCCAGTTCCTGCTCTGCCAAGGATTCTCTCTGCAGAGTCGGGCCTCAGTTTCCCTGTCTGAATAAGGGGTAAGAGCTTCAATCCAGGTGGGCAGGCCCAGCGTAGTCATTCCAGTTCCTGCAGTGCACGATCATGACCACCAGGCGTCACTGCCGGGCCACAGCCAGAACGCCCGTCTGCACGCTGCACTAAGGGAGTTGGTTGGTGAAGTGTACATAGGAGCCCTCCGGGACCTTGCCAGCACTGAACCTCATTCCCACCTGTCCCCAACAGAGCTGTTGCCCCAGCCCCCAAAGCCTCATGCAACCCCCAGCCCAGCAGGTCCCCTCCCAGGCAAGCAGCAAGCAGGGGCAGAAATGCAGGTAGAAGAGGGGCAGGAAGGTGGGTGGGCAGGGGCCCTGCTACCTCTTGTGGGGAGCCCACAGGTGGTTCTGGGTTCAAGGACTGGTCTAGGGTGGCCAGGGCATCTTGCCGGGGGTTCTCATGAAGGGAAGGGACTGCCCAATCTCTCCCATCCCTCCTGGGCTGGGTGGTAAATGTGTTCCCAGACCAACGGCCTCTGGGAGAGGCCAGCAAGTAGCCTAGGGGAGGCAGAGGGTCAGGCACGCATGGGTCTACCTGACCCCAGCTCAGCTCATGCCCATACTGGCAGTTTTAAGAGGCTCTGGAGCTACGGAGGATGGGCATGGGGTAGGAGGAGATTCAGGGCAGCAGGGGCCAGGAGAGGCTAACTGGAGAGGTAGCAGGTCCCCAGAAGTCATAGGCAGCACAGGGGAAGACTCGTGCAGGGTAGGGGGCTCCCACGGCTGTATCCATCACTGACCCCACAATCAAGAACTGAGAGGGCAAGGCAGGCACAGGGTGCCACCCACATCCTCACTAACTTGTGACTGCCAGGAAGTAGGGTGTCCCATCCAGACTGCATGTGGAGGGGGAGTCACAATACCACCCCCCAAAAAGAGCTTCCTAGTTGTCTCTCTCTTCTGAAGGAGTGCCTGCCTCCACTCTGTCCATTTTCTAGATGTCTCCCCTGTCAGTGATGGCTTCCAGATGCCCGTGTCATGGGGCTTTTGGGTACGGTGTGTTTTAGGGTCCTCATCTTTCTCCCACTTCTCTTGGGTGAGTAGATTTCTAGGTCCTGACCCGAAAATCCCTTCCCTGCAATGATCTCCAATGATTGTGAAGGTTTCTACTTTCTTTTCTTTTCTTTTCTTTTTTTTTTTTTGAGACAGAGTCTCTCTCTGTCGCCCAGGCCAGAGTGCAGTGGCACGATCTCAGCTCACTGCAACCTCTGCCTCCTGGGTTCAAGTGATTCCCCTGCCTCAGCCTCCTGAATAGCTAGGACTACAGGTGCTCACCACCACGTCCAGCCAATTTTTGTATTTTTAGCCCAAAACTTTTAGGCTGATTTTGTATTTTGTATTTTTGTATTTTTTTTTTGTATTTTAGAGATGGGGGTTTTGCCACATTGGCCAGGCTGGTCTCGAACTCCTGACCTCAAGTGATCCACCTGCCTCGGCCTCCCAGAGTACTGGGATTACAGGCATGAGCCACCGCACCCCGGACGATTGTGAAGGTTTCTAGGACCCCACATTAATCATGAGATTTTGGGGTATGTGGTTTCTAGTTCCCCCTTCTTGTCCCCCTTCTCATTTACTCTGTCTCCTGTATATGTGAGAGTTTCTAGGCTTCTCTTCTCATCCATCATGGGTCTCCTATGTATGTGATGGTGTCTAGGACCTTGTGTAAACTATAGGTCCTTTAAGTATAGAGAAGTCTAGGTCACCTGGCCTCATTAACCACGTTAAACGTGTACATAGCAGTTTCGAGGAGTCTCTTCACAGGCTTTGTGCATTTCCAATGTGTATGGTGGTATCTAGTTCCCCATCCCTTTTACCACGTGGCTCCCATGTACCTCGTCATTTCTAGGCCCCTTTCCTAGGTCCCCTATCCCATGCTCCTGTGTAGATATTGTCTTCGTTCTTCCCTTTGTTCTGCAGACAAGGGAGCAAGCCAAGCCATTGCTGGGAAGGGGCTATGGAGGCAGGGGATGCAGTCTAGCCTGGGTCAGCCCAATCCACCCAGGAGGAACAGGCAGAGCCACCCTGGCCTGGAAAGGCCACAGAGGGAAGGTGGAGACAGGGACAGAGACTGAGACAGAAGGCATGGGGTCTGCTGATAGGGCTGGCCCTGCCCGGTTGGGAGCAACAAGATAGGAGAGGGAGTTGAGGCTGAGAATTGCCAAGGCTTCTGCCTGGGAGACCAGGCTGTAGTGGGGATGTGGATGGGGTGCTCCCACTCCCAGGGCCTCCTGGGGAGGGAATACTCTCTTGAGCACCTAGGGCTGAGAAGGCAGGAAGAGGCCAATGCCAGACCAGAGCTTACCCAGTGGCTCTTCTCACCAGGGTCTCCCTTGGGGCCAGGTTCCCCCTACAAGGGGAGAAAGAGATAGCAGCAGTGAGGAAGGGAAGGAGACAGAAAGGGAGGGGAAAAAAAAGAGGGAGGAAAAAGAGAGGGGAGAGGGAGAAAAACTTAGTGAAACAGATAGAAAGTAGCTCGTATTGGATACAAAGCAAAAACGAACTTCTTGAAGGCAACAAAAAGTAATAAAAAGCAGCCAGAAACTGGAGAATATTCAACCCTTAAAATAAGGGAATAGCACTGGGTAAAATCCATATACTTACACCTTTTCCTTAGAGGGTGCACCCCAACCCTATCAGCCTGGCAAAACAGAGCTTAAGCAGAAAGTTTCAGTTTTATTGGCCTGAGGAGTCAGAGGTTGAGGTTGCCAGAGAAGCAAGCAATTGATGAGAAATACTGGGAAGCAGGGAGCCACAAGTGCGGGAACTAAATCTGTGTAAATGTTCCTTTCTAACACTTGGATGGTCCCTGGATTGCCCTATCACAGGACAACACTCTAAGGAGCCCAGTGGGGGAGAACCAACAGATTGGTAGAACTGACTAAAATTGCCAAAAATTGCCCACCATGTAGGAGACAGAGTTTTGAGTTCAAGTCCAACCAAGTTAGAGGTGCTTGTGAACACCTAAAGCTTTCCAGTGAAACTCCAGAACCGCCATGGCTTAGGAATAAAGACTCTATCTCAGGATTAAGGGATTTTTCCTAGGACTAAGAGCAAAACCAGAGATTCTCTCTGATAAAGCCTACAAGTTAGCCTCTAAAAGAGCAAGATGACCCATCGATAATTTAACTGTTCTAGAATAAAACTCAATACTCTTCAGGAGATGCTAACAGAATTTAAAGTCTTTTCAACATATTACCTCCTTTGTCCAGTGTGCAACAAAAAATTACTAGACATGAAGACACAGGAAAATGTGACGCATATTGAAGAGAAAAATCAGCCAATAGAAATAGATCCACAGCCAACCTAGATGTTAGAATTAGCAAAGGAGTTTAAAATATCTATGATTAACATGTTAAATAATCTACTGAAATTGATATCATGGGTGATAAGATGGAGAATTTTAGGAGAGATATATACATTGTAAAAAAGAATCAAATGGAAATCCTGGAAGTGAAAATGATAATACTGGAAATAAAAAATTATCAGATGAAATTAATATCAGATTGGACGCAACAGAAGAAGTAAACAATCAACTTGTACGTAGGCCAATGGAATAATTTAAACTAAAGTATAGAGACAGCCTGTAGTCCTAGCACTTTGGGAGGCCAAGGTGGGAGGACAGCTTGAGACCAGGACTTTGGGGCCAACCTGAGCAACATAACAAGACCCATCTCTACTTTAAAATGAAAAAACAAAAACCAAACAAAAAACCAAGCCAGGTGTGGTGGTGGGCACCTGTAGTCCCAGCCACTCAGGAGGCTGAGGTGGGAGGATTGCTTGAGCCCAGGAGCTCAAGACTGCAGTGAGCTGTGATCACGCCATTGCACTCCAGCCTGGGTGACACAGCAAGACCCTATCTCAAAAAAGTAAAATAAAGAAATATAAAGCACAGAGAGACAAAGATTTTTTTGAAAACGAACAGAACTTCAGTGACTCCTGGGAGAAAATCAGTGGCGTTCCAGAAGGACAGACTGGAGGGCAGAAACGGAAAAAAATGTTTGAGGAAATGTTGACTTTTTTTTTTTTTTTTTTTTTCCAAATTTGATTTAAAAACAAAACAAAACAGACTTCTGGGTTCCAACCCGGCATGTAAAGAGCTTAGAAGTTGTTGGTTGGGTGCAGTGGCTCCTAGCACTTTGGGAGGCCGAGGCAGGTGGAATGTCTGAGGTCAGGAGTTTGAGACCAGCCTGACCAATATGGTGAAATCCCGTCTCTACTAAAAATATGAAAATTAGCCAGGCGTGGTGGCACGTGCCTGTAGTCCCAGCTCCTCTGGAGGCTGAGGCAGGAGAATCGCTTGAACCCGGGAGGCAGGGGTTGCAGTGAGCCGAGATCGTACCATTGCACTCCAGCCTGGGGGACAAGGGCGAGAGTCATCTCAAAAAAAGAAAGACCTTCGAAGTTGTCATTCCATCTTAATAACAAGTAGAAAGTTGAAAAAACTGAAAAATCAACGGCTCTTCTTAGATCTGTTGGAGAAATGAGGCCACAGGCAAACCACTGCCCCCAAAGCTGGAGAGGCAAATCCAGACCATCACAGCTTACTAAAGCAGAAACCCACAAGCACAAACCTCCAGAGGAACCAGGGCCAGGAGAGGAAAACCTAAACTGTAATTGATGAACTTCTAGAGGCTCCGTGTAGACAGGTCTTAGGGTTAAAAACTCCAGGGGGACCCAGTCATAGGCCCACATCCCTCCTTTGGTGAGTTTTACCTCAAGGAGCTCTACAAGGCCCTCACAGTGAATATCAGAGAAAAATGCCTTGTCCTTCCAGCAGGGGGAGGAGAGGAGGCACCATTTTGAAATAGACCAAAGCATTCTCTTCTGAACAAAGCCTACCTCAGGAGAAACTACTTTACCAGATCCTAACCTGTTGGGATGATCGGACCCAACACCAGCTCATGGGGGCAATAAAGTCCTGCAGAGTCAAAGGAATGGGAAGACAGTTTGAGAGAGAAAGTGGGTCCAGGGGGCCAACACAAGTATGGAGGCTGTGAAGGCCCTGAGCTCTGGGAGCCCACGCTATTTATTGGTGATCAAACAAAGAAACAGGTGGTGAGGATGCAGGGGTTGAGAGAAAGCAATGCATCAAGCACATGATTTACAGCTGTGACAGTTTAGCATTTTCTTTGAAGCATATGGAACATGTTCTGCTACTTAAGGTAATGGGAGTGCTAGAAGCAAGAAGCCAGCAAATCTAGACACATTCCAGAGGCCACGAGGGGTTTTATGCCCTGAGCCCTGGATTCCATCCAAGTCACGAGGGGTTTTATGCCCTGGGCTTAGACTATGGTGCGGCAGGGTAGCTTTCCACCCTTTAGCACGGAGTTTGGTGTTCCAAAGGCCACAAGGGGTTCTTGACCCTGGACCCCAGACATGTTCCAAGGCTCTTTTATGTTATGTCAGACATGCAAGCCCCGCCTCAGCTTCTTTCCCAAAACTCAGCTTTCCTCCCAACACTAACCACTCTGGAGGAGGTGAAATGCCCACTTCCAGCTCCCTCTAGTTTCCATGTGAAGGAAGGGAAATATCCAACTCTAACCCCTTCTAGACAACCTGTCCCACCTAAGAGGAAAAACAACCCCCAAACAAAAACAAAACAAAACAAAACAACAACAACTGAGACACACTGGTGAAGTTCACAGTCCAAGGGCACAAGCTCATCTAAAGACTGAGATCTAGGCTGGGCACAGTGGCTCATACCTACGGTCCTAGCACCTTGGGAGGCCAAGGTGGGTGGACTGCCTGAGCTCAGGAGTTCAAGACCAGCCTGGCCAACATGGTGAAACCTCAACTCTACTAATATACAAAAAAATTAGCCGGGTGTGGTGGTGGGCACCTGTAGTCCCAGCTGCTTGGGAGGTTGATGCATGAGAATCGCTTGAACCCAGGAGGCGGAGGTTGCAGTGAGCCAAGATCGAGCCACTGCACTCCAGTGCCTGGGAGACAGAGTGAGACTCCGTCTCAAAAAAAAAAAATACTGAGATCTAATCATAGGACTCCAGAACACTTCCCTTCCCCCATACCTTCTCACTACATTACTAAAGGCCTATCTACTGCAGTTCTTTTGAATAGTACCTTATGTCTACCTTCCAGTGAAAAATTACAAGGCACACTAAAAGGCAAAAACACAGTTTGAAGAGATTCAACAAACATCAGAACCAGCATCAGATATGGCAGAAATGTTCAGATTATCAGGCCAGGAATTTTAAAAATCTACGATTAACATGCTAAGGGGGCCGGGCGCGGTGGCTCAAGCCTGTAATCCCAGCACTTTGGGAGGCCGAGGCGGGCGGATCACAAGGTCAGGAGATCGAGACCACAGTGAAACCCCGTCTCTACTAAAAATACAAAAAATTAGCCGGGCGCGGTGGCGGGCGCCTGTAGTCCCAGCTACTCAGGAGGCTGAGGCAGGAGAATGGCGGGAACCCGGGAGGCGGAGCTTGCAGTGAGCCGAGATCGCGCCACTGCACTCCAGCCTGGGCAACAGCGTGAGACTCCGTCTCAAAAAAAAAAAAAAAAAAAAAAAAAAAAACATGCTAAGGGAATTAATGGAAAAAGTAGACAACCTACAAGAAGAGATGGAGTATAAGCAGAAAGATGGAAATTCTAAGAAAGGCCTGGGTGTGGTGGCTCATGCCTGTAATCCCAACACTTTGGGAGGCTGAGGTGGGTAGACTGCTTAAACTCAGGAGTTTGAGACCAGCCTGGGTAACATGGTAAAACCCTGCCTCTACATTAAAAAAAATAAAAATAAAAAAGAGAAAAAAAAAGATATTCTAAGAAATAATTAAAAATAAGTGGTAGAGATAAAAAGCACTGTAACAGAAATAAAGAATGCCTTTGATGGGCTTATTAGTGGACTGGACATGGCTGAGGAAAGAATCTCTAAGCCTGATGATATGACAATGGAAACTTTCAAAACTGAAATGCAAAGAGAAAAAAGGCTGAAATAATAGAACAGAATACCAAGAACTCTGGAACAACTACAAAAGACGTAAATATGCATAATGGAATGCCAGAAGGAGAAAAGAGAAAGAAACACAAGCAATATTTAAAGTAATAATGACAGAATTCTCCCCCCAAAAAATGTCAGACACCAAAACCACAGATCTAGGAAGATTAAGGAACACCATATAGGATAAATGCCACAAAATGACACATACGCATATCATATCCAAACTTCAGAAAATCAGGCTGGGTGCAGTGGCTCACACCTGTAATCCCAGCACTTTGGGAGACCAAGGCAAGAGGATCACTAGAGGCCAGAAAGACCAGCCTGGGCAACATAGTAAGACCTTGCTTCTAAAATTTAAAAAAAAAAAAAAAAAATGGTTGGGCGTGGTGGCTCATGCCTGTAATCCCAGCATTTTGGGAGGCTGAGGTGGGTGGATCACCTGAGGTCAGGAGTTTGAGACCAGGCTGGCTAACATGGTGAAATGCTCTCTCTACTAAAAATACAAAAAATAAGCCAGGCGTGGTGGCAGGTGCCTCTAATCCCAGCTACTTGGGAGGCTGAGGCAGGAGAATTGCTTGAACCCAGGAAGCGGAGGTTGCAGTGAGCCAAGATCACGCCATTGCACTCCAGCCTGGGGGACAAGAGTGAGACTTTGTCTCAAAAAAAAAAAAAAATATTAGCCAGGTGTGGCACGTGCCAGTAGTCCCAGCTACTCGAGAGGTGGAGGCGGGAGGATCCCTTGAACTCAGAAGGCTGGGTGACAGAGTGAGACCCTGTCTCAATAACAATAATAGTTTTTTAAAACACTTCAGAGAATCAAAGATAAAAAATACTGAAGAGAAAACAGAAGGAAAAAATATCTTTCTTGCAGAGGAGCAACAATAAGAATTACATCCAACTGTGCAGAAACCATGCAAGCAAGAGAGTGGAGAGTAATACACAAAGCATTGAGAGGACAAAAACACATCAACCTAGAAATCTTTTTTTTTTTTTTTTTTTTGAGACGGAGTCTCGCTCTGTCGCCCAGGCTGGAGTGCAGTGGCACGATCTCGGCTCACTGCAAGCTCCGCCTCCCGGGTCCACGCCATTCTCCTGCCTCAGCCTCCCGAGTAGCTGGGACTACAGGCGCCCGCCACCTCGCCCGGCTAGTTTTTCGTAGTTTTTAGTAGAGACGGGGTTTCACCGGGTTAGCCAGGATGGTCTCCATCTCCTGACCTCGTGATCCGCCCGTCTCGGCCTCCCAAAGTGCTGGGATTACAGGCGTGAGCCACTGCGCCCGGCCTCAACCTAGAAATCTTTACCCTGAAAAATTATTCTTCATAAATGAAAGGGAAATGAAGACTCTCAGACAAACAAAAACTGAGGGAATTTTTGTCACTAGATCTGCCTTGTAGGAAACATTAAAAGAAGTTCTTCAGCAGAGTGCTTATTTTATTTTATGGAATGAAGTGTTGCCCAATTCTAGAATCACAAATAAAGCCAACTGGGAAAAAATAAAAGGCATTCTTCAGAGAGGACAAAAATTATATGTCAGAAACTCAGATTTTACATAAAGAAAGGAGGAGCAAAGCCGGGCATAGTGGCTCACGCCTGTAACCCCAGCACTCTGGGAGGCTGAGCTGGGTGGATCACCTGAGGTCAGGAGTTCGAGACCAGTCTGGCCAACATGGTGAAACCCTGTCTCTAATAAAAATACAAAAATTAGCCAGGCAGGGTGGCGGGTGCCTGTAGTCCCAGCTATTCGGGAGGCTGAGGCAAGAGAATTGCTTGAACCCGGGAGGCAGAGGTTGCAGTAGCAGAGATTGCACCACTGCACTACAGCCTGGGTGAGACAGCAAGACTCCATCTCAAAAGAAAATAAATAAATAAATAAAGCCAAAAAAAAAAAAAAAAAAAAAAAAAGAAAAAAAAAGAAGAAAGAAAAAGTGTGGCAGACAAAAATAGGAACAAAGAACAAGGACAACAAATAGAAAATAGTAGCCGGGCATGGTGGCTCACACCTGTAATTCCAGCACTTTGGGATGCCAAGGCTGGTGGATCACAAGGTTAGGAGTTAAACACCAGTCTGGTCAAGAGGGTGAACCCCATCTCTACTAAAAACACAAAAATTAGCCGGGTGTAGTGGCAGGCACTTGTAGTCCCAGCTACTCAGGAGGCTGACGCAGAAGAATTGCTTGAACCAGGGAGGCGGAGTTTGCAGTGAGCCGAGATCAAGCCACCGGACTCCAGCCTGGGTGACAGAGCAAGACTCTGCCTCAAAAAATAAAAAAGATAAAAGCAAATAGTAATATGATAGCTATTAACCCAACTATATAAATAATCACTTCATTTATTTAGTTATTTTTTATTTTACTGATTGATTTATTTTTTTGAGATGGAGCCTCACTCTGTCGCTCAGGCTAGAGTGCAGTGGCGGGATCTCGGCTCACTGCAACCTCCATCTCCCAGGTTCAAGCGATTTTCCCGTCTCAGCCTCCTGAGTAGCTGGGATTACAGGAGTGCACCACCATACCTGGCTAATTTTTGTGTTTTTAGCAGAGACGGGGTTTCATCATGTTGGCCAGGCTGGTCTCGGACTCCTGACCTCAGGTGATCCACCTGCCTCCGCCTCCCAAAGTGCTGGGATTACAGATGTGAGCCAGTATGCACAGACTATTTAGTTATTTTTTAGAGGCAAGGTCTGGTTCTGTCATTCAGGCTGAAATGCAGTAAAGCAATGATAACTGTCACCTTCAACTCCTGGGCTCAAGCAATCCTCCCAGCTCAGCCTCTCAGGTAGCTGAATCTACAGATGCACACTACCACATCCAGCCAGTTTTAAAATTTGTTTTATAGAAACAGGGTCTCATTTTATTGCCCACTCTGGTCTCAAACTCCTGATTTCAAGTGATCCTCCTGCCTTGCCTCCTGAAGTGCTGGAATTACAAGTGTGGGCCACTATGCTGGGCCTCAATAATCACTTTAAATGTCAATAGCCTAAATACAGCAATTAAAAGATGAGGATTGTTAGAATGGACCAAAAAACAAGACCCAACTATATGTTGTCTACAAGAAACTGACTTTAAATATAACCACAAAACAGGTTAAATGTAAAGGAATGGAAGTTAACTGGGCATGGTGGTACATGCCTGTGGTCCCAGCTACTCAGGAGGCTGAGGTGTGAGGATTGCCTGAGCCAGGGAAGTTGAGGCTACAGTGAGTGATGATTGCACCACTGCACTCCAACCTAGGTGACAGAGAAAGACCCTGTATCAAAAAAAAAAAAAAAAAAAAAAAAGGAAAGGGATGGAGAAAGATATAGCATGCTAACTCTAATCAAAAAAAAGCAAGAATAGCTTTAATTCTAGAAAGAGAATTAATTTTAGAAAGAGAAGATTTTAAGTCAGGCACGATGGCGCACACCTGTAGTCCCAGATACTTGGGATGCTGAGGCAGGAGGATCACTTAAGGCACTTCATTCACTATGTGCCCAGGAGTTTGAGTCCAGCCTGGGCACACAGGGAAACCCTGTTTCTATAAAAGAAAAAAGGAATAAAAAAGTACTCAATCCAAAAGAAGACAAGAAAAGAGAAGGGAAAAAAGAAACACAAAACAGAAGGAGTAAATAGAACATAAACAGCAAGATGGTTAACTTAAACAGAACCATATCAATTAATTAATCAATTATACATATCATTAAATATAAATTAACTAAATAGTCAAACTGTTTTTAAACAGCAAGACCCAAGTCATATGATGCATTTCTTTTTTTTTTGAGACAAACTCTCGCTCTTATTGCTCAGGCTGGAGTGCAATGGCACAATCTCAGCTCACTGCAACCTCTGCCTCCCAGGTTCAAGTGATTCTCCTGCCTCAGCCTCCTGAGTAGCTGGGATTACAGGTGCCTACCACCATACCAGGCTAATTTTTGTATATTTAGTAGAGATGGGGTTTTACCATGTTGACCAGGCTGGTCTTGAACTTCTGACCTAGGTGATCCACCCGCCTCGGCCTCCCAAATTGCTGGGATTATAGGTGTGAGCCACAGTGCCTGGCCCACACTTTCTTACATTTAAGAAAATTTATATACATATTTTGGAGACAGGGTTTTGTCATGTTGCCCAGGCTGGTCTTGAACTCCTGAGCTCAAGCGATTCACCTGCCTTGGCCTCCCAAAGTGCTGGGATTACAGGCGTGAGTCACCACACCCGGCCATGATGCACTTTAAATATAAAGTTACAGGTTGAAAGAAAAAGGATAAAAAAAGATATAACATGCAAATGCCAAGCATAAGAAAGCTGGTGTGCTATTAAAAGCACACAAAGAAGATTCAAGACAAGTATTATCAGAGATAAAGATATTAATTTCATAAAGGTAAAATGACCAAGGAGACATTAAAAAACTAAATGTGAATGCACCTAATAACAAAGACCCAAAATACATAAAAATTGACCATATTAAAGAGAGAAATGAACAGATCTACAATCAGAATTGGAGAGATAGAGTGTAAATGAAATACAGAGTCGAAGAGACAGACATGCAGAGGGAAAGAGAGAGATACAAGAAACAGAGAGCCAGAGTGAGAGAGCCAGAGGCAGCCTGATCCAAAGAGGACAATGAGTCTCAGAGACAGGGAGCATCTGAGAATAAATGACAAAACAGGGAGGATCAGAAGTTCTGGTTGCAGGGGATGGAGTCAGAGGAAGAATCTGGGACTATGGGATCCTGCAGGGATGATTGCAGGACAGACAGCAACACTTACCTGCTGCCCAGCAGAGCCTTGGGGGCCAGGCTCCCCACGCAGTCCCTGTGTAGGAGGAGACAAATGGTGTCAGCTGTTGAAGGCTCTGACCTGGGGCCCTCAGGACTCCCCAGAATTCCCCCACCTGGGGCCACCTGAGTACTCACTCTCTCGCCTTTCTCTCCTGGGTGGCCAGAGATTCCTTTGGGTCCAGTTGGGCCTGGGGGTCCCTGAGCAACAAGACAGGGCCTCAGCCTTGTGTTGGGGCAGGATGGAGCAGGCAGGGGCTTGGGAACAGAGGTGTTGTGGGGAGGGTGCTCTAGCTTGGTCTGGGCCTCTGGGTTCTTCACCATACACCAAGCACAGAGCAATCAGTTCATACAGCTCAGTGTTAAAAGATCTGATCCTAGAGTCAGATAGTCCCACCACAACTCACGGAAGTTGCCATGTGCTGGCCACAGCCCTAGGGCAAGAATCCCCACTTTTCTTGGTTTTAGGTGATAACAATACATGGTTTTCATTACTTGGATTGAATAAGATTTATGGAAGGTAGTTTGCATATTAAGTGCTCAATAAATACTTATTGAATGAATGAATGGAAGGATGAATGGATGGATGGATAGATGGATACAAGGGTGGATGATGGACAGATGTATGGATAGATGGAAAGATGGACAGACACATGGGTGAGAGTACAAGGAGAACTACTCACTATGTGTCCAGGACTCCCAGGGACACCTGTGGGGCCAGGAGGCCCAGGGGGACCTGGAAAAAGACAGGATGTCCTAAGGGCCAGAACAAAGTACAATCTCAGGAAGTGCCCCATCAGCTCCCTCCTGACAGCCCCAAACCCTATTCCCTCTGCCATCTATCAACTCCACCCCTTACCCCAGGCCTGGACCCAACTTACCCATGGGCCCTGGAGGGCCTGGAGGCCCAGTGGGTCCCCGGGGCCAGTGGTTGTTGGTCTCAGTGAAGGTGTTGGACAGCAGTGGGTCTCCTGGGTGAGCAAAGATGATGAGTGAGTAGAGCTGGGTAGAGTGGGGTGGTTAGTCTTCACCTGCCACCTCTGCCAAGACAGCTTGGACTGCCCCATGGGGCAGCCTGCAGCATGGCTGGTACCACCTGGGCACCTGCTCCCAGGGTGAGGAGTGTGGAGAGTGCTGGTCTCACAAGACCAGGAAGCAGGGAGATGTGGGTTCTAACCCCACTGCAACCTAGCTGGTGACATCCAGCAACACTCTCCACTTTTCAGAGCCTGTACTGTCACCTGCCAAATGGGAATGACAATAAAAGAAACCATTTATCCACCACCTACTGTGTGCCAGGCTTCTGTACATGGGTGTTACACAGCTCTGGGAGGCTGGCACTGTCATTGTCCCCATTGTATGGATAGTGAGATGGAATGAATGCTGGGATGGCAGAATGAATGACTGGTGTGCACCAAAGACACGATGGAAAAGAGGCTGAAATCTGGCGCTCCACACTCTGACCCCTGGCAGTCCATGGGCAGGTCAGGCTGGGCTGCCAAAGGGAAGAAGCCAAGGACGTGCATCAGGGCCTGGAGGAGGGGCCAGGCCTGTGGCCTTGGGAGCTCAGAGCTCGCTTCCTGCTGCCAGGTCTTTTGCTTCCCAGTGCTCTGAGAACTGGATTCCAAGGCTCGGGACGGCCTGATGCCTGGTGGCTCTAAGCACAGGTTCTGGAGGCAGCCCGTTTGAAGCCGTTCCCCTACGCCGGGGCTGTGGGACCCTGGCAAGCCACCTCCCCTCTCTGGTCCTCAGTGTTCCTCATCTGTAAACACAGGAGGACAACAGCGCCTGCTGGAGGACTGGGTCACACCTGGCCTACCATGAGCAGGGCTGGCACACAGAAGGCACCTGGCAGATGGTAGTGGGCACTGTGCTGATGGCTACTCCACCCCCACCTCCACCTGCGGGGACTCACCATGCTGGGAGATCCGGGCATGGGGTGGCCCAACAGGGGTTGGGGGCCCAGGGGGGCCAGGAGGCCCTGGTGGCCCAGGAGGTCCCCTCTCTCCAGGGGTGCCCACAGCTCCAGCCCGGCCAGGGCTCCCTGGGGGGCCCTGTGGACCTGCAATGGAATCACAGGGATTTGTGGGTATACAGGAGGCAGGGAGGCCTAGGGTGGCCTTAAGCGACAGGACAAGGCAGCCTGGAGCGGTGGGCATGAGAGAGGGCCCCACAGTCCATAGACCTAGGCTCCCTGGTTGTCTAACAGGGATGAGCACAGCGCCCAGTCCTCCACCTCATCCAGGCTGGGTCTTCCTTCCTTGGGGCTCCCAAACCCCCAAAGTCCCTCATAGAAACCCTGGTCACATGGGGCAAGCATTGCTGCTTCTCCTCTGCCCAGCCCTGCTCCCAGCAGTCTGGAAGCTCCAGAAGGGCAGGGACATGTCTGACCCCACCCAGTGACCAGCCCAGAGCCTGCTAAGTGTAGGTGCCCAGGGAATGTGTCGAGTGAACGTAAGAGAGGATTTCATGGAGCCCAGGTGTGAACGGGGCACTCCCTGGCGGGGTGTTGAGTGAAGAGGCAAGCAGATGAAAGGGCCCAGGCCATCCTGGCCATGTCAGGAGCGGGGAAGGGCCCACCTGGTGGGGGGGTGGCCAGAGGAGCTGTGGAGCAACGTTGCGGGCACTCACCTGGTGGGCCTCTCATCCCCATTGGGCCCCGGCTGCCGGCATCTCCCTTGGGGCCGGTGGGCCCGGGCAGCCCCCGAGCACCGACTTGGTCTGGGGGGTAAAGCATATCAGACTGGCAGCTCCAGATCTGCTCTTGACCTCCACCCTGGCCCCAGCCCCTCTACCAGCACCTACCATTTCGGGGAAGCAGCGGGACCCTCACACTCTCTATGGCTCCTGGCAGCCCTGGGGTAGGGGGGTAGGCAGAGGTCAGTGTCCCCGCTGGGCCTGGAGGAGGGAGACTCATCCAGAATCCCCACTCCCAGCTCCCCCCGACCTCCAGGCAGGGTCTGCTGGGGCTGCTTGGTCTCCAGGGACTGCAGGTTTCAGGAGTCCCAGGAGACGGTCCTCTTAGGCGGGTCTAAGAAACGGGAAATGGGAAGACTGAGGCCCACTAGAGGGTTAAGTTGGGAGTCAGTGACAGGGTGGGGACCAGAATCCCACTTCCCCAATTCCCAACCCACTGCTCATTTCCACAGGCAAGTCTGAGTCTGACACTCACCCAGGAGGCCTCCATCTCCGGGGCTGCCCTGGGCAGGAGGAGGGCCCCAGAGTGGGGCAGGGTCCTCAGGGGTAGCTGGTGTGGGAGGCGCTGGCTGCTCTATGACAGTCAGCATGGCCACCTGAAGAGGAAGACAGGGACGGGGTGGGTACTAGGGTCTCACTAGGACCCCTCCCTATTTTTTTTTGAGATGGAGTTTTGCTCTGTTGCCCAGGCTAGAATGCAGTGGTACCATCACAGCTCATGTAGCCTCAACCACTTGGGCTTAAGTGATCCTTCTGCCTCAGCCTTCCAAGTAGCTGGGACCACAGGGACGCACCACCACACATGGCAAATTAAAAAAAAAAAAAAATTATTTGTAGAGACAAGGTCTCGCTACGTTGCCCAGGCTGGTCTTGAACTCCTGGGCTCAAGCGATCATCTTGCCTCAGCCTCCCAAAGTGTTGGGATTACAGGCATGAGGCAAGGTCTCACTAGGGACAGGCCAGCCAAGGGGCCTGGTGTGGGAGGCAGGAGGCACATAGCCAGCAGGGCCCAGCTTGGAGTGGAGCCCCAGGCTCGCAGGGGCACAGAGCTTCATTAGAAGTGACAGTGTTTTTTTTTTTTTTTTTTTTTTTTTTGGAGACGGAGTCTGGCTCTGTCGCCCAGGCTGGAGTGCAGTGGCCGGATCTCAGCTCACTACAAGCCCCGCCTCCCGGGTTCACGCCATTCTCCTGCCTCAGCCTCCCGAGTAGCTGGGACTACAGGCGCCGCCACCTCGCCCGGCTAATTTTTTTTGTATTTTTTTTTTAGTAGAGACGGGGTTTCACCATGTTAGCCAGGATGGTCTCGATCTCCTGACCTCATGATCCGCCCGTCTCGGCCTCCCAAAGTGCTGGGATTACAGGCTTGAGCCACCGCGCCCGGCCCGTGACAGTGTTTTTCAAAGCACAGGATTCATAACACGCATTATGAAAACGTCATTGACACCATCATTGCCAGCCAAGTTGAGCTTTGTGACTGTCACGGTGCTTGCTGGGCCATGCGCTTTTTTTCTATGCTTATCTACAAATAAGAAGCTTTTCTTGATTTGTTAAAGCACCACAGGGTATGGCTGGAAGAGTTTCACTAATATTTTTTTTTTTCCAAGATGGAGAGTCTTGCTCTGTTGCCCAGGCTAGAATGCAGTGGCGCGATCTCGGCTCACTGCAACCTCCGCCTCCCGGGTTCAAGTGATTCTCCTTCCTCAGCCTCCCAAGTAGCTGGGATTACAGTCGTGCGCCACCATACCTGGCTAATTTTTGTATTTTTAGTAGAGATGGGGTTTTACCATGTTGGCCAGGCTGGTCTCAAACTCCTGACCTGAAGTGATCTGCTTATCTCGGCCTCCCAAAGTGTTGGGATTACAGGCATGAGCCACCATTCCTGGCCTTTCACTAAATTTGGAAGGAAGTTTGGAAGAGTCGACATGAAATAGAAACCTGGAGGTGTACACAAAGTCCACTTTCGGGTCCACAGTGAGGAAGACTCTGGGAAGCTAGAGGTGTCCCCTCAGCTGCTGAGGACCAAAGAGAGGCCAGATGACCATAGACCAGGGGCTTGGGGATCGTGGGGGCCTGTCCAGAGAAAAGCTGAAACTCTCCGGCAGACCCTGAACCAGGAATTCCCATCACAGATGTGGGACTGAGTTGCCTCTTACGTGGGCTTCTCCTGGGAGAGAGCTTAGGGAACTGCTCCTGGAACCCCGTGCCTTGTAACTCAGGGGCCAGCACATGCTATTTGGAAGCTTGTTTTTCCCACTGGATAAATCAGGGGCATCTTCCTTTTTTTAATTTTAGAGACAGGGTCTAGCTCTGCCGTTCAGGCTAGAGTGCAGTGGTGCTATCACGGCTCACTGCAGCCTTGCCCGCCTGAGCTCAAGTGATCCTCCTGCCTCAGCCTCTTGAGCAGCTGGGATTGTGTGCCAGCTGTGTGCCACTAAGCCCAGTTAATTTTTTGTAGAGATGGAATCTTGCTATGTTGCCCAGGCTGGTCTCGCGCTCCAGGCCTCAAGTAATTCTCCTGCCTTGGCCTTCCAAAGTGCTGGGATTACAGGTGTGAGCCACCAAGCCCAGGGTGGAGTGCAGTGGTGCAATATCAGCTCACTGCAACCTCTGCCTCCTGGGTTCAAGCAATTCTCTGCCTCAGCCTCCCATGTAGCTGGGATTAGAGATACCTGCCACCACGACCGGCTATTTTTTTTTTTTTTTTTGACGCGGAGTCTTGCTCTGTGCCCCAGGCTGGAGTGCAGTGGCGTGATCTCGGCTCACTGCAAGCTCCGCTCCCCCGGGTTCACGCCATTCTCCTGCCTCAGCCTCCCGAGTAGCTGGGACTACAGGCGCCCGCCACCTCGCCCGGCTAATTTTCTTGTATTTTTAGTAGAGACGGGGTTTCACCGTGTTAGCCAGGATGGTCTCGATCTCCTGACCTCATGATCCGCCCGTCTCGGCCTCCCAAAGTGCTGGGATTACAGGCTTGAGCCACCGCGCCCGGCCAACGACCGGCTTTTTTTTTTTTTTTTTTTCTTGAGATAGAGTTTCGTTCTTGTTGCCCAGGCGGGAGTGCAATGGCACGATCTAAGCTCACTGCAACCTCTGCCTCCTGGGTTCAAGCAATTCTCCTGCCTCAGTCTCCCGAGTAGCTGGGATTACAGGCATGCGCCACCATGCCCAGCTAATTTTTGTATTTTTCGTAGAGACAGGGTTTCTCCATGTTGGTCAGGCTGGTCTCGAACTCCTGACCTCAGGTGATCCATCCCCCTCAGCCTCCCAAAGTGCTGGGATTACAGGCATGAGCCACCTCACCTGGCCCCGGTTAATTTTTTGTATTTTTAGTAAAGCTAAGGTTTCACCATCTTAGCCAGGCTGGTCTTGAACTCCTGACCTTGTGATCCACCCGGCTCAGCCTCCCAAATGCTGAGATTACAGGGCTGAGCCACTGCGCCCAGCCTAATTTTTTTTTCTTTCTTTTTTTTGAGACAGAGTCTCGTTCTGTTGCCCAGGCTGGAATACAGTGGCATGATCTTGGCTCACTACAACCTCCGCCTCCCAGGTTCAAGTGATCCTCATGCCTCAGCCTCCTTTGTAGCCGGGATTATGGGCGTGTGCCACCATGCCAGGCTAATTTTTGTATTTTGAAAAGAGACAGGGTTACGCCATGTTGGCCAGGCTGGTCTCGAACTCTTGGCCTCAAGCAATCCACCTGCCTCGGCCTCCCAAAGTGTGGAGATTACAGGTGTGAGCCACTGCACCAAGCTGTACTTTTTAATTAAAAAAAAAAAAAAAAAAAAAGTTTTATGGCAGCGCAGTGGCTCACACCTGTAATCCCAGTAATCCCAGCACCTTGGGAGGCCAAGACAGCGAATTGCTTGAGCTTAGAAGTTCAAGACCAGCCTGGGCAACTTGGAGAAACCCCATCTCTACCAAAAATTAAAAAATTAGCTGGATGTGGTGTTGTTCACCTATGGTCCCAGCTACTCAGGAGGCTGAGGTGGGAGGATTGCTTGAGCCCAGGAGGCATAGGTTGCAGTGAGCTGAGATCTCGCCACTGCACTCCAGCCTGGGAAACACAGGAAGACCCTGTTTCAAACAAAACCAGACGAAACAAAGAATACAAAACATTTTATCTTGAAATAATTTGAGATGCGTGATAGATGTTTTGTTTTTGAAACCAGGAAGATTGTATTATGGATGGGGGTTGGGGGGATAGAGAAAGGGTATGGGGCAGGGGCAGCCAGGAGATCCCACCAGGATCTCTGGGCAGTGTCTTTGCTGATCTGGCTGGGATGGTAATGGAGCCCCATGGGAGGGAGCTCACAGGCCTCCTGGAGGAAGAACAGGCCAGGCTGGCTGTGACTTGCACTTCACATATACAGTCTTCACTGAGTGGATGCTAGTGTCCCCTCCGCTTTACAGAAGGGGAAACTGAGGCACAACCTGTGAGCAGGCTTCCAAGGGAGGGACACTAGAGGAAACCAGGACATGCCTGACAGGGGATGCTGCTCGCTAAGTCAGCTCAGAGCTGCCCTGTGGGTTCGCTGAGGGTGCAAGCATGGGGTGTGGGGAAGGAGGAGGGGAGGGTGGGATGGTGGTTGCCCGGACTGGCCTAGGGCAGGGGGCAACCACCCAGGAGAGAGCTGCTCACCCACCTTGGCCTCCAGCATCTTCAGCCGCTCTGTCAGCTCTGATACTTTACTGCAGTTGAGACAACCTGCGGGGAGGAAGGAAGCTGGGGCCAGGGCCGAGGGTCCTAGGCTCCCCCTCAGAGCCCTTCAGTCTCTGGGAGGTGGGATGCAGGGAAGGATCAGATATCTGATGACTCCAACCCATGAGGGAGCCTTAGGCTGGGGAGGGGCTACAGGATCATGGTGGATCCAGGGGGACCTCACCCTATGAGTTCTTTTTGGCGTTGGAGCCTCCAGAGTGGCCTGCTTCTCCTGCAGCAGGACCAGGGACCCGACCCCTGGCAGCCTCTGTGTCCAAAATGACCACTTTCCCAGAAGCCAAGGAAATGGCAATGAGGTGGGGGCCATGGATGAGGCTGAGGGCTTCCCCAACGACCCCAACCAGGCTCATGGGCTAAGAGTTTAGAGCTCAGACAAGCCTGGGTCTGAGCCTTGACACTGTCCTGCGTGACTTGTCCTCTCTGGAAAGATCCTGTTGCTTCCCGCCTGGGCAGGGCTGGAGCCAGGGCTTGCCAGCTTTGGGGACCTACCCAGCGCAGTCTGGACTGGGCTGGCCTCAAAGGTGCCATCCTCTGAGCCTCCCCCGACCCACCATCCAGCACCCCCCGGTCTCCTGGGTGAGACTCTCGAGAATGACGTGAGTCATTCACAGCAGCTCTGGACATTTACGGAGCCTCCCAGCTGCTGGCCCTGCCGAGTGCTGTGCCAGCAGTCTCTCCCCTCCTCACAGGAGTGTCACCCCCATTCACACCTGAGGACATGGCTCAGAGCAGGGAGGGGTGAGTGCCTAACTAGCACATCTGGGGTCTTGTCCTGGTGCTGCCCCGACTCCCAGCTGTGGGGCCTGGAGCAGGGCAGGACAGGGAGGTCAGAGACCTTCAGCTTCCTCCTCTTTAAAAAGGGGACAATGGGAGGGCAGTGGACAGCTGTGAGGTCTAAATGAGCTGCTGATGGGAAGTGCCTGGCACAGGGCCTTGCACACTGCTGACATTCAGAAAAGTGCTGATTACATAAAAAGAGGAAACAGGGGGATTGAACTGGCATCTGCAAGAGTCCAGGGGTCATGGGTCCAGATGTCTGGACCCAGGTCAGATGCCCCTCTGGGGTCCTTTCTGTGCCCCTCAAAGCAACTTTTGTGGCCTGGGGAGCGTGGGATGGGGAGACTGTTACTGTCCTTGACCCTCCACTGCCAGACCTGCTGGCTTTTAGGACAGTTACTAAACTGCCCTGAGCCTGCTCCAGAGCTCCCTCAGCCCAGGGGACCCCAAGAAGCTACCCCAGGACCCACCTGAGAAGGCTGTGGGCTGAAGTGCCATCCGCCGCATGGTATTGCCCGACCACATGGGCTCCAAGGAGCCAGAGGAACCTGCAACTGAGGGATGGAGGGTGAGAGCCCTGCTGGGGTATGATCCTTGCCTCCTCAGGTCCCCCTGCCCACCACTGTAGCCCCAGCAGGGATCCCTACTCCCCTCAGCACAGGACACAGAGGCCCAGAGAAGGAGAGTGCACGTATCTGGGTCACACAGCATGAACTGGGCTGAGCTAGAGCAAGGCTGGCCACCTGATAGGGCTGGGAAGAGGGGCTGGCAATGGGGCGGGGGCCATGGATGAGGCTGAGGACTTCCCCAACGACCCCAACCCCAGCCAGCCTCATGGGCTAAGAGTTTAGAGCTCAGACAAGCCTGGGTCCGAGCCCTGACACTTACTGTCCTGCATGACTTGTCCTCTCTGGACTTATTTTCCCATCTGTAAAATGGGATTCTAAGGCCTCTAAACCTCCCAGGCTGAGGTGAGGCCTGAGGTCAGCCATGAATGCAAAGGGCCCACTGTGCACACACAGCGACCGGCACACACAGTAGGTGCTCAATAAACGGCCGCCGTGACTGTTGCCATCCACACTTTCACTGCCTGGCTTGGTAAGAGGAGACTGAAGTGGATCCAGCCCTGGTTTTAAATGAAAACCAGAGGGAGGCTGGCTGTCTGGGAGGGCAAGGGGAGCCAGTTCCAGGGCCAACCCCTGCTGCCACCCCTCCCAAGGAGGACCCCCCCACACCCGCCCCAGCCATCCTGGCTGGTCTGGCTTTAGGGGACTGGTTTTCTCCACAGCTGGAGGGATGGACTGGCCAAACCAGGGGCGGGGGCACAGCTGGAGAGGCTGTGGAGCCAGCACTGGCAACTGCCCCCCTCAGCCCCCCAGGCCTTCCTTTTAAGGCCACGAAATGTTGTCTGGGGGGAGACAAGACCCAAATAAGGCATGGGCCTGGCAGCTCGGAGCAGGGCTGTGGGTTGATGCAGGGAGCGAGAGGCGCCGAGAACTCAAACCAGACGAGTCCCTCTGGCCAGCCCCCAGTGGAGGCTGCCAGGCCCTGCTCTGGGTCCCACTGTGGGGCCTCCACTCGTGCTGAGCCTGCATCCCCAGCACACCCTCCTCAAGGGCCTGTGACCTGCCCAGGCACAGGGGGCTAATCTCACCCAGGATGGAGGAAGATGCGTTGCCAGCCCAGGACTGGGGCCGGCACTGGGGACTCCCTGGGGAGGGGAGACATCACTGTGAACCATGCCCATGTGAAGGACCTTGTATAGCTTGGCTCAATCCTACAAGGAAGGCGATAATCAGAACAGACAACTCTTGTTTAGCATGTACCCTGTGCCTGGCACCTTCTAAGCACTTCACATACATAGTCTTAACTGTGAGTGGGTGCTAGTACCACCTCCACTTTCCAGGTGGGGAAACTGAGGCACAGGGCAGCTCTGTGCTACCTCTTCTCTGTTGCCCATGCTCAGATAAAGGTGGATGAGTAAATGACACTCAACTCCACTTCCTCACTTGGAAGAAATGAGGCAGAGAAGAGAGGCGACTTGCCGTCGGTTGTCTGCGGGATGGTCCCAAGCCTGGATTTGAACACAGGTCGGCCTGATTCCAGGGCCAGATTTCTTTTTTTGGTTGGTGGGAGGTGCAGGGGCACCCGGCAGGCAGGCTCAATGTTCAGCAGGAGTGCTGGTGCCTGAGAAAAACGGCCTCGCCAAGCGCTCTTCATTCTTTCTGCTTCCAGGTAGAGATGTGATGTCATTTTAGTACTCTTTTCGGGAAGTTGACCAAAAGAAGCGGCCATCTCTCGCAACGTGGGGATGTTTGAGTTTCCTCTGTGATGAAGCTTCAGCTGCTCTCCCCATCCGCTTCTGCCCTCCTCTCTATTCTGCTGTTGTTTTCTTTTTTCTTTTTTTCCATTGCATTATCTACCTTCTAGCGTGTTCCAGTTTCCCAGGCCACTGCCTGTCCTCTGGCCTCCTGGCTGGAACATCAGCCCCACTAGGGCAGGGACCTTGTCTGTCTTGTGCTCGGCCTACAAAAGTGCCCAGCACCCAGTAGGATCTCATGGGCTTCATGTATAAAACTTTTTTTGTGTTGTTTTAAGACGGAGTCTCACTCTGTCACCCAGGCTGGAGTACAGTGGTGCAATCTTGGCTCACTACAACCTCCACCTCCCAGGTTCAAGTGATTCTCCTGCTTCAGCCTCCGGAGTAGCTGGGACAACCGGAGCGTGCCACCATGCCCAGCTAATTTTTGGTATTTTTAGTAGAGACAGAATTTCACCATATTAGCCAGGATGGTCTCCATCTCCTGGCCTAGTGATCCACCTGCCTCGGCCTCCCAAAGTGCTGGGATTATAGGCGTGAGCCACCGAGACCGGCCATTTATAAAACTTTTGTTGATGAATACATGAATCACCAACTGAAAATAAATTTCGATCAAGCAAACCAAATATAAGGCAGACACAACTGTCTTGAACGTCAACATAGGCCGGGCACAGTGGCTCACGCCTGTAATCCCAGCACTTTGGGAAGCCGAGGCAGGTGGATGACCTGAGGTCAGGAGTTCGAGATCAGCCTGGCCAACATGGCGGAACCCTGTCTCTATTAAAAATACAAAAATTAGCTGGGGGTGGTGGTGTGTGCCTGTAATCCCAGCTACTTGGAAGGTTGAGGCAGGAGAATCGCTTGAACCCGGGAGCGGAGGTTGCAGTGAGCTGAAAATGCACCACTGTACTCCAGCCTGGGCAACAAAGTAAGACTCCTCAAAAAAAAAAAAAAAAAAAAAAAAAGTCAGCATAAATGGGCCAGGTGCAGGGGCTCACACCTGTAATCCCAGCACTTTGGGAGGCTGAAGTGGGCAGATTGCTTGAGCCCAGGAATTTGAGACCAGCCTGGGTAATATGGCAAAACCCTGTCTCCACAAAAAATTTAAAAATTAGCTGGGTATGGTGGCGCATGCCTGTAGTCCCAGCTACTTGGGAGACTGATACGGGAGGATAGCTTGAACTTGGAAGGTCAAGGTTGCAGTGAGCTGTGATCATACCACACTGAAAGAGTGAGACCCTATCTAAAAAAAAATAAAATCAGCATAAATGTTTTAATGTCATACTAGAGTGTCCCTGAGTTATTAATCTGTAAACTGGTGGTTGGAAATTCTTTTTCAACCAGTTTGTTTTCGATGTTTCTCCAGGGGCCAGAAAGAATGAGAAAAACAAATAAAAATGTGGTCTGACAGCAGCACAGACATCAAATGCTCAAAGTAATTGCAAATTTAAATTAAAAAAAGAAGAGAGTTTAAAGAAATAACAAAACTGTTCAAAAGACCAGAAAATTTTGGGTTTGGATTCAAGATTCACAAAAAGTTATCCAAAAACTCCCCCAAAATTCTGAGAAATGGACAGAAACATTTTAAGGGATGTAGCAGGTTGTAAAATGACCCTGTAGCACACAAAATTCCAGTAAGGAAGAAGCCACAGATTGTGGGGAGATCTGTCGTTGGACAAAAATGTCATATCCCGGCCAGGCGTGGTGGTTCATGCCTGTAATCCCAGCACTTTGAGAGGCCAAGGTGGGCAGATCAAGAGGTCAGGAGATCGAGACCCTCCTGGCTAACACAGTGAAACCCCGTCTCTACTAAAAATACAAAAAATTAGCCGGGCCTGGTGGCTGACACCTGAAGTCCCAGCTACTCAGCAAGCTGAGGCAGGAGAATGGTGTGAACCCGGGAGGCGGAGCTTGCAGTGAGCCGAGATTGCGCCACTGCACTCCAGCCTGGGCGACAGAGCGAGACTCCTTCTAAACAAAACAAAACAAAACAAAACAAAACAAATGTCATATCCCTCCCATGGGTGTTTGGTCAAAGGCCCTGAAACAGGCCCCTGTGAGCTGAGACCCTCCTCATCTCAGCCTGGTGGTCCTTACTGAAGGGCTCCTCCCTAGCCTCAACCTTGTCCTCCCAGGGAGGCTCTGAAGGCTGGTCCCAGGACCACAAACCCCAGCTCCACTTTGGGAACCTGACTGTGGGCCACTTCCCACCATCTGGGAGGTCCTCACATGCCCTATACACATACATATACACACACACATGCACGTTCCTACCCCATGCCCTCTCCTAATCTCTACAGCTGCTGCACCCATGTCACCTCCTCCAGGAAGCCTTCCCAAACAGGCCAGTGCGCCTACCAGTGTCAAAGCCCCCTCGAAGCTCATCACTCCCTGTCTTGACCTCCACATCTTGACCTCCACATGCTCAGCGCTGTCTGTAGTTTCTAGCCCTGGGCCCCATAAGCAGCTCTTCTTCCCTCTGCCCAGTGCCAGGCCTGAGCTAAGAAGCTTTGTGTCCCTTCTCGGGACCCTCACGACACCTCACGATATAGGACACTGAGGCCCAGAGAGGAGAGGCTCCCGCTCTGTCCTTGCAGTGGGACAAGGGGGTCTGGGATTCCAATCTTGCCCTAAATTGGGGATTAGGGATGTGAAAAGTTGGGGATTAGGGGTATGAAAATCTGGGGGTGTCCCTGGGATCCACCTTCATGACTTTCTCTCCCTGGAGAGAAGCCAAAGGAACGGCTTCCTCATTCACAACCGACCCCCCAGATCTGCTCTGCTCGGTTTAGCAACCACAGGCCATAGGGAGGCAGCCTTCCCAGCCCCAGCCCAGGTCTCCTGCAAGGAATTTACTTTGCAAATGTAAATATTTGCTTCTGGTGGCCAGAGCCAGGGGTTAGGGTCAGAGCTGGGGCTGGGAGCTCCAAGAACCCTCCAGCTCAATCAGGAACCTCCGGGAAGGCTTAGTCTATGTCCGGCCTGGCCGCCTCTTCAGGACAGGCAAAGGTCCTATTCAATTCCTGTGCACTCACTTTATACGTGGCCCATGCCAGGCACTGGGGATGTGGGAGTAACGGTGGCAGGATGCGGGTCAACCTAGCCAGGTGGGAGCACCCAGAGGGCTGCAGGCAGAGCAGTGACTTGCCGGCCACTGCCAAGGCCATGTATGAGAGACAAAGCCGGTGTGGGCAGGGGGTTCAAACAGAGGGAGGGTGAGGTTCAGGGGATCCAGGCAGGGGCTGAGAGAGTGGAGGAGGCAGCCACACAGTCGGCTGGGCATGCAGGATGGGCTGGCAGGAGGTGGGGGTTGCTGGGACTCCCAGGAGTGGGGGTGGCTGGGTGGTGGATGTGGGTGGATTTGCAGTGGTTAGCCCTTGGATTCTGAATCTGCAAAGTAAAGTTCAGACTTAGCACCATACCTGGAGCCTGGTTACGATGAAAGAGATGAGTGTGGAGCATGCCCAGCCCTGGATGGTAGAAGAGACCAAGGAGCCCAGGAAGGGCCTGGGCTAGAACCTCAGTCTGTTTGTAGGCTATTTTAAAATTTTATATTTAGAGGCAGGATCTTGCTCTGTCACCTAAGCTGGAGTGCAGTGGCAGGATCACAGCTCACTGCAGACCTGAACTCCTGGGCTCAAGCAATCCTCCTGTCTCAGCCTCCTGAGTAGCCAGGACTACAGGTGTGCACCACCATGCCCAGCTAATTTTTAAACTTTTTTTTTTAGATAGGGTCTTGCTATGTTGCCCAGACTAGTCTTGAATTCCTGGCCTCAAGCAATCCTCCTGCCTTGGCCTCCCAAAGTGCTCAGATTACAGGTGTGAGCCACCGTGCCTGGCCCATTTTTAGGCTATTTTGTGGTCAACCTCGGGCAAGTGTCCCCTCTCTGGCTCCTCTTCCTGGGAGACAGGGCTGTGAATAACCATGGATGGGGAAAAAATATGTATGCTGGGGACAATGGGACCTATGAGGGGGAAGCAGAGGCAGTCCAGCTCCATGGGGTCCATAGGGAGGGGAGGGGAGGGAGCCCCAGCCTCTCTATCTTTCTATCTGGGAGGAGCTGGGGCTGAGACTGGCTTCCGCCAGCCTCACAGCATCCCAGCTTTCTGAACAGGCTCCCAGGGACATCCTCAGCCAGCACTCTGCAGGGGAAAGACCCCTGGCTGCAGTCAGACTGACCAGGTTTGAGCCTGGCTCCTCAGCTCACAGACTGCTCCCCTGGACAAGGCATTCCCCTCTCTGAGCCTCAGTTTCTGCATCTGGGCCTTCTGTACCATGATGTGATGGCTCCTGTGGCGGGGATGGGGGGGGGGTATGCCTTGCAGCGCCCAGCACGGAGCAGCTTTCCTTCCCCTTGTCCTGATTATTGCAGGAGGGTCTGGGGCAGGGGGATGCCACAGAACTCAGGTCGGCACCCTGGGGAAAAACCTGGCCACAATACTTGTTTGCTGTGTGACGTTATGTGAGACCCACACCCTCTCTGAGCTTCACTTTCATCATCCGGACAGTGGGGCTGATCTGTCTGCAGGAAGCCTCAAGAGGCAGGGTGTCATGGGGGTTACTGCAGCAGCCCCACTGTCAGCAGAGTCCACCAGCCCAGGTACTCAGGGGGTCAGGCCCAGGCCCAGAAAAGCTGATTGTGGGGCTCAGCCCACCCTCCTGACATGGCCCTGGCATTGCGCCCACCCCTGCCTGGCCCACTTGGTGCATTCTGGCCTTGGTTCTTCCTCACCCATTGTTTCTGATAAGCCCTATTGTTTCTGATGAAAGGGGGCCAGGTGATAGCCTCCGCCAGCCCCACCTCCTGAGGCCTAGGGGCACAGAAGCTTGCTCAGACAGGTCCCGATCCTGGCTCTCACCCGCTGAGTAACCTCGGGCCAGTCCCATCACCTCTCTGAGCCTCAGTTTCTCCATCTGTAAAATGGAGCCCATTCTAGCCCCTTCTCCACAGGTTGCCATGGACATCAAATGAGACAATCCTCATTTGTCACAAAGTGAACATCCCCATTCTGCAGAAAACCAGGGCCCAGCGCTGTGAAGTCCTTCACTAGAGCCCACCAGCCTCACAGAGACTCAAGGTCCGTTTCTTGACTGTGAAGTGGGGTCTCAGAGGCAGGAGGCCATGGAATCCTCAGCATGGGGTGGGTGGTGGGGGCGCAGGACGGGAGCCCAAGACATTTGTGGAGCATCTACCATGAGCCAATCATGAGTGCTACTTCTTCATGCTGGGTGACTTCCAGATAAAGCCAAAGTTCAGAGAGGAGAAGGGACTTGCCCCAAGTCACACAGCAGAGCGCAGCTGATTTAGGGCTGGATTCCGGAATGGCAAGTGTTCCCTCTCCTCCTTTGGCCCACTGCAGGCTGCCCTGGGCCCTGTTGGCCCTTGTGATGCACCTCTATGGCTCCAGGGTCAAGAGACAGCGCTAGGCAGGTGACAAGAGTGGGCACCAGCACGAGAAGCAGCCGGGGAGCCCAGCCTGAACTCAACTGTGGGAGGAAGGGCAGAGACCAGGGTCCCCTGGCAATGTCCCTGTGCCTCCCTGCTCCCCATTCCCAGGACCCCAGCAGAGTTTTCTGGAATAGTGGAAGCATCCACTCACCCACCTCCCTTTCCTCCATAGTCTCCAACATTTCATCCCAGCAATACCCAGGGAGGCAGACTCTTATCATCCTGACCACTTCCCAGGCGAGGACACTGAGGCTGAATGTGGGGGAGCCTGGGCTGCTGCGGGCACACACAGCAGCTTGGTGCCTTTTAGTGATGGTGCCTTTCCCTCCGAGTGGGCAGAAGAAGAATGCCTCCTGGAGTGCAGCACCCCCAAGCCCAGGGCCCTTGCACAATGACTTGCACAAGGCACGGGAAGTCCCCGGCCCAAGGCCATGCAGCTGGTGTGCGGCAAAGCTGGCAAAGCTGGCCCGGCCCAGGAAGCCTCAGGTATCCCATACCCACGCTGGGACCTGAAGGCCCCACAGAGGGAGCTGGCCTGGCTCCATTGCCTGGCTCATGCCCCTGCCTTAGCATCAGCAGAGCCCCCAGCCCTTGGCCTAGCTCCTGGAGTCACGGCCTCCAGCAGCTAGATTCAAGGGCATGGGTGCTGTCCCCACCTGTCCTCTCCCTCACCTGCTCCTTGAAAGCCCCAGAGACCAGGAAGGTCTGCCCTTGGGAGGGGAGCCAGGGACAGAATGGCCTTTGTCTGGGGAGGCCCTGCCTGGGCCCAGGCGGCCCCCATGCCCCGGGGATTCGGCCCTCCCCTCCACGGCTCCTCTGTGATCTCCTTGGCAGCCGCCCCTCCTGGCTGGCCCTCCTGCCCCTCGGCCCCACCTGCCTTCCCCTCTCCCTCCCACCAGCGACAAGAGGGTGCTATTCCTGGCTCCCCTTCAAACGTCTGTCCACCGCTCCAGCTTCCCACATCGGCCCTGTGGCTGCCTCTCTGCAGGGGTGTTTGGCATGGGGTGTCTTGGCACACCCTCTAGCCACTTGGTTTCTCCTCGACTTCACTGGGTACTCCTCTACCCCATGTCAGAACCTGCCAGACCTCTCCCCACTGCGTGGTGAGTTTTGAACACCATCCTCATGGCTGTGTGCCTCTGGGCACTCCACTCCACCTCACTGGACCTCAGTCACCCTATCTGTGAACTGGGCTGTTGAGGGTCCCCAGGAGGTGAAGTGCGCAAATCTCCCAAGAAACACCTGTGAGCTATGGCTTCTGAAAGCACCATGTTCCTTCGAGTCAGAGGCTACATTTTCGCACATTTGTGTTTCTGGAATTGGGGTACGTCCTGAGACTGACGTTCTCATTCATGTGCTGCTTTGGGGGCCATGAATGCTTCTGTCCCTTGAGCTGTCTCTGAGCCTGGTTCTCAGGATGATTCTGGGCCAGCCCATCCTCTTTAGCGCCATGCTTGAAAACACAGCTCTTGGTGTTCAATAATCTGCTGCTCATGGGTTCAGCCAGGCAGTGAGGGTGGGAGGGGTCTGGGCTGCTCAGCAGTGGGGCAGGTGCCTGGAGGAGAGGAGAGGGTTCTGCAGGGGAGAGTGTGGCCAGGTTCCTGGGAGGCCCAGGCTGCCTCCTCTGTGCCCCTGCAGGGTGCTCAGCCCCGAGCCACTCAGAGGTACACACAGTGAAGGCAGGTGGAGTGAGAGAAGTCCTTGAGCCTGCGACACGCTCTGCACACAAGGGGCCCAGCCAAGCCCTCGCATCCCTGGAGCCTGGGGAGCGGGTGGAGACTACAGCCTGGCAGACAGACAGAGGTGTGTGCCCCTCCCCTTCCTGAGCTCAGTTTCCTCATCTGCAGGATAGGTAAAACCATTCTTACCTCTCTGACCCATGAACTGACTAAAATGGTTCTCTGCTTCCCTGTAATGTCTGTTACCGTGTCACACGGAAATGTCTGGATGGGCTTTCCCCGAGTGTGGAGGACAGACTTAGGATGACTTAAAATGTGAGCTATGCAGCATGTATAAAATTCTTCTGGGGGTCCTGAGAGTCTCCCAAGAGGCAAGCGGTCACCATGGGGGGCAGTGGTGGACAACAAGCACTGACTGTGTTTGAGCCGGGCTCTGTGCAGCTAGCCCCAGCAGGCACGGTACTGTGCATGACTCTCTAACAGTTCACGGCTCCATGCACCTGCAGGGAGGCACCTGGCCTGCTGTCGCGGGGCTCTGGGAGCCAGCCGGGCAGTCCTACCTTCCTCGCAGCTCATTCCCGAGTGCCCAGGGCAGCACCTCCACTCACGGGCAGTCACTGTCTTGTACATCACCTTGTATGTGGGTCTCACCACAGTTCTGTAGCTGAAAGAGTCCCCAGGTGGCCCAGCTGAGACAGGGTCCTCCACGACCTCTCCCACTGCCCTGAATACCCATGGGAACAAACCCAGAACCCCCAGGATCCTCTGCTGCCTCCAGCTCCCTTTGGAGGCTCTCTCCTCCTGCATTTTGGGATTCAGCCCTTCCATTCCCCCACCACCTTGCCACAGGGATCAGAGATTGGATACCAGCTGGACAGGAAGACCCTGCAGGTTGGGCTGGCCTGAGCCCAGCAGTGAATACTCACTGAGGAAAGGAATGCAAGCAATGGTGTATCCCTCCCCCAGGAAGCCCTCCAGCGTGCTTCAACAGCACAGGGGATAGGCTGAGAATGGTGTCAGCTGATGCTACCTTTGCTCCACCCACCCTGGGGTCCAGTCTTCCCCTACACTCCCCATGAAGTCCCCCGACCAGGCCTTTGCCCAAACTGTGCCTCCACCTAGAATGCCATCAGCTCCTTCTCCACCTCATTTACCTGCTCCCCGGACAGCTCATGGGCCAGGGGCAGTTCTGCAGCACTCGCTGAAGGTAGGTGCCATTCTGCACATGGCATGAGATGGTGCGGGTCACCACATAGGAGCACCAGTTCCTGAAACAGACCCAAAGAGAGGATACTCAGGTACCATGCAGGGTCCCCTGCCGGGGACTCTGGGAGGATGGGTGAGGATGTCCGTGTTCTCTTCAAGAGCCCTGAATCCCCAGGCAGAGACCCCCTGAGCTTGCAAAGTCATTTGGGCCCAAATGGCTGGTGGGAGTCTCTGTGGCTGAGGGGTGGATGTCATGGCCCTGGGGGTGGGGCCGTGCTGAGCACTCCTGGTAGGTCTTGAGGAATGAACGGCAGGGGAAAGATGGAAGTGGGCCATCTTCCCCTGAGCTCTCCCTCCCCAGCTTCTCTCCTCTCCAACTTTGACCCATCCAGGCCACTATCACTGCCTGGCTCTTGCCTGGACAACTGCAGAGAGTGGCCTCTCCATCTGCTCCTCGGTCCCTCCCTAGAGGGAATGTCACAGAATGGAAACCTGCCTACATCCTTGCCTTGCCTACCCAACTCCCCAGCCCTCAGGATTTCCTGTGCCCACACCTGCCACAGGCCTTTGCTGGTGCTGGGCCCTCTGCCTGCTTCTCCCTGTGGCACTTCCTACCTTCAAAGCCCGGATGTGACATGGCCTATTCCTTCCATCCTTTCCCATTTCCACCCTGCCCTGAGCAATTCCAGTGGTGCCCTGCCCTGGCTCCCGCAGCATCTGCACACCTGTCACGCTGAATTAAGCCGCCAATTCATGCCTGCCCACTCCGCCAGCATGCAAGAGGAGAGGCCCTGTCTCACTCATCCCCATGTCCCCTCTGTGGGACGGCTCGGTTGTGTAATCAATGCCCCAAGCCCAGAGGACTGACTTCTCCAAATACCAACTAATAATCAGAATGCACTGCACATATTGAGCACTTACTGTATGCTAAGGGTATTCACACTATCTTCTAATGGTGAGGGAGGAAGGTAGGAAGGTACCCCCACCCTATTTTTACAGAGGGGAAACTGAGGCTTGGGGAGGTGAAGACAACTGCTCATGTCACAGCTGGTGCATAGAGGAGCCAGATTTGAGCCCAGCAACATGGATGGCCTAGCTCAGCCTCTGACTCCATCCCAGAGTCTCAGCTTCCGTCTCCTCATCTCCTTGAGCCACGGTCTGTGGCTCTGTGAAGACCCTGGCCTGGGAACCTACTGACCCCAGGCTTGAGGGCAGGAAGAAAGTCTGGGAGGGGTGGGGGACCCAGGCTGAGAAGGGTCACCTGAAACCTTCCCTCCTTCTCCAGCCCCTGTGAAAAGCACAGGGCCTGTGACCCTGTGCAGGGCTGAGGGCTGCTGAGCACCTGGAATGTCCCAGCCATCACAGAGATTCCCATGCCAAGCATAGTGCGGTCCCGGCTCGCTGCAGCCCTGCCCCCACCCCAGACCACCAGAAGGAGAAACTCCTGGGCCAGGACCAGGCAACTAACTCAATTTAGGGCCCTGTGGAATTCCCTTCATCTGTCTGTGCCACACCAGAATCAGTGCCGGAAGAGGAAACAACCTAGGTACAGCCCTGGAGGTGGGCTGGGAGAAGGGATGGTTCGGTTTGGCCCATGAAGCAGGAGAAGCTCCACAGAGCCCTCGGCCAGCCATCCCATGCAGACGTGACAGGTGCCTGCTGTGGCACCAACAGAAATGGCACAAAACTGGGAACAGCCTAAACAGCTATGGAGCCACCAGACACGGGAAACCAGATGCTGTAACAAAGCCCGAGGTCTCCACGTGCTGACCTGAGACCCAGTTATTACCCCTGGTTACAGGGAGAAAAAAAGCAAAGACCAATGGATATACAGTGATTGCATTTCTATTACATTAAGAGAGAGACAGAAAGTCAACTATTTATACATGCGGGCACATGTACAGATATGTGCATACAAAGTGAGAAAAAGATGATGCTCTTTTCTCAAACTGCCACCTCTGGGAGCAAGGAGGGCTTTCCATCTGCTCTGTCTCCTACACAAACCATAGCTATCCATCATGCTTGCTGCACGCCAGGAGCTGTGCCCAGAGCCTTCTACGTGTTAGCTCAGTTGATTCTCATACTCTATTAAAAAGCCACTTTAGGCCGGACACGGTGGCTCATGCCTGTAATCCCACCACTTTGGCAGGCCGAGATGGGTGGATCACCTGAGGTTAGGAGTTTGACCAGCCTGGGCAATATGGTGAAACCCTGTCTCTACTAAAAATATAAAAAATTAGCCGGGTGTGGTGGTGGGCGCCTGTAATCCCAGCTACTCAGGAGGCTGAGGCAGGAGAATTGCTTGAATCTGGGAGGCGGAGGTGGCAGTAAGCTGAGATCGTACCATTGCATTCCAGCCTGGGCAACAGAGCGAGACTCTGTCTCAAAACAAACAAACAAAAAAAACCCAGCCACTATACAGATGGGAAGACTGAGACCCTGGGGTCTAGGACTTGCCCCAGGAACCCACAATAGGCAACACAGTCAGGGTTGGAACTCAAGTCCCTCTGGCTCCAGAGCTCGCACTCTCAACCCCAGGCTACAAGTGTTTCTCCTAATGAGTAGGTGAAGATTTCAGCCCTTTTGGAGGCTAAGGCAAGGAGGATCGCTTGAGGCCAAGAGTTCAAGACCAGCCTGGGCAACATGGTGAGAACCCCATCTCTATAAAAAAATTTTTTACAACTAAAAAAAAGGGCGGGCGCAGTGGCTCATGCCTGTAATCCCAGCACTTTGGCAGGCCAAGGCAGGTGGATCACTTGAAGATCAGGATTTCAAGACCAGCCTAGGCAACATGGCAAAACCCCGTCTCTACTAAAAATACAAAAGTTAGCTGGGCGTCGTAATGTGCACCTGTAATCTCAGCTACTTAGGAGGCTGAAGCAGGAGAATCGTTTGAACCCGGGAGACAGAGGTTGCAGTAAGCCCAGATGGCACCACTGCACTCCAGCCTGGATGGCAGAGCGAGACTCTGTCTCAAAACAGAAAACCAACCAACAAACAAAAAAACCAGAGCTGTGGTTTTGAACCTGTTAGGGTTGAATATGGAGGGGGGGGCAAAAGCCCCTTTAGAAAATTGCTATGAATCGTGGCTCCTCTCCAGAAATATGCATAAAACTTGGTGTATAGGTTAAGGGGATTCAGAGGCTCCTTGGAGCCTATGTGACACTCACTAGGCTGGCCCAGGGGCTTCACGAGTGAAAGAGGGAGGGAAGAAGAGGACAATCTGGGCAGAGGACACTCGGAAGCTCTGGAGACAGGAAAGGGCCCCTGGACACAGAATGAATGCACTATGCCAGTGAGCAGACAATCACAAGCACACAGTACCTGTGCACACAAATGCACGCACACACATGAACTCACAGGCACACAGGGGCAAATATGCATTGCAATGAGCACGTGCACACAGACACACATAAGCATATGTACACACAATGCATGGACACACGCACGCTCATGCACACGCACACAGATCCACACAAACACAGATACATACATGCACACACATGTGCACATAGGGCAAATACGCACTGCAGTGAGCACATGCACACAGACACACATAGGCATATGTACACACAATGCATGGACACACGGGCCTCCATGTGCACACACAGATCCACATAAACACACAGCTACATACCCGCACACAAACGCACACAGACAGGCTAAGGCAAATCCAGCAGGACACTTAATCACAGAAATGACCGTCCTCCCTGCACACAAATCCACACCTGCAGATACAGGGCTCTGTGCCCTCATACATTCACACACACACACACTCATTGGCTCTGTCACACGGACACAGACAGACCAAAGCAGGCCCAGAAGGGCACACAGTCACAGTCAAATCTCCTCCCTGCAAATGCGTTCACATTTGCACACACACTGACACACCCACACATGCACACACACACACGCATGCCGTCTCACATGGACGCAGATAGGCTGAAGTTGTGACCTCTGGACATGTCCACACAGGGCCCTGCAGTGCACGTGTGGGCACACGTGTACACACACACATACACTCCTCTCACATGTACACAAACAGGTGAAGGCAGGCCCAGCAGGGCACTGTTGGCCATCTTACCACACATATCTATACAGGCACGCACAGAGCCATCTGCCCTCACACACACACGTGGACAACAGCCCTCACATGCCCTGTCCCCAGACTAGGCCGGGAGAGGTGGGCCTGTGATGGTCCACAATAGCCAGAGCTGTCCTTCTTTTTACCAGGGGGGAGCTAGAGAAAAAAAAACAACAATATTTTTCCTGCTTCCTTAATTAAAATCTCCACCATTGGTGCGTGAGTGCAGTCACAGCTACTTTGGAGGCTGAGGTGAGAGGATCGCTTCAGCTCAGGAGTTTGAGGTTGCAATGAGCTATAATCATGCCACTGCACTACAGCCTGGGCAATAGAGTGACACATCATCTCTTAAAAAAAAATCTTGGCTGGGTGTAGTGGCTCAGGCGTGTAATCCCAACACTTTGGGAGGCTGAGGCTGGCGGATCACCTGAGGTCGGGAGTTTGAGACCAGCCTGACCAACATGGAGAAACCCCGTCTCTACTAAAAATACAAAATTAGTCAGGCGTTGTGGCTCATGCCTGTAATCCCAGCTACTCGGGAGGCCGAGGCAGGAGAATCGCTTGAACCCAGGAGGCAGAGGTTGCAGTGAGCCGAGATCGTGCCATTGCACTCCAGCCTGGGCAACAGGAGTGAGACTCCATCTCAAAAAAAATAAAAATAAAAAAAAATAACCATGTAGGTCCCTGCCTGGTTGCCACAATCTGGACTGTGCTTGAATCCTCTCTTTAGGAGACATGGAGCTGGTGGCCGGCTAGCCAGACCTTTTGGACAGGAGAGGACACTCATGCCAGGTGGAGTTCAAGTTCAGCCCCTTGCCCCCTCCACCTGGGGATCACTAATAACCACCCCATCCCCCAGCTTGAGGACCCCAGCCCCAGGACTCCTAGCATCAGCCTGAGCTCCTCCACAGGGTCCTAGCCTGGCCCTGCCACCCTCCTGCTCCCCTATCCACCTTCCAGAGGTAGCAGGAGGCTCTTTCTAAAGCGCAGACCTAAGGTTGCCAACACCCACTGTGGGGTTCGCAGCCCACCATGACTCCCTATAGCCCTGCAAGCACCGTTTTCACTTTTTTTTTTTTTTTTTAGATGGAGTCTCGCTCTGTCGCCCAGGCTCGAGTGAAGTGGCACAATCTCGGCTTACTGCAACCACCACCTTCCAGGTTCAAGTAATTCTCCTGCCTCAGCCTCCCAAGTAGCTGGGATTATAGGCACTTGCCACCACGCCCGGCTAATTTTTGCATTTTTAGTAGAGACGGAGTTTCGCCATATTGGCCAGGCTGGTCTCAAACTCCTGACTTCAGGTGATCCGCCTGCCTCGGCCTCCCGAAGTGCTGGGATTACGGGCGTGAGACACCTCGCCTGGCCTGTCCTTCACTTTTTATTCTGTTAGCCTCTCATGCACACTCATGCAGCCCCTTCTCCCATCTCTGATCTTAGCATATGAAGGTCCCTCTGCCTGGAAAACCCCTCCCTCTTGCCCCAGCAAATTCTTATTCATCCTTTGGGTCTCAGCCCTCAGGCCCACACAGGGGTTGGCCATCACCCATTAGCCACTCACAATAGCCCTGGGCTTTACTCACGAAGGTGCTGGAGGAGGGCATGAGCTGGGACCAAGTTTGTGTAGGGCTCAGCCTGAGGACGCTCAGTGATGTTTGTTGAATGACTGAATGATGGAGAATAGGCAGCAGCTCTGGGCAGAACAGTCGGGACCCAAGATGGGTTCCACAGATGAAGTGACCCATCCCCATGTGCTCCATTCCTGCAGCCCCTGGGGGCTTCCTTCCCTGGGGTGTCGTCATTGATAAGCTGCCCAAGAGCTGGATGAGGCTGGGCAGTGGGGTGGGTGAGGGCAGGGGCTGGGAAGAGGTGGCACTTCCCTCCTGGGCCCACCACTTCTGTCCACTCAGCACCTCCAGGTCCCCAGAGGCCCCCAGGAGGGGAGAAACAGGCCAGACCAGCTCAGCCTGGCACCGGCCACCCCCACAAGGGCCCCCCACCTACACCCACACTCCACCCCCTGCCACGAGGGGCCCAGGGGACTTTGTCTACGTAGGGCCCAGGGCTGCGATCCGGAACAGTGATAGGGGCTAATTGCAGGAGGCAGCCAAGCGGGCCTGGGGCCAAGGGCCGTGATGAAAAAGAGAAGAAAGAAAGGACCAGGTGGGTGGGGGTGCTGTGATGAGAGCCAGAGCCCCGCAGTGGGGGCGAAGTTCCAGCCCTGGCTCTACTGCTTCCTAAGTTGGTGACCTTGGACAAGGCCCTGACCCTTTCTGGACCTCATTTTGTCCATCTGCAAATGGGGACAGCAGAATTTCCTCCAGTGGGGTAAGCTTCACTCAAAACCCTTAGCACAGCACTAACAGCTATTGTTCATTCCTGTTCCTGGACTGAGGGGCTCAGCCCACACATGGGCGCCACACCCAGCAGCTGTGGTCCAGGGGCTTCCCTGGGGCTTGGGGACACCAGCACAGTACCTTCTTCACAAGGTCTTCCCCTTGGAATAGGGATTATCAGGTTCTACATTTTACAGAGGGGGAAACTGAGGCTCCAAGAGAAAGCACCTACCCGGGTTACTCCTGTGGGCATCAGCTGGGATTGGAGCCCCCTAGAGAGAGGCTGGGGCAGATCCCTTCCATTTTAGAGCCCTCCATTCTCCCTGATCCTAGGATTTGCCTAAAGGAGGCCGGCACTGCAGGGGCGAGAGGTCTGGGCTGGTGAAAGCTTGAATCCTCAGCTGAAATGCTGAGATAAGTGGTTAAAGGACGCGGGCTCCAGGCTTGGAAGGACCTCAGCAGGGCAGGAAGCAGCTCCAGGAGCAGAGGCAAGCCAAGGCAGCTCTGCATAGCCCTTGGGCACCCCGGTTCCGGGGGTCTCCAAGTGTCACCACATTCCTGGGGCTGGGGGCGGCCCCCTGGATGCCTTCCCAGGCCAACCCCTCCCCAGGACAAAGCCTCTTTTCTGCCTCTGGTCCCTTGGCTGCCAAGGGGTGCCTGGGGTGCTGGGGTGTGGGTGGCAGGATGGCTGACAGGGCATGACATCCCCATGCTGTCTCCAGCAACGCGGGGATGGGGCCACAAGTGGAGGTCCTGGTAGGCCACAGACTCCTCAAGCTCCAGGTCCCTACCCCCATGTGACATGACTGATAGCAGGAACCACTGCAGGTAAGGCCCGGTACTGGCCCTTCCCATGAGGAAAGAAGGAAACTGAGAGCAAAACTGAGACCTAGGGCCAGGAAGTGACCCACTTGAGGTCACACATCAAGCCTGTACCAGCACGGAATTCTGTCTCCATTTTGTCCAAGCCTGGAGCCCCTAACTCCTAATCATGACTACAAACCTTTCCTGGTGCCCCCAAGCCAACAATCTCTTTCCCTCTTCCAGGAGGGCTGCTGGATAGAAAAAGCCACTGGATTTGGAAATTGACTGGTCTGGATTGAGGTGCCACTTTTCCTCTGTAGGCCTCAGCCTCCTTATCTGTACAATGGGTGCAATAGTATTGCCAACAGGGCTTTTGGAATGCTCAGGCTACTGTGATGGGCTTCTGTCAACACATGGAGTGACAATCTCCAGTGACCACCAGATACCTGGTTATAGCCACCATCCTGCTCCCACTCAGGAGACTCTGGAAGGTGAGGAGCCCAGGCTGGGAAACCCTGTCTTGAACTGACTGCAGGGCAGTCTGGGCCTTAAGCTGTGCTACCATCATCCTGAGCCTGACAGTGGGATTTCTGAGTTAATAGTCTTTCTCCTCTTAGCATCTGGGATTCTGGCGGCCCACATCCATGCTCTGGGCAGGTCATGTTCCCTCTCTGAGCCTCATCTTCCTCCTCTAAGAAACAGAATCATAAAAAGCACACTTTCAAGCAGCTGGGAAGATTCTGGAGCTGATGAATGCAGGTAATGGGGCCGACTCAGGCTAACTGTGGTCTGCACACGATAGGTGGTGGCTGTGACATCCACCACAGGTCCACCCCTGTCTCAGACAACTGCTCTTCTGGCCTCTGATGCTTCAACCACCTCCATCCTCCAGCCCTGCCCATGTCAACCGCTCTTGCTAGCCCAGCAGGGGCATGCTGGCCCCTGACCACTGGGAAAGGAGAATTTCTGAAAAGAATTAAAGAATTGAGGCCGTAGGGGGTGGGGGCCGTGCAGGCCTTTGAAAGGGATGAAAAGGCCTGGAGAGGCCTGGCTACTCCACATTGTCTGCCTTGGACAACGGCGGCTGGCCTTTAAGAGGGGACCCTGGCAGGGGTTGCAGTCAGGACAGAGGCCAGGGCAGGTTCAAACACTTTCATCAAGGACAGAAAGGCAGATTTGCAACCCAGCTCTTCAATGAATAGCCCATGAGTCTAAAAGATGATGCCAATTCTCTAGGATCTCGGTTTGCTTCTCTGTTGAATGGGGACAGTTTTCCCTACCTCATTCAGTCCTTGAAGGATTGATGAGGACACTATATACAATAATGGGCCCCACCATGTCAGGTTCTGGGAGCTCCTCCGTAAAGGCCAGCGGGGAGGAAGTTCCCAGCCACTAGGAGAGCAGCAGGAAGACGGTGCTCCCTCTTTTCTCTGCCCAAAATGCCAGGTCCCTGGGGAGCCTCCACACTGACCCACTGGGCTGTGAGACTCCACCCCAATCCCTCCTCCGAGGGAGATAAATGGCCTGGGTACAAAACAAAAACAAAAACAAACAACAAACAAAAAACAGGAACAGAGTAAAGGGGAGGGGGGTCCACGAAGGGTCGGCTATGGCTACGGGGTGTCATGGGCCTTTCCCAAGTGCAGGGGGAGGGGCCCTAGGGACAGGGGGACAGAAGGGCCAGGGCTTCGCCCTCGTTGCGCCCCTTCCTCCTCCTCTCCGGCTCCGGGGTTGAAAGGGAGGGAGTAGGGGAGACAGGCAGCTCCAACACATGGAGTAGGGGACCCCGCACTCGCCGGAGCCTCAGACGGACCCTGCCCTCACCCGGGCCGGCACTGAGCCTAGGGACTGGATCGCTCTCCCGATCCCGGCCCTGCCCGGAGGTGGGGACGTGTGCGCGCCGGGACCCCCGGCCAGCGGGGTGCATAGGCGCGGGGAGCCCTTACCTGCGTCCGGAGAACGGGGCTGCCCCGATGCTCCACGCAGCGCCGCCTCTCGGGAGCAGGAGCCCGAGGCAGAGCAGCGCCCAAGCCCGCGGGCCGCCCATGCTGCACCAGGCGCCCTCCGCGCGCGGCCCCTCGCTGTCGCCGCCCCTAGCCTGTCCTCCCCGCCCGCCTGCCCGCGCCGCCAGCCGCCCCGGACGCGCGGAGCCCGGTTCCCAGCGCCGCGGCCGGAGGGCGGGCAGGAGGCGGGCGGGGGCTGGGGCGCTCGCTCCCGGCCTCGCCCGGCCCCTCGGCGAGGCCCCCCGCCCCCCGCCCCCTGCGCCGTCTCTGCCAACCCGGAAGGAGCCCGGAGGGGCCCGGGCGGCCCGGGCGCCCCAGCCAGGAGGCCCGCCAGGTGTCCACCTGAGCCCCACACCCTGCGCCGCGGGGCCCTTTTGGGGGCGGGGTGCCAGCTCCGGGGTGTCCTCCCACTAGTTGTAGACTGGGCAACAGGCCCGGGCCACGGTCCCTGACGCAACCGGGACCTGAACCCGCCTCGCCTGAGTGAATGATATCAGCGACTCATCCTTTTTTAACACCTTTGCAGGATCCAGCCCTCCAAGGAAAGCTTCCTGAGCAGTGCGTGCCATGTGTACTGGGCACCTCACGGCGGCCACTTCGCATCCTGTCTCAAGTGAATCTTCAAGCCACTCTGCTGGAACTGGGTGCAATATTCCCATTTTACAGAAGAGAAAACTGAGGCCCAGACACTCACAGTCTCCCTAGAAGGAGATCTGGGTGAACCCCATCAATGCAGGGTCTGTTCTTATTCTCATTTTACAGGTGGAGAAACTGAGCCACAGAGAGGCGCTGTCATTTACCTGAAGCACCATGGCAGGAGTTTGGCAGAGCCAGGATTTGTACCCAGATCACCTGACTTTGGAGAGTACCAGCTCTTAACCACAGCACTTTGGTCAAAGCCTTGATTTCACCATATGTAACAAGGTAAGAATTGGTGTTGTGTGGTTTCCTCATCTGGGGTACATGGATGGGCTTCTGGGGGAAGGGCTCCGCATCCCACAAAGGTATATGTAAGCGTAGTGTGTGTGTGCAGGGGTACATGTTTGTGTGGTACGTTAGAGAGGACCCAGACTCCCATTTCCCAGGACAGTCTCTAACCCCACCTTCTGCCTGCATCGATGGACAGTAATTAGGCCTGGGCTGGGGAAGCCCTTGCCCAGCTTGGCTCTTTCCTGTTATGGCTTGTCCAGACCCATGGTCCCTTCTAGAAACACTCCCCAGAAAGGATCTGCCAGTCACTGGATTGCCCCTCCTGGACTCACCAGGGGCAGGCAGCATAGGCCACCATAGGCAGGCAGGCAGGATGGGGATCCATCACCAGTGTGTCCACATAGAGAAAGCTGATGCCGTCTCAAGGGACAGGTAGTGAGAGCTGTTTTCAAACCCTGCCTTTACTACTTCTGCTCCAGTTAGCTCAGGCAAGTCCTGCCCCTCTCGGAGCCTCAGTGTTTCTTTTGCAGGGAGGACAGTTGTACATTCCTTACAGGAGTGTGGGAAGGATTGAGATATGGTAATGGCCTGTCGCCCCCTCTCCTCTACTACACATGGTCCCCCAAGAGCTCCCACTCCCTCCAATGACATCACCATGGTGCCAATGTTGCCCCCTTGGGGAGCTGTTGCCCTCCTTTTCACATGAAATTTTGGGGCATCTCCTGTGCCATCTCTCTGACCTCCAAGAAACGCAGCTTCATACCTCTCTGGTTAGCCCTTGTTTTTGACACAGCTAGATCAATGACTTAACACCTTGGATAATTCGTCACTCCTGAGGAGCCATGCCCCCAAGAGGATGCCAGACCTGTCTGAAACCCCAATCAAGGGACCCAGATAAAAACCCATCACCCCACGGGGTGCTTTGAGCTGTTTAGGAAGCTCAAACATGCAGCTGTTTAACACATAGCTGTTTAGGAAGGAGAAGCACTGGATAATGTCTTAGAGGGACTGAGAGGTGTCTGGGATGCCAGATGGGTGCCAGAGAATGAGGAGGCACTGCTAGGTCTGTTTGCAACATGTCCAAGATGCTCCTGCGATTAATGGCATCCACATTTCTTTCTTCTTTTTTTTTTTTTTGAGACAGAGTCTCGCTCTGTTGCCCAGGCTGCAGTGCAGTGGCGCATCTCAGCTCACTGGAAGCTCCGCCTCCTGAGTTCACGCCATTCTCCTGCCTCAGCCTCCCGAGTAGCTGGGACTACAGGCGCCTGCCACCACGCCTGGCTAATTTTTTATATTTTTAGTAGAGATGGGGTTTCGCCATGTTAGCCAGGATGGTCTCGATCTCCTGACCTCGTGATCCGCCTGTCTCAGCCTCCCAAAGTGCTGGGATTACAGGTGTGAGCCACCGCGCCTGGCCTATGGCATCCACATTTCTTAACCAATGCCATCAAACTAGTGGCAGACTCAGGCCTCTGCAGAATTTTCCCAGCAAGAGACTATCCTGGTAAAAGCTGTTCTCAACATTTTCACATCAGAGAGGGGCCTGTCCTTGCTGAGCCTGGGATTCCCAGGTCCAGGGTATTTGTTTATCACTAAAGACTGACCTTGTGGCTGTGTGACCTAATGGTTACCACCCCACAAGCCCTGTGACCCACAGGCCTGGGTGTCAATTCCAGAGCAACCTCTGGGAGCTGTGTGACCTGAGACAAGTCACTTCCGTTCTCTGAGTCTCATTTCTTTGCCTGAAAAAACAAGCCATGAGACTTTTTTTTTTTTTTTTTTTTTTTTTGAGACAGGGTCTCACATTGTCACCCAGGCTGGAGTGCAGTGGCTCATTGCAGCCTCAACCTCCTGGGCTCAAGTGATTCTCCTGCCTCAGCCTCCTGATTAGCTAGGACTACAGGTGTGTGACAGCACATCTGGCTCATTTTTAATATTTTTTGTAGAAACGGGGTCTTGCTCTGTTGCTCAGGCTGGTCTCGAACTCCTGGCCTCAAGCAACCCTCCCACATGGGACTTTTTAAGGTCCCTCTGGCTTAAGAGTCTGAGCTTCTGGGAAAGTGTGAAAGCTTCAGGCCTCCCTTTGGTGGCCCTGGGGCACAGCTGAAGCCCCCATTTAAGGGCTCACTTTCCTGTTGGATGACAGCCTGCTTTCTGGTCAGTTGAGTGGAAAGACAGGAAATGCCGTGGGGGTCTGGGGTTTTGATTATTTGAGGTTTCAATGTTTGCTGAAACTGAGAGGAGAGGGGCCAGCTGGCTTGAGGTCTCAGGGCCTGTCCCTGTGGTGGGGCCTCCCCCCTGGGGGCCTGGTCCTTTCCACTGCCAAGACCAGACCACAACCTCCAGTAACGACAGCAGCTTCCGTTCCCCAGCGCTGACTGTGTGCCAGGCGCTGTGCTAAGCATTTTGCTTATATTGTCTGCTGCGATCCTCTCTGCCACCCGGAAGGCAGCCTTATTGTCCCCAGGTGTGGGGCTCATGGCTAGTGAGTGATGGGTGCCTGCCTATGAGTTTACCCACCAGACCACACTGCCACCCACCAGCTGAGCCCTGAAGTGGGGCTTCTTTGGGGTAAGAGATAACTTGGCTCACATATGGGGTCCCATCTTGGGGCTGATGAGGCCAGAGAGAATGCATTGACACATACCCAGACCTGGACCCACACCCATGGAGACCACACGGGGACACACACAGACACCCTCCCAGGGCAGGCCATGGGATCCGGGAAACACAGCCTGTCTGGGGCGGATTCACTGACGCATCCACCCTGGCCTAGTCCAAACAGGAAATGTTTTATCCTCTTAACAAACAACCTGGGCTGCAGCCTCCTTCCCCTGTGAAGTCCCTCGGGGCCGTAGCTGAGGGACTCTCTCCTCCCGCTGTGTCCTACAGGACTGTCTCTCCAGGTTGGGTGTGCCCTATCGTATCAGCCCTGTGCACACACTAGCTCGTGTGAGCCCAGGTACTCTTCCCATATCGTGCCTGTTCCATAGGTGAGGGAGCAGCCCGAGGGGTGCCCAGAGCCCATGGCCGCAGCCCCCAGGGGTCCAGGCCTGACGGCCAAGGCAGCGCCTGGACACCATGAAAGGGAAGGGACTGTGTAAGGCCACAGCCTTCAAAGCTGCTGACCAGACAAAGGACAGGGTCCAAGAGCAATGGCTGCTCTCTGCGCTTTTGATCGGGGGTTTGGCCCTCCTGTCCCTGGCTCTCAGAGCTGGGAGCACCCTGCAGGGCCAGGGTCGGGGGCACTGGGAGACCTGGACAGCCTGCAGCTGCCCGGCCAAGTTATTTATGCTCCATGGAGCTGCCCTTCTCATTCAACCAGCTCTTTCTTTCCCCAGAGAGCTGGGACTGGGGCTGGAAGGGAGTAGTGGGAGGAAGGAAGCTGGCAGAAAATCATAAATTAGGGCTGGGGAGGGCCTTCCTGTCCTCCTCTGGAATCTCCCGTTTTGCATCTTTGAGGTGGGTGCAGGGAGAGGACAACAGAATGACAGGGCCGGACATGAGCGAACACGGCAAGACAGGGCACCTCTTGTTGGAGTGAGGAGACCTAGATGTTCTGTGTGATCTAGAGAGAGTCCCTTCTCTCGGAACCTCAGTTTCTCCATCTGGAAAACGGGGGTGACTGAGGACTTGGGGACTTTCCTGCAACTGTGCTTTGTTGACTGTGCAGGAGTGGACAAATGAGAGGCTTTCTCCTCAGCAATGTTTGTTCCCCCTTCCCCTCCTCTGGCAATTTCTCCAAATCCTCCCCTTTCTGACCCCCAACCTCTGCCCTACTTGCCTTCTCTCAGGTCCCTTCCTCTGCTTCTCTTTCATCTCCTCTTGCAAAAATGGAAGAACAATATCTCCATATGCAGCATCCACCCAACTAGGGGGTAGAGGGAAGAGCTGTTGGCTCGTTCATACTATAGTGTGAATGACTGATATGTTTAAGGTTTAATGTTGGGAGGAGGGGGAGTTAGCAGGGCTTCCTGCCATTTAAACCCTAAATCGTTGGTAGTGGAACTTCCTGGCTGGTGAGGGAAATGTTTGGTGACCAGAGCCTGGCAACATGGCCTAAGACCTTCTGTGTGGGAAGCTGTCCATCTCCCAGCCCAGTGAGGTGAAGCCCACTCCCGGCTGGATGCATCTGAAAAGGCAGCTGTGAGTCCCTGTGGTTGGATAGATCTGGCAGGAGGGAAGGGCAGACCAGAGAAGCCCCTCAGAGCAGAGGCCCTGGAGCTGCCCACCAGCCCTGCCAGTCCCGGGTGGCACCTGCTGGGTCATGAGCATGTGGGCCCACCCCACTTGACAGCCCCAGGATGAATGGGGAGGTGGTGGTGGTGCTGAGAAGCCGGAGGAGAACGAGAGTGGTGGGGAGACAGAAGGAGACAGAGACAGAGACAGAGAGAGATAGTGAGAGACTCTCAGAAGAGGACAGTGTGCCAGGTAGCCAGAAAGAAAGGGAGACAAAGTGATCTAGAGAGATGTCTTCATCTTTCATAGAAGGAGACAGATGGAAAGACAGAAAGACAGACTCAGAAAGAGGGACTCTTTGGGAAGAGGATCCTAGGTGGTTGGTCTCAGCTCCGGTAGGAGCCTGGCAGAGGGAGCAGGACTGGGGCACCAGCCCTCCACCATCCCGAGCCTCATCTGTTCTCAGCACTGCACAGACTCTGGCCTCCCTCAGACCCCCATCCCATGCCAAGGGTGGGGAGCCTGTCCTTCCTCCATCGCCCACCCAGGCATCTGGCAGTGGCTGCCTGTGGGCTCTGGGCTGCCTGGGGCTGGAATATATCATGCTTGGGTAGCCCCGTTAGACAGAGCCCTGGGGCCCAGGGGGAATGGATTCCTAACCTGAGGCTTGGTCCTGGGAGTCTTAGGTGGATGGACAGCTATATAGGGGGAGGGGGACCTGACTACAGATTGTCCCTGCCCCACCATCCGGTCAGCCCTGCAGGGCTGTCTGGGTCCTCTTTCCCTGTGTCCATTCCTTGGCTCCATCCCATCCAGCCTCCGCCCCCTTATGGAATGTGGCATTGGTCTCTTTGATGGCCTCTTGCCTCCTCTCTGATGCTTTCAGTCCTGCAGGATCTTCCCAAAGGCAAATGGAGCCAAGCAACCCTGGGATGAAAACCTTCCAGTCTTCCTGCTCCCCTTAGGCTGAGAACTGAAGGGGGCCCAGCTTGCTTGTCCTCCCAGTGTCCCCAGACCCTGGGACAGACCCCCAGGCCCTGGGTAGGCTTGGGATGTCTCAGTTCCCTAGCCCACCCTGTGCTCTCCGTCTGTCTGCAGGGCTTTCCTGTTCTGTCCCCTCTGCCTGCCAATGCCCGCTTACCCTGCCTGAGCTCACCCTTCAGTCTCAGCTCAGAAATCACCCCCACTCCACCTCTAGAAGGATGTTTCACACCCCCAGCACTGGGTCGTGTGTCCGCTGGGGTTCAGCACTCACAGCATTCTGGGCTGGGGACATCTGTTGATTTGTGTGGTGCCCCTGAAGTATCATAAATAGGCATAGGTGCTGAGCCCTTTTTTATAACCTTTCTAAGAAGCTGTACAAGATACATCTGGGTGCACAACAATTTCTGTTTTTTTGTTTTGTTTTGTTTTGTTTTGTTTTAGACAAAGTCTTGCTCTGTCACCCAGGCTGGAATGCGGTGACGCAATCTTGGCTCACTGTAACCTCCGCCTCCGGGGTTCAAGCGATTCTCGTGCCTTAGCCTCCTAAGTAGCTAGGATTTCAGACATGCACCACCATGCCTGGCTAATTTTTGTATTTTCAATAGAGACAAGGTTTCGCCATGTTGGCCAGGCCAGTCTTGAACTCCTGACCTCAGGTGATTCACCCGCCTCGGCCTCCCAAAGTGCTGGGATTACACTGTGAGCCACTGTGCCAGGCCACAATTTCTTTATAGAACAAAAACAAGCTGACTCTTGAACAACATGGGTTTAAACTGATGAGTCCATTTATATGGGGATTTTCTTCCACCCCGTCACCCCTTGAGACAGCAAGACCACCCACTCCTCTTCTTCTTCCTCCTCCTCCTCAGCCTACTCAACATGAAGACATGGATGAAGACCTATTTCCATCCTAAAAGCACAAATTTACTGAATTGTTACTGAATGCTCTTTTTTTTTTTTTTTTTTTTGAGATGGAGTTTTGCTCTTGTTGCTCAGGTTGGAGTGCAGTGAGTGGCGTGATCTCGGCTCACTGCAACCCGCCTTCCGGATTCAAGCAATTCTCCTGCCTCAGCCTCCCAAGTAGCTGGGATTACAGGCATGTGCCACCATGCCCGGCTAATTTTGTATTTTTAGTAGAGATGGGGTTTCTCCATGTTGGTCAGGCTGGTCTTGAACTCCTGACCTCAGGTGATCCACCTGCCTCGGCCTCCCAAAGTGCTGGGATTACAGGTGTGAGCCACCACACCCAGCCTTAATGGACTGTTTATGTGATCAGTAAGCTCCTGGTCAGCAGTAGACTATAGTGGTAAAGTTTTTGGGGAGTCAAAAGTTATGTGCACATTTTTGAGTGTGCATGAGGGGGATCAGTGCCTTAATCCCCATATTGTTCAAATGTCAACTGTAATATGATTAATTGGGGAAAATTTTGCAATGTCTAAATCAGATAAAAAGGCTAATTTTCTCCACATATAAAGAGCTTTTACACATCAATAACATTTGGTCAATGACTCAATAGCTAAATCAATAAAAGTTGTGAACAGACGACTAACTCAGAATAAAAAGGCTTCACTCAAAAGAAAAGCAATGCACTTGCATATGGTGGCTCACACCTATGATCCCAGCACTTAGGCAGGCCATGGCAGGATGATTACTTGAGACCAGGAGTTCAAGACCAGTCTGTGCAACATAGTAAGACCCCTATCTCTACAAAAAATTTAAAAATTAGCTGGTTGTGGTGGTGTACACCTGAGTAAGATCGTGTCTTTAAAAAAAAAAAAAAAGGCCGGGCGCGGTGGCTCAAGCCTGTAATCCCAGCACTTTGGGAGGCCGAGACGGGCGGATCATGAGGTCAGGAGATCGAGACCATCCTGGCTAACACGGTGAAACCCCGTCTCTACTAAAAAATACAAAAAACTAGCCGGGCGAGGTGGCGGGCGCCTGTAGTCCCAGCTACTCGGGAGGCTGAGGCAGGAGAATGGCGTAAACCCGGGAGGCAGAGCTTGCAGTGAGCTGAGATCGGCCACTGCACTCCAGCCTGGGCGACAGAGTGAGACTCCGTCTCAAAAAAAAAAAAAAAAGAAGAAGAAGAAAGAGAAAAAAAAGCATTCAAATGAAAGTCACAATGCAAAGCTGATGGTAAGGACTTAACATTTTTGATAAAATGAGTTGGCAAGGGTATGGGGAAAATGTCACCTTTGTGTGTGCCCTCTTTGGAACACAGTTGGTAAATATATAAAACTGAAAAATGTATATACCCTTTTGACCCAGCAATTTTACACTGAGGAAGTTTCTTACAGGCATATTTGCAAAGAACACAAGGAAATTAACTGCAGTAGTATCTGTAGTAGCAAAAGACTGGAAGCAACCTAATTGCCCATTGCAGGAGACTGGTGAATTAAGGTACATCAGCCTGGGCAACATAGTGAGATCCCATCTCTACACAAAATACAAAAATTAGCTGGGCGTGGTGGCATGTGCCTGTAGTCCCAGCTACTGGGGAGGCTGAGGTGGGAGGACTGCTTGAGCCCAGGCCATCGGGGCTGCAGTGAGCTATGACTGCATCACTGCACTCCAGCCTGGGTGACAGAGTGAGACCCTGTCTAATAAAAAAAAGAAAAATTAAATACATCCATCAGTGGAATACTACATTGCTGTTAAAAAAGAAAGAGAGGCTAAACAAAATGTAGTATATGTATACAACAGAATATTAACCATAAATAAAGGAACAAAGCACTGATACAAAGCTACAACATGGAGGAAACTTGGAAACATTATGCTAAGTGAAAGAAGCCAGACATGAAAGGCCATATATTGTATTCATAAGAGATACCCACACTAGGCAAATCCATAGATACAGAAGACAAATTATTGGTTGCCAGCGACTGAGGGCAAGGGATGTGGGCGTGTCCACTCATGGGTGTGGGATTTCTTTTTAGGGTGATGAAAGTGTCCTGCAATCAGGTAGTGGTGATGATTGCCCCGCTCTGAATATACTAGAAACCACTGAATTGTACACATTAAAGGGTAAATTTTTTGACATGTGAATTATATGTACATAAAGATGAGGTAGATCTAAGTGTTTTGATATGGAACTAGTTTCCAAGATCACCTGTTAAGTGAAGAAAGTTAGTACAGCTGTAAGTAAAGGATGCTGCCATTTAGGGGAAAATTGCAGGAATATACACCCATCAATATTAATATTTGAATTATGCATTCACTTTCTCTAGAAGGATTCACAAGAAACTGACTGCTTTCAGGAAAGTGAACTGACGGACCAAGGGTGTTAGGTTTGTTTGTTTGGTTTTTTTTTTTTCTTCTTGAGTTGAAGTCTTGCTCTGTCACCCAGGCTGGAGTGCAGCGGCACAATCTCGGCTCACTGCAACCTCTGTCCCCCGAGTTCAAGCGATTCTCCTGCCTCAGCCTCCTGAGTAGCTGGGACTACAGGGGCACGCCACTGTGCGGGACTAATTTTTGTATTTTTAGTAGAGACAGGGTTTTACCATGTTGGCCAGGCTGGTCTCCAACTCCTGACCTCAAGCGATCCGCCCACCTTGGCCTCGGGTGTTAGTTTTCATTATGAATCTCTTTGCACTGTTTGACAAAAATTTAGTGCCAAAAAGTATGCATGGCATAGGCACCCTTTGCCCTAAAAATGAAGTGTGTATGTGTCTATGTGTCTGTGTATGTTTCTGTGTGTGTCTGTGTGTGTGTCTGTGGTGTGTGTGTGTCTCTGTGGTGTGTGTGTGTGTGGTTTGCATGTAAAACAGCAGCCCTTGCCATTCCAGGCTCCAGGAGCTGTTGTCTGCAGCCTGGGAGTGCTCCTGAGTGCTGTGTGGAGGTTTCCATGTAGGTTTCCACCTCCAGGAAGAAAGATGGGGCAGAGGAACCACAAGTGTCAGGGCTAACTCAGGAGCTCCTCTGTATGGGGCCCCAGCCCCAGCCCTGGGAGTCTTTGAGGGTGGCTCCTAAGGGAGATGACCCCCTCCATGCTCTCCCAGGAGGAACCCAGTATCCTTGTCCTCAGCAGGCATGGCCCAGGGCTCCCAGTTGCTAGGGACACACCTGAGTGGAGGCTATTCAGGCGCTGTGAGTAGGGGAGATAGGGGCCTGAACAGAGGGAAGGGCCTGTCCCAGGAGGTGGGCTGGCAGGTGGCCAGGGTTACCCCCATCCCGGGCCTGCCCTATGTCTGCAAGCTGGGGCCTCACAAAGCCAAAGTTGGCTGTGTCCTGTGTCCTCCCTTGACCCCTTGGAGGGAGGAAAAGGAAGAGAGGGGGAGGGAAAGACAGAGAGACAGACAGTAGTACCAGGAGACACACACACACACACACACACACACACACACACACACACACAGAAGGAGACAGTGTTAGAGACAGAGATAAAGGGGTGACCACTGACCCGCTTTCCACTGTGTCAGCCCCGAGCCTTTATCTATGTGACTACATGCATTATCACAGCCGCCCCCAGAGGAGGGATCTGGCACAGGAAAGGGAGGCCAGCGAGGGTGGCAAACTGTTGCACAGCTAGCAGCAGCCAGATTCAAACTCTGGCTGCAGAACGCTAGGGCAGTCGCCAGAACAGTGCAGGTCCAGAACTGGCCCAGGGACCCTGCACTGTCCCCTTTCCCTCCCGACAGGCACCCCTTGGCCCATGTGGGCTGCCTATGCCCAGCCCTGGTGGGACATTCCCAGGGGCACAGCTGACCTGTCTTGGACTCCTCTGGCAAGAGAAGGGTGGCCTGGTGTCAAAGAGGGGCCCAACATGGGGCTAACATTGTAGGCTCTGTAGGCCCAGCTTGGCCAGGAAAATGTTTCAATCCTGCCTGTCCCTGAGTAAGACACTGAGTGACCTTGGCCAAATTGCTTCCCCTCTCTGAGCCTCAATGTGTTCACCTGGAAAATGGGGTAGGGCACTTGTCTTAGGACAAGTTGTTATGAGGAATATCTAAATGAGGCATGTGGATTTCTTTGCCCAGTGCCTGGCACAGACTGATCAGGAAATAGTCCCTAGGTTGTATCCAAAGCATATTGCATGTAGTCTGCAGAGTGAGGAATCTTGAGCAGGCTGGAGATGCAAGGCTTGGGACAGCAAGAAGGGTCAGCCTTTGGCAAAGAGGATATTGGGGAAAGAATCTGAGGTTTTCTTTTCTTTTTTTTTTGAGACAGAGTCTTGCTCTGTCACCCAGGCTGGAGTGCAATGGTGCAATCTCAGCTCACTGCAACCTCTGCCTCCTGGGTTCAAGCTATTCTCCTGCCTCAGCCTCCTGAGTAGCTGGGATTACAGGCACCCACCTCATGGCTCCTTAATTTTTGTATTTTTGTAGAGGCGGGGTTTTGCCATGTTGGCTAGGCTGGTCATGAACTCCTGACCTCAAGTGATCCACACACCTCGGCCTCCCAAAGTACTGGGATAACAGGCATGAGCCACCATACCCAACCAGAATCTGAGGTTTTCTAAAGGCCCTTTGCTACCAACTGTCACCTGAAATGCTTCTATTAGCCAGTCTTAAAATCCCTAAAGCAAAGAAAACTCATGTTAAAATTCAAAACTCTTCTCTAGGAGGAATGTATTTACAGAAGACTAGACTGAATCATTCATTCATTTACTGCCCTTTTGTCTTGCTTTGGTCCTCTAAGTACTGTGCCTGCAATTAGAAATCTCCACCACTGGGAGGCGTCTTAGTTTTGCACCTGCACAGAGATGCGATTTCCCCCCCTTACCCCCACCCCACCCAACACACACCCTCCTGGATGCCAGCTCTGATCCACTCCTACAAGTTGCTTTTTAGAATAAAAAGGGATAGAGAGGCTAGAGAGACAGTCTTTAGATTAGTGGAGAAGAGTGCTGTGATCAGTTCACAATGTCTGTACTTGGTGAAGGAGTGGAAGTAGATTCTGTGCCAGGCATTCTGCCGCCTCTAGACTGTGCTTCTGAGTAGACAAGTATGTTTTTCTATTTCATAGTACTTTTTAGAATAAGTGGAACTCTTTTTAAAACACTTGAACCTACATAATAGAACTATCAATCACTGTGTAAGGAGGAATGCTTGTAGGAATTATTTTTGCAATAGAGAAAATATAATTTGAGATTGGATACTTACACAGAGAGAGATTTTAAAAGGCAAACACTGGCCAGGGGGTGGTGGTTCACACCTGTAATCCCAGCACTTTGGGAGTCTGAGACAGGAGGATCACTTGAGCTCAGGAGTTTGAGACCAGCCTGGGCAATGTAGCAAGACCCCAGCCCTAAAAACATTTTATAATGAGCCAGGCATGGTGGCCTGTAGTCCTAGCTACTGATGCAGGAGGATCACTTGAGCCCAGTAGTTTGAGGTGACAGTAACGCATGATCATACCACTGCACTCCAGCCTGGGTGACAGAGCAAGACCCTGTCTTTGTAATATAAAATTTAAAAAAAAAAATTTTAGGTGCAGCCTTTCTCACTAATCATGAATGGTCAAGAATTCCTGATTTTTTTTTTTTACAATGATTTTAAAGAGAGAAACCTTTTATACCTTTTCTTACCTGCTTTTTCCTATGTGCTCTAAGTTACTCTCATTCTTGCAGATTAGATGGTCACAGCTTCCCTTAGGTCTGCAGCTGTCTGCCTGCTCAGCCTCCGACTTAGTGAGCCAGTTATTGGAAGAAACTATAAAGGAGTGAGAAAGCCTTTTTGGCTGTACTCTTGTTAAAAATTGCTGAGTTTTATAAAACCATTCTTTTTCATCCATAACCCTCAGTGGCTTCTTAGAATCTTTCTTAGTAGTAAAACATTGTAATAGCAATATAATATCATTAAAGCAGTTTTCTTTTAAAAGAAAATAAATCACCCATAATCCATCCATCTTAATATAACGATTCCCCAGAGGTTTTTTTTTTCTTTGGAAGGTTTTTCTGGCCTTCTTTTTTGCCAAAGAAAGAGAGGTTCCAGCCCTTTGAATATCTTTCCCCACTCCCAGGCAGCTGAAAATCCTCCTTCTTTCTCTTACTCTTAGCTGCTTGGTCCTTTGAAGTCGAAGCTGGTTTTATGTCTAATCTGCACTGAATGGGTCATTACTGATGGGCACATGTGGGATCAGAGGGGCCTGACACAGGTTGCCTTCTGCACAGGGCAGAAGCTGTCACAGTTTCCGTCCACACGATTGCTGTGTCACATGCTGTGAACGTAAGTATTAGCAAACGCACATCTGCAGGGCAGGGCACACCAGATATCTTTGGGGACATTATGAGTGTGTCAGTATCTTTTTTTTTTTTTTTTTTGTGATGGAGTCTCACTGTGTCACCCAGGCTGGCATGCAGTGGTGGCGTGATCTCAGCTCACTGCAACCTCCGCCTCCTGGGTTCAAGAAATTCTCCCACCTCAGCCTCCCGAGTAGCTGGGATTACAGGTCTGCACCACCACCCCTGTCTAATTTTTGTATTTTTTAGTAGAGATGGGGTTTCACCATGTTGGCCAGGTTGGTCTCGAACTCCTGACCTCAGGTGATCTGCCCACCTCGGCCTCCCAAAGTGCTGGGATTACAGGCTTGAGCCACCGTGCCCGGCCTCAATATCTTCTTTTTAAACATTTTTAAAATTTTTATTTTTTTGAGACAGGGTCTTGCTTTGTTACCCAGGCTGGAATGCAGTGGCACAATCTTGGCTCACTGCAGCCTCGACTTCAGAAGCTCAAGCGATCCTCCTGCCTCATCCTCAACTAGGACAACAGGTGTGCACCACCACACCTGGCTAACGTAAACAAAAACGTTTTTTTGTAGAGATGAGGTCTGCCGATGCTGCCCAGACTGGTCTTGAACTTCTGGGCTCAAGTGATCCTCCCACCTTAGCCACCCAAAGTGCTGGCATTTCAGGCATAAGCCACCATGCCTGGCCTTGTATGATATTTGAATTATGTGCCAATAAAGCTGCACATACACATTCAAACAGAACAGATTTTAAAGGTGAGAAATGTTTTCTTGTTTCCAATTTGTTACTTTGGTGACCTCTAATGAATCACTTTTGTAATTAAGTACACACGAGCTGACTTTGGGAGCATATAAACTAAAAATTGGAACACCACAGAGCAGATTAGCATGTCCTTTTAACAAACTGAAAGATATTTAAACATAAAAAGAAATAAATTATACATAAAAAAGAACATACGTTATTTTTAATTTAAAAAACACATTCACTGGCTGGGCGCGGTGGCTCACACCTGTAATCCCAGCATTTTGCGAGGCCGATCACCCGAGGTCAGGAGTTTGAGACCAGCCTGGCCAACATGGCGAAACCCCGTCTCTACTAAAATACAACAATTAGCCAGGCGTGGGGGCCCGTGCCTGTAATCCCAGCTACTTGGGAGGCTGAGGCAGGAGAATCACTCGAACTTGGGAGGCAGAGGTTGCGGTAAGCTGAGTCACACCACTGCACTCCAGCCTGGGCGATAGAGTGAGGCCCTGTCTCAAAAAAAAAAAAAAAAAGTTTTTAATAAAAAATTTTAAAAAACCACATTCACCACCCTTAGGTATCTAACCAAGAGAAATGGAAATAGGGTCACACACAAAAATGCACCTGAGTGTTCACAGCAGTATTATCTGTAAGAACCAAAAAGTGGCAACAACCCAAATGTGTGTCGACAGATGAATTGGACAGACAACATGTGGTCCATCCACGCAATGGAATATTGTTCGGAAGGAATGAAACGTCGACACATGTTGCCACATCGGTGAGGCTTGACAGCACTATGCTCAGTAAAAGAAGCCAGCCGCAAAAGGCCACATGGTGTATGATTCCATTTACGTGAAATACCCAGAATAGGGAAATCTACAGAGACAGAAAGTGGTTGCCAGGAGCTGGTGGTGGGGCGGTGGGGGCTGCGGGAGAATGGGGAATCACTGCAAATGGGTATATGGTTTCTTTTTCTTTTAAGACGGCGTTTCGCTCTTGTTGCCCAGACTGGAGTGCAATGGTGTGATCTTGGCTCACTGCAACCTTCGTCTCCCAGGTTCAAGCAATTCTACTGCCTCAGCCTCCCAAGTAGCTGGGATTACAGGTGCCCACCACCATGCACAGCTAATTTTTTTTTTGAAACAGAATCTAGCTCTGTTACCCAGACTGGAATGCAGTGGCACAATCATGGCTCACTGCAGCCTGGACCTCCTGCCTCAGCCTCCTGAGTAGCTGGGACTACAGGCACCTGCCACCACTTCGAGCTAGTTTCTAAGTTTTTTGTAGAGATGGGCCCTCTCTTTGTTGCCCAGGCTGGTCTTGAACTTCCAGCTTCATGTGATCTCTCTGCCTCGGTCTCCCAAAATTCTGGGATAACAGGTGTGAGCCACTGCACCTGGGCACTCAAAATTCTCAATTACAGCTACAAAGACCCTTTTCCAAATAAGATCACCTTCACAGGTTCCTGGACATGGACCTATGTTTTGGTGGGGCCCATCCTTCAGCCCACCGCACCTCCCTACCCCAACTGCCATCATCTAAGCTGGGCCACCCTGCCTTGGTCTCCAGCCCTTGCAGACAGAGGAGGCCAGACCCATGTCCCCTGTTACTTGGAGTCTCACAGCGGCTCCCAGGGCATCTGGAAGCAGCTCACACTTGACCTGCAAAGCTCCATGGCCTGGCCCTGCTGGCATCTCAGGCACCCTGTTCCCACCACATTGACCTTTTCCCCAGTTCCTAAAGGGCTCCAAGCTTTCTCTTGCCTCCAGAGCCTCCTCCATGTTGATCTCCCTGTTCCCTCCACCTGGCACTCCTCCAGGCTTCACCTGGGTGCCTTTTGCTTACCCACAAGTCTCAGTTTAGGTGCCCCACCCCCACCCCAAACCTCTCTTCACAACCTGAGATGTTAGGGGCTCCTTGGGGGTTACGGCAGGTTATAGTGGTGGGGTTCACCTGGATGCACTCTCTGGACTGGGAGCTCAGCCTGGGCAGGGCCACGTAGCTCGTGCCTATCTTGCTCCCTGTAGAATGGCAGTGTTCCTTTTTTTTTTTTTTTTTTTTGAGACAGAGTCTCGTTCTGTTGCCCAGGCTGGAGTGCAGTGGCACCATCTCGACTCACTGCAACCTCTGCCTCCTGGGTTCAAGCGATTCTCCTGCCTCAGCCTCCTGAGTAGCTGGGACTACAGGCACACGCGAACATGCCCAACTAGAATGTCAGCGTTTCTGAGGGTGGGAGGAGGGCATTAAGGGTCAGATGATCCTGAACCTTACTCTTCACTTTCCACCTCTTCCCATCTTCCTTCCTCATAATCTCGGGAACATGTTTTTCTCACCTTTAAATATATATATATATATATATATATTTTTTTTTTTTTTTTAAGAGACAAAGTCTTGCTCTGTCACCCAAGCTGGAGTGTAGCAGCATGATCATAGCTCACTACAGTCCTGTCTGCTGGGCTCAAGCAATCCTCCTGCCTCAACCTCCTGGGTAGCTAGGACACAGGCATGTGCCACCATGCCTAATTTTTTAAAATCTCGTTTTTGTAGAGATGAAGTCTTGGTATGTTGCCCAGGCTGGTCTCGAACTCCTGGCCTCAAGGGATCCTCCCACCTTGGCCTCTCAAAGTGTTGGGATTACAGGCATAAACCACCTCACCTGGCCCTTTCTCACCTCTAAAATCTGAAGTTCTGTTTGAATGTGGAAAAAAGAAAAGGAGGAAGGCCTTCCCATCACACACCTTTTCTGCCTGAATTCCCAGGCACTGTCTTTTACTCCAACTGCAATCATTTGCACTTAATTCCTCCAACTTCAAGTTGTTTGAGATCAAAAAGGAAGGAACACAAGAAGGGGATAGGGAATGTGTTCCGGAATAGGAGGAGTTACAGAAACCTCAGGGCCTCTGCTCAGACAGGTGGTGGTGGGATGAATCCCACAGATGAGAATAATCAGCCGTGGGACTCTGATCGAGTGACCCCTCCCAGGTGAGTCTCAATGGCTCACCTGTAGAACGGGATGATAGCAGCCACCCTGCAGCTGAGGACTGGGGAGTTATGTCGAGTGCCTGGCACACAGCAAGGAAGCACTCAGTATGTGGTGGCAACAGTTAACAATTCATAAAACCGTAGAGAGTATGTGAAATGCCATTTCAGTTTGCAAACATCTCCAATCCCCAGAATGTTCCCCACTGGCCTCCTGGGCAGCTGAGAAGAGTAACAGCATTGGGGTATGGTGTTATGGTTTGAATTATGTCCCCCCCAACACCCCCAAAAGATGTTGAAGTCCTAACCCCTAGGATCTGTGAATGGGACCTTCTTTGGACATGGGGTGTTTGCAGATGATATGTTGAGATGAGGTCACGTGGGTGGGCCCTAATCCAATGTGGCCGTGTCTTTATATAAAGGGGAAATGGGACACAGAGGCAGATGATGTGAAGACACAGAAGATGGCCGCCAACAAGCCAAAGAATGCTGGAGGCTACCCGAAGCCGGGAGAGGGGCCTGGAACAGACTCCCTCTCAGCCTCAGAAGGAACCAGCCCTGCCCACACTTTGATTTCAGACTTCCAGCACTAAAATAGCGAGACAGTAAGTGTCTGTTGTTTAAGCCAGGCAGGTTGTGGGGCTTTGTTACAGAGGTGGGAATAAGACAAATCCACCGTCAGAGCAAACTGGGCCTCCTAGGGCCGGCAGGATCCCCCCGGGGCTCTGAGGAGATGGACCAGAGGTCAGTGCCAAGCCCCGCCAGCCCCCAGTCACTGCCCAGGCCGATGGCCAGGCCTGGCTGCTCCTCGGTTCTCCACTGCCCAGCAGGAGGGCACCAGACGCTTCCGGGACAGAAATCTGGGATGCATTTGGAAATCCTGGCAGAGGGCTTTCAAGTTAGGCCCTGTCCTAACTGGGGAACCGCCATCTGGATCCTGTTTGCTGGCCCCTGGCAGGAGAATCTGAGTGGGATTTTGGGGGAGCCATCAGGGAAGGGGGCCACTCCCTCTGTGGCTGGGTGATGTCAGCGGTCCTGGGTGGAATCCTGGCCCTGCCACTTGCTGGGTGACCTCAGGCTGCTCATGTCACCTCTCTTGGCTTTCTCACCTGAAAACTGAAAACTGAGGGCAATCGCAGAATGTACCTTGAAATGTCACCACCAGGATTTACTAGGATCATCAGACTAGCAGGCTGCTTAATGAAGGGGAACTTCAGATTTTTCTTTCTTTCCTTTTTTTTGAGACAGAGTCTCGCTCTGCCGCCCAGGCTGGAGTGCAGTGGCGTGATCTTGGCTCACTGCAAGCTCCGCCTCCCGGGTTCACGCCATTCTCCTGCCTCAGCCTCCCGAGTAGCTGGGACTACAGGCGCCCGCCACCTCGCCCGGCTAGTTTTTTTGTATTTTTTAGTAGAGACGGGGTTTCACTGTGTCAGCCAGGATGGTCTCGATCTCCTGACCTCGTGATCCGCCCGTCTCGGCCTCCCAAAGTGCTGGGATTACAGGCTTGAGCCACCGCGCCCGGCCTTTTATTTTTTTTAATTTATTTATTTTTTAACAAATTCTGGTAAGACACATAATGTAAAATTGATTTTTTTTTTTTTTTTTTTTTTTTGGAGACAGGGTCTCACTGTGTCACCCAGGGTGGAGTGCAGCGGGGTGATCATAGCTCACTGCAGCCTCGACCTCCCCGGGCTCAGGTGATTCTCCTACCTTAGCCTCCAGGGTAGCTGGGACTATAGGCATGTGCTACTATGCTTGGCTAATTTTTCTATTTTTTTGTTGAGATGGGGTTTCACCATGTTGTCCAGGCTGGAAAACTGACCATTTTACTTATTTTAACCATTTTAAAGCATTTTAAAGCATAAACTTCGGTACATTTGCCTTGTTGTGCAACTGTCACCCCCGTCCAGAACTTTTTCATCTTCCGCAAATTAAACTGTACTGGTTCAACACTGACTCCTCATTCCCCCATCCCTCATTCTACTTGTCTCTACAATTTTGATGACTCTAAGTACCTCATATAAGTGGAATTTTACCATTCTACTTGAACTCCTGGGCTTAAGCGATTCCCCCGCTCCCCGCCTTGGCCTCTTAAAGTGCTGGGATTACAGGCATAATTGCACCACCACACCCAGCAAAATTGGCCATTGTTAAGGGTACCGTTCAGTGGAATTAAATGCCTTCGTAGTGTTGTGTAACCATCACCAACATCCATCTCCTGAACCCTTTTCATCTTGTAAAACTGAAACTCTGTATCCATTAAACAATAACCCCCATTACCCCTTTTTCCCAGCCATCACCATTCTACTTTCTGTGTCTATGATTTTGACTACTCTAGGTACGCCATATAAGTGAAATCATACGGTATTTATTATTTTGTGACTGGCTTCATTTACTCAGCATAATGTCCTCAAGCTTCATTCTCACTGTAGCTTGTGTCAGAACTGCCTTCCTTTTCAGGGCTGAATAATACTCCATTGAAAGGATAGACCTCATTTTGCTTATCCATTCTTCCATTGATGGATATGTGAGTTTCTCCACATTTTAGCAATTATGAATAATACTGCTATGAGCACAGGATCTCTTTGAGACCCTCCTTTTGTTTTGGGTGTATACCTGGAAGTGGAATTGGTGTATTTAATTCTTTTGGGTATATACCTAGAAGTGGAATTGCTGGGTCACATGGGTAATTCTATGTTTGCTTATTTATTTATTTATTTATTTATTTGAGATGGAGTCTCACTCTGTCGCCCAGGCTGTAGTGCAGTGGTGCAATCTCAGTTCACAGCAAGCTCCGCCTCCTGGGTTCACATCATTCTCCTGCCTCAGCCTCTCAAGTGGGACTACAGGCACCCGCCACCACGCCTGGCTAATTTTTTGTATTTTTAGTAGAGACAGAATTTCACCGTGTTAGCCAGGATGGTCTCGATCTCCTGACTTTGTGATATGCCCACCTCGGCCTCCCAAAGTGCTGGGATTACAGGCATGAGCCACTGCACCCGGCCCTATGTTTAATTGTTGGAGGCACCACCACCTGTTTTCCGCAGCAGCTGCACCACTTTGCATTCCCACCAGCAGCACGGAAGCGTTCTAATTTCTCCACATGCTCCCAGCAGTGAGTAGTGGGCTGTTCCCTGGCGCTGCCTGACATTCTTTGAGGAGCCTGAAAGGGGCACTTTACTTAGGGATGCCGGAACTCCTGGAATCCTGACCCCTTTTGAGTTTCTAAGGTTTCTAGAAGATCCCCTAGGGGAAGCCCACTGTGGGAGTGATGGCCTGGCTCTTAGCCTGGGGTGCACACTGGGCTGGGGAGCGCTGGTTCCAGGCATGCATGGGTGAGGAAGTAGCTGTGTGCGTAAATGCTGTGTGTATATAAACCCGCGTGAACCAAAGTGGGAAGTTGCTGTAATGCTGGGAGACCCAGGCTCATTTGGAGATGTTCAGCAAGCATCTGACATAGAGCCTGGAAGTCTCTCCCTCAAAGGGCTGCATCTGGGCTCCCATTCTGCCATCAACACAGCTAGGCTGGCCGGGCATGATGGCTCACACTTGCAATTCCAGCACTTTGGGAGGCCGAGGCAGGTGGATCACTTGAGGTCAGGAGTTCGAGACCAGCCTGGCCAACATGGCAAAACCCTGTCTCTACTAAAAATACAAAAATTAGCCAGGTATGGTGGCATGTACCTGTAATCCCAGCTACTCGGGAGGCTGAGGCAGAAGAATTGCTTGAACTTGGGAGACGAAGGTTGCAGTGAGCCGAGATGGCACTGCTACACTCCAGCCTAGGCAACAAAGTGAGACTCCGTCTCAAGAAAAGAAAAAAAAAGACAGCTAGGCTAGACTCTGCCTGAGAGAAGCTGAGGTTCCCAGACATATGGCAGGAGGAGGACTGATACTAGGGAGGAGACAGAGCCTGCTCATGATAGACAGCGGGGGCCGGCCTCCCTGGGCCCTGAACCCCATGGGTATTCCCAGAGGATGCAGCTCTTGGCCCGAGTCAGCCTCACACACGACTGGGTCTGCTCCCTCGAGCCTCCCTACTCCCACGGGCTCAGTGGAGCCTCATGCCCAGCACAGATGAAATAGCTCTTGGCTGGATGGTGGCCCAAAGGGCCTTGTGGTCATCCTTCCGCACAGTGGTCTTCACCATCCAGGGAGAAGGGAAAGCAACAGAGACTGAGAGCCAAGCATGGGGCCTGGAGTTCGGATAGACTTGGGCCACCCATTGGCTTGAGCAGGGACCCCACCTCTCTCAACCCCAGTCTCCTCACCTGTACGCTGGAGCTAATAATGACGATGGCCGCCTGACCGAGCAGGTGATGATTCAATGGCGCATGTACCATGTCCAGCCGGCACCGGGCACATTGTAAGTAAATGGCCCTGTTTCCATCAGAAAGGAGAACAGCTGCCTGGACTGAATATGCAACAGGACACCCGGAGTGTGTTTTTTGGATGCATCGGCTTGCTTTCTAGCCACTGGCCTCTTCTAGAAGTTGCACACAGATAAAAGGTCCCAGTTAATGAGGATTCTGGTTAAAGTTTTAAAATTCACAGCAAGCCCACTCCGCATAATAATGTATCAGAAACACAACAATCCTTTAATCTAGAAGGAATTAATTGCTGGGCCCAGAAATTCAGGGCACGCTGACAGAATCCTTAATTTCTCGAGCTGATAGTTTCAAAAAGCGACTGATTTTAGACTGGCTTCTCTGTAGAAGTACGTAAGACTCCCACAGTCCCAACAAAGGGCGAGATTGTCCTGCTGTCTAACTCAGTAAGAATCATGTATGTGGGGTCTGAATTAATGTCAGCTCTGAATTTTTCCTGCTGAGTGGAACGTGGTGGACTTTAAGCCCCAGGAGATTCAATGGCAGCTCTGTGGTCTGGGCATCCCAGGCATCATCCAGGGAATGTCCTCACTCGTCTCACGTATGTTTACAGAGCGCCTACTCTGAGCCCAAGCTCAGGTTCTGTGTTGGAAATGCAGGAGCCAGCGCGACCAGCCTCAAAGACAGACTCACACAAACCCACGGTCAGGTAACTGCATGACTGCAAGTCGTAAAAAGGAATGAGGCAGGGTGTCTGAAAGGACATAACAGGCTGGGCACAGTGACTCACACTTGTAATTCCAGCACTTTGGGAGGCTGAGGCAGGAAGACCACTTGAGGCCAGAAGTTCAAGTCCAGTCTGGGCAACACAGTGAGATCCTGTCTCTGCAAAAATTAAAATATTAGCCAGGTATGGTGTGTATGCCTGTGATCCCAGCTCCTCAGAAGGCTGGGGCAGGAGGATTGCTTGAGCCAGGGACGTTGAGGCTGCAGTGAGCCCTGACTGCATCCTTGCATTCCAGCCTGGGTGACATAACAATACCCCATCTTTAAAAAAAAAAAAAGAGAGAGAACAATAGGGCCCTAATTCAGATGACAGGGCTTGGCAGATAGGGCCACAGATCTTATAAAATGTTTTTATTTATTTATTTATTATTATTATTTTTTGAGACAGAGTCTGGCTCTGTCGTCCAGGCTGGAGTGCAATGGCCAGATCTCAGCTCACTGCAAGCTCCGCCTCCCGGGTTTACGCCATTCTCCTGCCTCAGCCTCCCAAGTAGCTGGGACTACAGGCGCCCGCCACCTCGCCTGGCTAGTTTTTTGTATTTTTTAGTAGAGACGGGGTTTCACCATGTTAGCCAGGATGGTCTTGATCTCCTGACCTCGTGATTCGCCCGTCTCAGCCTCCCAAAGTGCTGGGATTACAGGCTTGAGCCACCGCGCCCGGCCTATTTATTTTTAATTTTTATTTTTAGAGACGGAGTCTCGCTCTGTTGTCCAGGCTGGAGTGCAGTGCTGCCATCTTGGCTCACTGCAAGCTCCGCCTTCCAGGTTCACACCATTCTCCTGCCTCAGTCTCCCGAGTAGGTGGGACTACAGGCACCTGCCATCATGCCCGGCAAATTTTTTGTATTTTTAGTAGGACGGGGTTTCACTGTGTTAGTCAGGATGGTCTCAATCTCTTGACTTCGTGATCTGCCTGCCTCGGCCTCCCAAAGTGCTGGGATTACAGGCGTGAGCCACCACGTCTGTAAAATTTTTTTGAGACAAGTTCTTACTCTGTTGTCCAGGCTGCAGTGCAGTGGCATGATCACAGCTCACTGCAGCTTGGAACTCCTGGGTTTAAGCGATCCCCCTGCCTCAGCCTCCTGAGTAACTGGAATTACAGGAGTGCACCACCATGCCCAGCTAATTTTTTTTTTTTAAAAAAATAGAGACAAGAGCTTGCTATGTTGCCACAGGCTGGTCTCAAACTCCTGGTCTCAAGCAATCTTCCTGTCTTGGCCTTTCAAAACCCTGAGACTGCAAGTATAAGAAAAGAAAATCTTGTAAGCTGAAAGCTGAAGGATGAGGGCAATTAATTGATGAAGTATGATGATCCAGGTGTCCCTGGGTGAAGAAACAACCTCTACAAAGGCCCTGAGGTAGGAATACGCCATTATAGGAGTTAGGAGCTGTTCTCAGGGAGCTGACGGTGATTGAGGCCTATGGAACAAGAAAAGAAAAATCATCTTCATTGTCACTATCACTACCATTGTCAGATAAAGGTGAAGTCTTACAAATACTTCATATGGGGCCAGGTATGGTGGTGTGTGTCTGTAATCCCAGCACTTTGGGAAACCAAGGTGGGAGGATTGCTTGAGGCCAGGAGTTTGAGACCAGCCTGGGCAACATAGCGAGATTCTATCTCTGCAATTTTTTTTTTGAATTAGCCTGACGTGTTAGTATGGGCTTATAGTAACAGCTACTCAGGAGGCTGAGGTGGGAGGATTGCCTAAGCCCAGGAGTTTGAGGCTGCAGTGAGCTATGATGGCACCACTGTACTCTAGCCTGGGAAACAGAGCGAGACCCTGTCTCAAAAACAAAACAAACAAAAAACCTCATGCAGGATCAAATACACCAGGCCCTGTAAATATTCCCAGGGGAATCTGAGCACCATTTAGGGCCCCAAAGGGAACATCCTGGGTGCAGACTGGGAGGCAGGAGACAGCCAGGTAAGGACATAGGCTCTGGGTCAGATGACCTGGCTTTGCATCCTGACTCCCCTCTTAAGGCGGGAAAGAAGGTCCCTCCTCTCCCCTCTCCTCCCCATCTCACTCTGTCACCCAGGCTGAAGTGCAGTGATGCAATCATGGCTCACTGCAGCCTCGACCTCCTAGGCTCAAGGGATCTTTGGACCACAGGCACGTGCCACCACGCCTGGCTAGCTCTTTGTTGTTGTTGGTGGTGGTGGTGGTGGTTTTTGTATTTTTAGTAGAGATGGGGTTTCCCCATGTTGCCCAGGCTGGTCTCGAACTCCTGGACTCAAGCAGTGCACCCACCCCTGCCTCCCAAAGTGCTGGGATTACAGGCGTGAGCCACCGCGCCTGGCCTGTAGTTACTTGGCTAACTTTTATTTTTTACTTTTTGTAGAGATGGGGTCTCCCTATGCTTCCCAGGCTGGTCTAGAACTCCTGGACTCAAGCAATCCTCCTGTCTCGACCTCCCAAAGTGCTGGGATTACAGGTGTGAACCGCCTCACCTGGCCTATAGAGTTTTATATAAATGAAATCATACTGTATGTACTCTCTTTTGGTCTGGCTTCTTTTATGCAACATAATTTAAGCTTCACCCATGTCGTTGTGGATATTACTAATTCATTTCTTTTTCCTGCTAGGTATGTTTCACAACTTGTTTGTCCACTCACCTGCTGATGGACATTTGGTTGGTTTCCAGTTTGGGGCTATTACAAGTAATGCTGCTATGAACATTTGCATATGCATTTTTATATTGCCATACGTGTTCATTTCTCTTGGTTAGATACCTAGGAGTGGAATTGCTGGGTCTCAAGGTAATTGTATGTGAAGTATGAGAGAAACTGCCAAGCTGTTTATTTTTTTTTTTTTTTTTGAGACGGAGTCTTGACCTGTCGCCCAGGTTGAAGTGCAATGTCATAATCTCGGCTCACTGCAACCTCCGCCTCCTGGGTTCAAACAATTCTCCTGTCTCAGCCTCCTGAGTAGCTAGAATTATAGGCATGCAACATTATACCTGGTTACTTTTTGTATTTTTAGTAGAGATGGGGTTTTGCCATGTTGGTCAGACTGGTCTTGAACTCCTGACCTCAGATGATCCACCTGCCTCAGCTTCCCAAAGTGCTGGGATTACAGGCATGCACCACCACGCCCAGCCCAAGCTGTTTTTCAAAGTGATTGTAAAACAGTACCTAAAAGCTCTAGTTGCTCCACATCCTTACCAACCCTTAGTATTGCCAGTTATTCAAATTTAAGCCATTCTAATAGGTGTGTAGTGGTCTCACTGTGATTTTAATTGGTATTTCCCTAATGACTGATGCTATGGAGCATCTTTTCACCTGCTTATTTGTCATCCATACTTTTTTTTTTTTTTTTTTTTTGAGACGGAGTCTCGCGCTGTGTCACCCAGGCTGGAGTGCAGTGGCGCGATCTCGGCTCACTACAAGCTCCGCCTCCCAGGTTCACGCCATTCTCCTGCCTCAGCCTCCGAGTAGCTGGGACTACAGGCGCCCGCCACCACGCCCGGCTAGTTTTTTGTATTTTTAGTAGAGACAGGGTTTCACCATGTTAGCCAGGATGGTCTCGATCTCCTGACCTCGTGATCCACACGCCTCGGCCTCCCAAAGTGCTGGGATTACAGGCTTGAGCCACCGCGCCCGGCCATACGTGTTTTTTTGATCAAGTGTCTGTTTCAATTGTTTGTTCCCCATGGGCACTCTTAAAAATTCTTTGTTTTCATATTACTGAGCGTTGAGAGTTCTTTATATATTCTGGATATGTCTTTTTAAAATCAGATATGTGATTTATGAATATCTTCTTTCAATCTGTGACTTGTCTTTTTATTCTCTTAACAGTGTCTTTCTTTTTCTTTTTGAGACAGGGTCTCGCTTATCACCAGGCTGGACTGCAGTCACATGATCATGGCTTACTGCAGCCTCAACCTCCTGGATTCAGGCTATCCTCCCACCTCAGCCTCCCAGGACCACAGGTGTGTGCCACCACACCCAGCTAATTTTTTGTAGAGAAAGGGTTATGCCGTGTTGCCCAGGCTGGTCTCAAACTGCTGGGCACAAGCAATCTACCCGTCTCAGCCTCCCAAAGTGCTGGGATTACAGTTGTGAGCCACTGTGCCCAGCCAACAGTGTCTTTCAAAGAGCAGAGAGAGATTAAATTTGATGATGTCCAGTTTGCACCTTTGTTGAAAATTGACCACATATCTATGAGTCTGTTTCTGGACTCTTTGTTCTGCTTTATTAAACTACTTGCCTATTTGTACACCAGTGCCACACCATCTTCGTTGCTGTGCCTTTATAATAAGTTTTAAAGTTAGGTCATTTAAGTCCTTTAATTTTGTTCCTCTTTTTCAAAGAAAGTTGACTATTCTTTTTTTTTTTTTTTTTTTGAGATGGAGTCTTGCTCTGTCGCCCAGGCTGGAGTGCAGTGGCACGATCTCAGCTCACTGCAAGCTCCACCTCCTGGGTTCATGCCATTCTCCTGCCTCAGCCTCCCGAGTAGCTGGGACTACAGGCGCCTGCCACCATGCCTGGCTTATTTTTTGTATTTTTTAGTACAGATGGGGTTTCACTGTGTTAGCCAGGATGGTCTCGATCTCCTGACCTCGTGATCCGCCCGCCTCAGCCTCCCAAAGTGCTGGGATTACAGGCGTGAGCCACCACGCCTGGCCTGTTTTGACTATTCTAAGCCTTTGCATTTCCAATACATTTTGTAATCAGCTTGTAAATTTCTACCAAAAAAGCCTGCTGAGACTTTGACTGAAATTATGTTGAGTTTGTAGATTAATTTGGAAAGAATTGACATATTGACAGTATTGACTCTCTCAACCCATGAACATGGTATACCTCTCCATTTATTTAGACCTTTAAAACTTTTTCTCAGCAATGTTTTGTAGCTTTAATTGTACAGGCCTAACATACTTTTTTGTTCTATTTACTCTATTTCATATTTTTATGCTACCGTAAATAGTATTTTTTTTAATTTCAATGTCCAGGTATTTTATGCTAGTAATATATTTTTTATATTGACCGTGTATCTTTCAGCATTATACTCATTCATTAGTCCCAGCAGCTTTTTTGCAAGTTCCATCAGATTTTTAACTTAAATGAACTTTTTTTTGGCAAATAAAGGCAACTTTTCTTGTTTATATACATCTGAATGTCTTTTATTTCCTTTTCTTGCCTCAGTATATTGGCTATAATCTCCAATACAATGTTGAATAGAAGTGGTGAGAGTAGAGAGACCAGTCCTGTTCATGACCTTAGGGGAAAAACATTAATGAACCCTAATGTTCATTATAGGGTTTTGTTTGGTAGATGCCTTTTATTAGGTAAGAAGATTCCCTTCTATTCCTGGCTTGCTTAATTTTTTTTTAACAATCAGGAACAAATGTTGGATTTTGTCAAATGTTTTTTCTGCCTTTATTGAAATTATCTGATCGTTTTAATTTTTTAGTCTGTTAATATGGTGAATCACACTGATTGATTTTCCAGGGTTAAAGCCACTTTGCAGTCCTAGGAGAAACGCCACTTGGTTGTGATGTACAGTTGTCTTCCCTTATCCATGGGGGATGTGTTCCAAGACCCCTAGTGGATGCCTGAAACCTCAGATAGTACCAAACCCTATATACACTATGTTTTTTCCTGTGTCCAGTGGTTAACAACCATTTATGAGACATGGAAAAAAAAAAAAAAAAAAAAAAGCAGGAAAGTGTGACCAGATATAGGAAAAAGAAAAGCAGGCAACAGAAACTGCCTTTAATCTTCAGAGTATACAAATTCGGTAAAAAAGAAAAATAAAGAAAGAAAGAAACTTCCCTAAGAAGGTCCAGATATCATACCTATGATAAAGTCTAATTTATAAATTAGGCACAGTAAGATATTAACAACAATAACTAATAATAAAATAGAACAATTATAACAATATACTGGAATAAAAGTTATATGAATGTGGTCTCTAAATGTTTTCTTTTACTATATTATGGGTAGCCAAAACCGCAAGAAGTGAAACTCCAGATAAAGGGGGACTATTGTATGTTTTTTTAAATATACAGTCATGAGTCATTTAATGATAGGGATATGTTCTGAGAAATGTGTCATTAAGTGATTTCATCATTGTGTGAACATGACAGAGTGCTCTCATGCGAACCTAGCTGAGATAGCCTACTACACACCTAGGCTATGTGGTGTAGCCTTTCTCCTAGGCTACAAACCTGTACAGCATGTTACTGTACTGAATACGGTAGGTAACTGTATCACAGTGGTATTTGTGTATCTAAACATAGAAAAGGTACAGTAAAAATACAGTATTATAATCTTTTTTTTTTTGAGACAGGGTCTCACTCTGTTGCCCAGACTATAGTACAGTGATGCTATCTCAGCTCACTGCAACCTCCGCCTCCTGGGCTCAAGCCATCCTCTCACCTCAGCCTCCCATGTAGCTGGGACCACAAGCACAAGCCACCATGCCTGGCTAATTTTTAAAAATTTTTTTGTAGAGATGGGGTTTTGCCATGTTGCCCAGGCTGGTCTTGAACTCCTGGGCTCAAGTTACCCACCTGCCCTGGTCTCCCAAAGTGCTGGGATTACAGGCATGAGCCACTGCACCTGGCCCAGAATTATAATCTTATGGGATCACTATTGTATATTTGGTCCATCATTGACAGAAATGTCATTATGCAGCAAATGACTATTACATATTCAGAGACAACTTATGGTATAGTGGTGTGAGGAGCTCCACCTACCCTCTGCCCAGAGAAATAACTATAACTGGTAAATATTATATGAAGAAACAACCATTTAAAGTCTCTGGAAATTGTCCTGAGGTCACACAGCAAATGAAGAAACATTTATTCAGAAAAATCGGCCGAGACCAGGCGCGGTGGCTCATGCCTGTAATCCCAGCACTTTGGGAAGCCAAGGCGGGCGGATGAGGTCAGGAGATCAAGACCATCCTGGTGAACATGGTGAAACCCCGTCTCTACTAAAAATACAAAAAAATTAGCCGGGCGTGGTGATTTGGCGGGTGTCTGTAGTCCCAGCTACTTGGGAGGCTGAGGCAGGAGAATGGCATGAACCCAGGAGGCGGAGCTTGCAGTGAGCCAAGATCGCACCACTGCACTCCAGCCTGGGCAACAGAGCGAGACTCTGTCTCAAAAAAAAAAGAAAAAGAAAAAAAAGAAAATCAGCCAGGCACGGTGGCTCACACCTATGATTTCAGCACTTTGGGAGGCTGAGGCAGGTGGATCATGAGGTCAGGAGTTCGAGACCAGCCTGGCCGATGTGGTGAAACCCGGTCTCTACTAAAAATACAAAAAAATTAGCCGGGCATAGTGGCACATGCCTGTAGCCCCAATTACTCGGGAGGCTGAGGCAGAAGAATTGCTTGAACCCAGGAAGCAGAGGTTGCAGTGAGCCAAGATCACCAAACTGCACTCCAGCCTGGGCAACAGAGTGAGACTCAGTCTTAAAAAAAAAAAAAATCTATTAAATCTCAGAACAGTAGAAAAGTGAGAGCCTGTGGCATTTGAGCCATGACCCATTCTCTCCCTTCCCCGCCCCCCAGCTCAGTGAGATGGAAGTTCTACTCCAGGTGGATGCAACCAAGAACACAGGTCTCCCTCTCCTCAGTCTCAGTTGAGGGGCTAGAGTATCTCCCCAGGAAGGGCATGACATCAGCATTTCTCATCCACCAAGTCCTGTGTTCTAGATACTCCATTCTAGGCAAGAGTGGCTGAGAGGTCTGGGGTTCTCCTCCTCTACCCAGCCCCACTCTGTAGGGTGGAAGCTCTGCCTTAGGTGCAGCAGGCCAAAAAAATGCCTGGTTGCATTTGCCCCAGCTCATTCATAGGATAGAAGTTCCATGTCATAAGTGGCAAGTCAAGACGATCAGAAGCTACTGCCCCATCCAGCAGCCTGTTCATAAAGCAGGGGTGTCATTCTTTGAGAAGGGGGCCATTCTCCCTGACTCCAGTCCAGAGCAGTTGTGCAGAGGTTTTGCCCAGAGAGTAGCAGGCTGTAAAAGAACAGAGAGAGCCTAAGCTCTTCCCAAGGGAATTGACTTCCTTTGGCGCTGAGTGTGGAGGAGTTCCAGCTTAAGCGGAAAAGCAATGGAGATTTTGGTAGTAAGCAATTTTGGTGGCAAGCAATTATTAGGAGGCTAGTAGCTTGTCAGATTAACAAGCTAAACTATAGGGTAGCTACTGAGAAGAACGCTCCTGGAATTGTAACAAACCTCAAAGACTGGCCTCAAAGAGTACCTCTGCAAAAGGGCCTGAATTTAACTGAATCACATGTGGAGCAATTTATACTCCAGGGCACTATTGAAAACAATAGAGCAATTAGTCATCAGTGGAGGCTAATAGCTGGGTATGATTCCAACAAAGGCAGACAGCTTGACAAAGAAATCATAAAAAGAGACAAAGAGACCCCTGCTAAAACCACTGTCACCCAGGGTGACCCTGGTCATGCCCAAGGCTGCTTTCTCTGAGGAGTGAAACCAGAAGCTGCATACTTAGGAGAAACAGACTTCACTAGAATAGTCCAGCTAAGTCACTAAACAAATAAACAAGCAAACAAAACAAGCCCCAGAAGGTGAGAGTTCAGTAGAGTGCTACAGTATATTCTGTAAAATGTCCAGTGGTTAACAACCATTTATGAGACATGAAAAAAAAAAAAAAGCAGGAAAGTGTGACCAGAGAAATATAGGAAAAAGAAAAGCAGGCAACAGAAACTGCCTTTAATCTTCAGAGTATACAAATTCGATAAAAAAGAAAAAGAAAGAAAGAAAGAAACTTCCCTAAGAAGGTCCAGATATCAGGCTTAGCCAAGACTCCAAAGCAACCGTTATAAATATATTCAGAGAACTAAAGAAAAGAATGCTTAAGAAAATAAAGGAAGGTAAAATGATAATTTCTTATCAAAATAGAGACTATCAATAAAGAGACAGAAATTATAAAATAGCACCAAATGAAAATTCTGGAGTTGGAATACAATAACTAAAATGAAAACTTCATTAGAGAGATCCAGCAGTAAAATGAATGGGCAAAAGAATCAGCAATTGTAAGGAGAGATTAATAGAGATTACACAATTGAAAGAGCAGAGAGATGGAAAAAATGTAGAAAAATGAACAGAGCCTTAGAGAAATGTGGAAAACCATTAAGCACACCAACATTCATGTAATTGGGAGTATCAGGAGAGGAAAGAGAGAAAGGAGCAGAAAAAATATTTGAAGAAATAATGCTCAAACACTTCCCAAATTTGAGGAAAACAATCTACACACATCCAAGAAGTTTAATGAACTCCAGGTCAGAATTTGCAAATATGCAAATATATCCAGACATATTATAGTGAAATGATTAAACGATCAAAACAAAGATGCTATAATCCCAGCTACTCAGGAGGCTGAGGTGGGAGGATAACTTGAGCCCAGGAGTTTCAGACTAGCCTGGGCAACACAGTAAGACATCATCTCTAAACAAACAAACAAACAAAAAAAAAAAAGCAAAGCATTAAGTGAAAAAAGGCTCATCAAAGAGAACAACATCTCAGACTAACAGCTGACTTGTCATTAGAAACAGTTAAGGATAGACACCAAAGTGCTGACAGGAAAAACAAGTATCAACCAAGAATTGTATATCCAGCAAAGCTGTCTTTTAAAACTGAAGATGAAATAAAGACGTTTCCAGATCTGCAAATACTGAGAAAATTTATTATATACTATTGAATTTAATTTGCCAAAATTTTGTTGAGAATTTTTCTATGTTCATGAGTAACATTGGATTTTAGGTTTCCTGTTTTTTTTTTTTTTTTATTTTTACACACAATTTTGTTGCTTCCTAAACTCACCTGACTGTAAAACTTTTTTCTGTTTTTTACAATACTGTGGTCCAGTTTTGATATCAACAAAATGCTGGCCTCATAGAATGAATGAATTAGGAAATGTTTCTCTCAGTTCAATTTTCTGGAAGTTTATGTAAAATTGGTAGTCTTGGCTACTTGGGAGGCTAAGGCATGAGGATCATATGAGCCCAGGAGTTTGAGTCCAATCTGGGCAATAGAGAGAGACCCTGTCTTAAAAAAATTGCTACCATTTATTCTTTCAGTGTTTGGGGTCAGCCAATACAGAATCATACACCAGCAAAAGATCCATTCAAAGTGTAAGGTCAGTGGATTTCACTGTCACAAAATACAAAAAATCCATTGACCTGATTTCAGATTTTACACTGCAACTAACCTTTGTAAAACTACCACTTTTTGCATTTTGGTTTATATCAAAGAAGAATATCCATGCTTATCTAAAAAGCTCCTCCATAACTGGGTGCAGTAGTTCCTGCCTGTAATCCTAGCTCTTTGGGAGGCCGAGATGTGGATCTTCTTTGAGGGCCATTATTCAGCCTTTTACATACGGTAAGAATCAGGAGTCATGAGCCCCATACACAGAAGCTCCAGGGAGTCTTTGGTAATCCTCCGAGTGTAGAGAGGTCCCAGGAACAGCTGCTCTGGGCTATCAGAGTGAGTGGGCCCGGGGGATTTTCCTGAACAGCCTCCCCTGCTTGATGCCCAGGGAACCCAGGCCAGGTTGCAGCTTGAGGGCAGCACAGGGCATGGCCAGGTCAGTGCCTCTGCTCTTCTATAGCTGTGTGGGTGGCAGCCCAAAGAGCTGGGTCTGCAGCAGGGCTGAGTGCGAATCCTGCCTGGGTCCCTCTGTGTCGCAGGTCCGTGAACTCAATATGTTCATGACCAAACCTATGACCTTCCACCTAAACCTGCACCACCACCCGCGTCTGCCCCACCCTTTCCTGGTGCCCAAGCCCTCGTTTTCCTTCGCAGACCACCCACCTCCCCACTCAAACGATGGGAAACTCCACCAGCATTCCTTCCAAAACGCCTCTCGAACTTACCCCTTCTCCACCCAACTCCACTCCTGGTCCAAGCCACTGACACCTCTCATCTTAATGACTGCAAACTCCCTTGCTGGTCTCTAGCCTTCAGCCCCGTCCCTCCCAATCCACTTCCCAGCCACCACCTCTGGGAATAAATGCGATGGCAATCTGGCAAGGCTGCCGCCTGCCTCACTTCCTCGTTGCTCCCCGTTGCCCTCGGGGCAAACGTCCAGTGTGCCTGCCGCTGCTGAGCCCTCCAGCCCCATCTCTTGCCACATACCCACTTGCACCCCAAGCTCCAGGCAGACAAGCACTGTTTGGCTCCTCAAACCAGCCAGTGCCTTTGGCCTGTGAACCTGAGCATGGTCTGTGCCTTGGCTCCCTCCTCCCATCCCCTGCCTGGGGGTCATTCCTGGGCATCCCCTGAATTTCTGAGGTGACTGGGAGCCTCTATAGTCACTCAGGCCTCCTGGGCTTGTCCCTAATGGGCCCCCAACTTCCTTCCAGGCTTGGCCTAGGCTGGGTTTGGGGAAGGCGCATGGAACGGTTGTGAACATTTAAATAGATAGGTATGTGGGGAGGGAGGGCATCCACAGAGAGGTCCCCCGCAAAACCCTCAAGAACCTCATCTGGAAGGCGAACCCCAAAGGGGAAAGAAGCCCCATCTACCCCTGCTCTAGAGGCACAGGGGTGACGCTGTGGAGGGGTCAGAATCAGGGACTCTGCCCACAGCCACTGCACCATAGGAGGCCGCAGAGCCACTCAGGAGGGGCGGGAAGACAGCCACAGGGTGACCGGGATTCTCTCCTTCTTGCCTTGAACAAACTCTACTCTGCCACCCTGGACTCTTATTACCCTTACGATGGCATCTCACCCTGTCGCCCAGGCTGGAGTGCAGGGGCGTGATTTCGGCTCACTGCAACCTCTGCCTCCCAGGTTCAAGTGATTCTCCCGCCTCAGCCTCCCTAGTAGCTGGGATTACAGGCGTGCATCACCACGCCCGGCATATTTTTGTATTTTTAGTAGAGACGGGGTTTCGCCATGTTGGCCAGGCTGGTCTCAAACTCCTGTCCTCAAGTGATTCACCTGCCTCAACCTCCCAAAGTGGTGGGATTACAGGCGTGAACCACCGCACCCAGCCCCTGGACTCTTTTTCAACCAGGCCTGACCTTTTGAATTCTGTGGTCACCTCTGTATTGTCCAATTTTAGCAGGAATCCTGCTAAGTCAGATTATCCAGAGCCCCCTATATCTGACCACCTTCCATGTCTGATTGGGTTCCTCTTTCTCCACCACCCCTAGGTGCTGTCTGAGCACCCTGGCCTGTCTTCAGCAGGAATTCTGTTAGGTGGGTTTAGCTGGAACCCTTCTTCGCTCGGATGTTTCCTTAGTCACTTTCCATCCAGTGATCCCCACCCTGCTCCTTGTACTCCTTGGCGATCAATCCCCCACCGCAAAACCCCATCACGATGGTCCCTATGCCAATCTCAGTGGCTCCCCACTGCATAAAGTCAGCCTGATCATCCTTAACAAGTGTCATGAATAATAGCGGGCTTTGCAGCTGGCCTCATGCCCTCCCTTCTGGGCTTAGCAAAACACCCCCCTCCAACCCGGGTTCTCTACTCTGATGACCAAAGGCTTTCCTCCTCACATTGGATGTACATTTCTTCTTTTTTTAGAGACAGGGTCTTGCTGTTACCCAGGCTGATGTACAGTAGCACAATCATAGCTCACTGCTGTCTGGAACTGGGCTCAAGCAATCCTCCTGCCTCAGCCTCCTGGGTAGCTAAGACTACAGGTGTGCCCAGCAAATTAACCACCATGCCCAGTAAATTAATTATTTATTATCATTTTGAGATGGGGTCTACTCTGTCACCTAGGCTAGAGTGCGGTGGTACAATCATGCCTCATTGCAGCCTCAACCTCCCAGGCTCAAGCGATCCTCCCACCTCAGCCTCCCAAGTAGCTAGGACCACAGGTGTGTACCACCAAACCTGGCTAATTGTTTAATTTTTTGTGGAGATGAGGTTTTTCTTTGTTACCCAGGCTGGTCTCAAACTCCTGGGCTCAAGCGATCCACCTGCCTTGGCCTCCCAAAGTGTTGTAATTATAGGCGTGAGCCATGGTGCCCGGCCTCATGTACATTTCTAAATCTCCGATGCCAGGACCTCTGAGGTTTCTGCAGACCACATTCTCTCCTTCCACCCCTCATCACCTTTCCTCTGCAAGGGGCTTCCCTTTCACGCCTGGACCCTTCCACATTCCCTGGCCACCCCCTCTCCTCGCCAGCTCAGCCCATCCAGCCTGCTGCTCCCCTTGAGTATTCCCTGAGGCTCGCGGAGTTCAGGTTGGGGGTGCTCGGGTCTCAGCAGGGCCAGCACTCCACCACTGGTGTTCCTTGCCATACCGTGTAAGGCCCCAGAGCAGGCCTACCTGTGGCCTCTATGAGGTCTCAGTGTCGGACTAATTAACACCCCCAACCCATGCCATGGGGCCTCTGATGTATTCCCAGCACTGGACCAAGTTGGGGAATCCAGAGATTATGTTCAGACCCAGCCCTGCCTTCCTGGAGCCCTCAGAGAGCCAAGCCAGCAACAGTCCGCACCTGACTCAGCCAGGACACTGTAGTTGCCTAGATATGACATGCAAACCAGTCACTAGCAGACCTGCAAACGGGTTTCACTGTCCAGAATTGAATGGAGGGCTACCCAGCTGTGGCAGGGTGAAGGCATTACTGGGCAAAAGGGGCTCACTGCCCCATGTGCTAAAAGCCAATGCTACGACACTAACTTGTTTTTTGTTGTTGTTGTTGTTTTTGAGACAGAGTTTTGCTCTGTTGTCCAGTCTGGAGTGCAGTGGCGCCATCTTGGCTCACTGCAACCTCCACCTCCTGGGTTCAATTCTCCTCCCTTAGCCTCCCAAGTAGCTGGGATTACAGGTGCCCGCTACCAAACCCGGCTAATTTTTGTATTTTTAGTAGAGACAGGGTTTCTCCATGTTGGCCAAGCTGGTCTCGAACTCCTGACCTCACGATCTGTCCGCCTTGGCTTCCCAAAGTGCTGGGATTACAAGCATGAGTCACCGCGCCCGGCCGACACTGGGTTTTTGAGAAAAGAAAAGCTTTTATTACAAGTTGACTTACAAGGGAATAGGAGTCCAGCTCAAAGCTGCCTCCCTGTACTGGCTTTAAGGCGTAATTTTATTGGAAAAGGTTTATGGGGTGGAAGGTAAGGGGAGGTCCTTGGGGAGGCACAGTTATCCTTCATGCCTCCTCATGGGTCGCATGTGCAAATCAGGAGACATTAGTATGAAACATGCAGTGGAGGCCGGGCGCGGTGGCTCAAGCCTGTAATCCCAGCACTTTGGGAGGCCGAGGCGGGCGGATCACAAGGTCAGGAGATCGAGACCACAGTGAAACCCCGTCTCTACTAAAAATACAAAAAATTAGCCGGGCGCGGTGGCGGGCGCCTGTAGTCCCAGCTACGCAGGAGGCTGAGGCAGGAGAATGGCGTGAACCCAGGAGGCGGAGCTTGCAGTGAGCCGAGATCGCGCCACTGCACTCCAGCCTGGGCAACAGCGTGAGACTCCGTCTCAAAAAAAAAAAAAAAAGAAACACGCAGTGGAAATTTAGGCTTTGATGTCTGAAAGCCTGTTCTGCACAGACTCCCGTTGGCCATCTTGGTTCCAGCCAATTTCAGCCAGTTTCTAAAATCTCACAAGTGGAGGGAGTGTCAGCTTTTTAGGAAGTTGTTTCTTTTCTTACCTGCTATCCTGCAAACTCAAGAATTTCTGTTAGTCCCTGACATCTTAAACTACTTGGGGCACGGTTTCGGAGGGAACCATAGGGCCCGCAACACAGACGATGACCTGTGAGCTGTTGCCCAGGGCCTTGTGGGCAGAGGGGCCCTGTGCTCCGTTTAACGCTCTGCTGTTGCTCTCTTGAAATTCTTCATTTTTCCAATGGGGCTGCTCATTCTCGTTTTTTTTTTTTTTTTTTTTTTTTTTTTGAGATGGAGTCTCGCTCTGTCGCCCAGGCTGGAGTGCAGTGGTGCGATCTCGGCTCACTGCAAGCTCCGCCTCCCGGGTTCACGCCATTCTCCTGCCTCAGCCTCCCGAGTAGCTGGGACTACAGGCGCCCACAACCGCGCCCGGCTAATTTTTTTTTTTGTATTTTTAGTAGAGACGGGGTTTCACCGTGGTCTCGATCTCCTGACCTTGTGATCCGCCTGCCTCGGCCTCCCAAAGTGCTGGGATTACAGGCGTGAGCCACTGCGCCCGGCCTCTTTTTTTTTTTTTTTTTGAGATGGAGTTTCACTCTTGTTGCCCAGGCTGGAGTGCAATGGTGTGATCTTGACTCACTGCAACCTCCACTTCCCGGTTTCAAGCGATTCTCCTGCCTCAGCCTCTGGAGTAGCTGGGATTGCAGGTGTCCGCCACCATGCCCAATTTTTGTATTTTTATTAGAGACAGAGTTTCACCATGCTGATCTCAAACTCCTGACCTCAGGTGATCTGCCCACCTCGGCCTCCCAAAGTGCTGGGATTACAGGCATGAACCACTGTGCCTGGCCGTGGGGGCTGCTTATTCTCATTTCACACTGGACCTTGCAGATTATATGGCCAGTCCTGAGGGTCCCAAGGCTTCGTGTGTGGGCCATCCACCAGGTACGCATCCATCTGGCATCACCCATCATCCTCATCTTCTGCTGGGTGCCTTGCCACATGGAAATGTCAAAGGCCTGTGGTTGAAGTGATCATGGGATGTGGCACTCAGGGGTGGTGTCTGGCTGGGAGCCTCAGGAATGCCCAAATCCTGCTTCCTGTGAAGTCCCCCAGCAAGATACAGGCACAAAGACACAGACGCACCGGAAATCAACGTGCCACTTGGTTCTGGGAGCCTCTCAGAAAAAACCACAGTGGGCCTGGGGCCTTTTGAGGTCTCTGGGTGACAAGTCCCTCTTGGGATTAGACCATGGTGACCACTGATCCTGAGCAAGTCACACAAGGCTTCACAACGGTTCCAGATGATAAAACATGGCACCAGGGCCGGATGCTGGTGGGAAGTCCCTCCTTCCGCTCTGATTTTGTGGTTGCTTGCTGTGTGCTGTTTCCACAGGAGGACAAAGGGGAACTCACCCCCGAGGGTCCCAGAGGCGAGAAAGGTGCAACTAGATGTCACTCTCAGTCCTGCCTCAAGTGAGTCACACAGTTCTGACTGGCTGTGTCGAGGACACTGTTTCTCTTTTTTTTTTGGAGACGGAGTCTTACTCTGTTGCTCAGGCTGGAGTGCAGTGGCGTGATCTCAGCTTACTGCAGGCTCTGCCTCCCGGCTTCACGCCATTCTCCTGCCTCAGCCTCCCAAGTAGCTGGGACTACAGATGCCCTCCACCATGCCTGGCTAATTTTTTTTTTTTTTTTTTTTTTTTGTATTTTTAGTAGAGACAGGTTTCACCATGTTAGCCAGGATGGTCTCGATCTCCTGACCTCATGATTCTCCTGCCTCAGCCTCCCAAAGTGCTGGGATTACAGGCATGAGCCACCACGCCCAGCTTTTCTTTATTTTCTTAGAGATGAGGTCTCACTCTGCTGCCCAGGCTGGAGTGCAGTGGTGCGATCATAGCTCACTGCACCCTCGACCTTCTGGGCTCAAGCAATCCTCCCGTCTCAGCCTCCCAAAGCACCTGGGATTACAGGCATGAACCACCACGATGGGTCAGAAACAGCCCACCGTTTCTGTGCGAGGAGAGGCAATGAAGGCGTCCCCTCTGCCCTCTGAAGTTGCCACCCAGTTGTGCCCACAGAACCTGGCTGTGTCTGCAGTCAGATACCTCTGGGCTGCCCCTGAGACCAGATGAGTGATGTCACTGCAGAGTCCTGAATTGCCTGGGAAGGCAGGAAGGACAATGAGTGGTGACTGAAAGTACAGCTCTAGGCAGGGAGGGAAAGAACAGTAAGAAGAATTTGACGGATTTTGGTCTCTTTTGTTTTGTTTTTGAGACGGGGCCTCACTCTTGTCACCCAGGCTGGAGTGCGGTGGTCCGATCATGGCTCACTGCAGCCTTAAACTCTTGGACTCCAGCGATCTTCCTGCCTCAGCTTCCTGAGTAGCTGGGACTACAGGCATGTGCCACCACACCAGGCTAATTTTTTTTTGAAAGATGGGGTCTCACTATGTTGCTCAGGCTGGTCTCAAACTCTTGGGCTCATGTGATCCTTCCACATCAGCTTCCCAAAGTGCTGGGACTACAGATGTGAGCCACCACACCTGGCCTCATCTTAGTCTCTTGATTTTCTGAAAGCTCCATCTCACTGTGACTAAAAGAGTCGAAACAGGCTGGTATAACTTCTGCAGGCTGTAACATACTCTAAAGGTTCTAAACTATTACTAAGCAGATGATCAATTCCTTAATTTGGGCTTTTGGTAAAGTGGGCCAGAGTTCAAGGCTTAGGCGCAAGGTCTAGGGGGACCTCCCCATGCCTGTGCCCAAACACCACAAGGAAGAAGGGAATGAGCCCCAGCAGATGTGAGGAGCAGAAGTGACCCCGGAAAGGCAGCTGTCCAGCAGGGTGCATGACCACAGGCTCCACATGAGCAGATGCCATGTCTCTGTTCCATGCTCTGTCCTTTGCAACCAGAAGCATACCAGGCACCTGGCAGATGCTCAATAAGTAGTTGTGAAAAAAAGCCATCTGGTCACTCAGAAGCAGACGACTAGGAGAGTGTGCATATGTGTGCATGTGTGCATGTGTATGGTGGGTGTGCGTGTGTTTGGTGGGTGTGCGTGTGTTTGGCGTGTGTGCATGCAGGTGATGTGTGTGCATGGGTACTTGTGTGCTTGCACATGTGTGTGTGCATGTGTGCACGCACATGGTGTGTGTGTGGTGAGGTGACAGATCTTCTGATAGTGACTCTGCCTTCCAGCAAATCTGACCCAGTCACTGGCTTGGAAGTTGACCCATTCTGAATGGCAGCCCCTCGTCTTGGAGCAAAACGCGGAGCGACAGGAGAGAGGCAGTTCTTTCTTCTCGCTCCTGCTAACTGGCGCCCTCCCAGGGCCTAAACTCCCCATGACCTGTGCAAGAGTCTAAGAGAAGATGCCAGTCCCCCTGGTGACCCGGCCGGAGGAGAGAAATACAATGTCTTGCTGCCTGGAGTCCAGAGTCGAATGGGGTTCGGGGGACATTCTATCAGTCCTTGCTGCCATCACCCCTGCATGCCATAGAGCTCCAACATAGCCAAGGACAGTGGGGTTCAAATTCAAGGACTGCTATTTCTTAGTTGTTTGGTCTTGAGCAAAATTCCCTCTTCTGAGTAGGGGAAAAATTATTACTAGCCTGTTGTGATTATTGAACAAGATCATGAAGTACCACGTGGTGGGCAGCGGCCTCCAAGATGAGAGAGTGGCTAATGAGCCCCACCTCCTGGTTTCGTGCCCTGGTACAGTCACCTCCTGTACTGAATAGGGCTGGCCTCTGTACCTATTGGATGTTGTGAAAATGACATAGTGATTTCTGAACTATCTTTTGTGTGTGTGTGACAGGCTCTTGCTCTGTCACCCAGGCTAGAGTGCAGCAGCACAATCGTGGCTCACTGTACCCCTGAACTCCTGGGCTCAAGGAATCTCCCGTTTCAGCCTCCTGAGGACTACAAGCACACACCACCACACCTGGCTATTTTTTTACCTTTTGTGGAGATAGGGTCTTGCTCTGTTGCCCTGGTCAGTCTCGAACTCCCGGCCTCTTGATCCCAAAGTGCTGGGATTACAGGTGTGAGCCACCATGCCTGGCCTAAACTGCTCTTGAATCCCTGACCCACAGAAACTCGGGATAATCACAGTTCCTTGTGGGTTTTTTTGTTCATTAATTTTTTTGAGACGGTGACTAGCTCTGTCTCCCAGGCTTGTGTGCAGTGGCGCAATCTCGGCCCACTGCAACCTCCGCCTCCCGGGTTCAAGCGATTCTCCTGCCTCAGCCTCCCAAGTAGCTGGGATTACAGGTGCCTGCCACCACGCCCAGCTAATTTTTGTATTTTTCGTAGAGACAGGGTTTCACTGTGTTGGCTAGGCTGGTCTCGACCTCCTGACCTCATGATCTGCCTGCCTGGGCCTCCAGTTCCTTGTTTTAAACTATTTTTGGATAGTTTGTTACGTAGCAAAGGATAACAGAAGCATTTATTATCAATAAATGATAGCAAAGTGCTGTTACTAATCAACCTTCTTCTCTGGAATCATGTTTTGTAACCAGATTGAGATCATCGTGCTAGGTTCCTTCTCTCCTTCAACCGTTCCAGCCAATGCAACAAAGGACTGGTTCCATCAGTCTGTCAGGTGTGTCCAGATTCCTCTTTGACTTCACGAAGGCCCCCACACCGTAGTCAACAGCCGTTTCCATTTTGGACTAGTTAATCGATCTCCTGCTTTTGTAAATCTCTTACATCTGGACTGTTCTTTTTAAAATGTAAGATCCTCAGCTGGGCGTAGCAATGGGGGCCTGTAATCCCAGCTACTTGGGAGGCTGAGGTGGGAAGATCCCTTGAGCCCAGCGGTTTGAGGCTGCAGTGCGCCATGATTCACCCTGTGAATGGGCTCTGCATTCCAGCCTGGGCAATATACCAAGACATCGTCTATTTTTTTCAACTTTTATTTTAGATGTAGGGTATACACATGCAGGTTTGTTACATGGGTGTATTGCGTGATGCTGAGGTTTGGGATATGAATGATCCCATCAGCCAGGTGGTGAGCATAGTTCCCAAGAGTTAGTTTTTCAACCCCTGCCCCCTTTCCTCCCTTCCCCGCTTCATAGTCCCCAGTGTCTACTGTTGTCATCTTTATGTCCCTGAGTACCTGTATTAGTCTGTTCTCACACTGCTATCAAGAAATACCTGAGGCGGGGCATGGTGGCTCATGCCTATAATCCCAGCACTTTGGGAGGCTGAGGCAGGTGGATCACTTGAGGTCAGGAGTTCCAGACCAACCTGGCCAACACGGTGAAACCACGTCTCTACTAAAAATACGAAAATTAGCTGGGCGTAGTGGTGGGCCCCTGTAATCCCAGCTATTTGGGAGGCTGAGGCAGGAGAATCACTTGAACCCGGGAGGCGATGTTGCAGCAAGCCGAGATCGCGCCACTGCACTCCAGCCTCGGCGACGAGAGAGAAACTCCGTCTCAAAAAAACAAAAAAAGAAATACCTGAAACTGGGTAATTTATAAAGGAAAGAGGTTTAATTGACTCACAGTTCCGCATCGTTTGCCGGGGAGGCCTCAGGAAACTTAAAAGCATGGCGGAAGGCAAAACGGGAAGCAGACACCTCCTTCGCAACATGGCAGGAGCGCGTGGGAGTGAACGCAGGAAAAAATTCCACTTTTAAAACCATCAGATCTCGCGAGACTCACCCACTATCACGAGAACCACTGGGGCGTGGGGCGGAATTGCCCCGTTAATCCAATCACTTCCCTCCCTCAACACGTGGGGCTTACAGGTCCCTTCCTCGGCAAGGGGCGATTACAATCGAGATGAGATTTGTGTGAGGACACAGAACCAAACCATATCAGTACCCTATGTTTATGGTTTTATGTACTTGTGAATGGCCTCCAGCTGGATCTATGTTGCTGCAAAGTACATGATTGTATTCTTTTTTATGATTATGTAGTATTCCACAATGTATATGTACCACGATTTCTTTATCTTATCCACCATTAATGGGCACCTAGGTTGATGCCTTGTCTTTACTATTGTGAATAGTGCTGTGATGAACACAGAAGTGCCTATGTCATTTTGGTAGAATAATTTGTTTTCTTTTGGATATATACCCAATAATGAAGCTATAATGGAACTGCTTTTCTTTTTTTCTTTTCTTTCTCGCTTTTTTTTTTTGTGACAGAGTTTTGCTCTTGTTGCCCAGGCTGGAATGCAGTGGCACAATCTCCGTTCACTGCAGCCTCCACCTCCAGGGTTCAAGCAATTCTCCTGCCTCCTGAGTAGCTGGGATTACAGGCGTCTGCCACCACGCCCAGCTAATTTTCTGTATTTTTAGTAGAAACGGAGTTTCACCATGTTGGCCAGGGTGGTCTTGAACTCCTGACCTCAGTTCATCCACCTACCTCAGCCTCCCAGAGTGCTGGGATTACAGGTGTGAGCCACTGCGCCCGGCTGGGATTGCTTTTCTTGTTCCAAGGGGAATGCTTCAGTGTTTGCCTGTTCAGTATCATGTTGGCTGTGGGTTTGTCATAGATGGCTCTTACTATTTTGAGGTACGTTCCTTCCATGCCTAGTTTCTTGAGGGTTTTTATCATGAAAGGATGTTGGATTTTTTTGAAAGCATTTTCTGCATCTATTGGGGTGATGGTTTTAGTTTGTAATTCTATTTATGTGGTGAATCACATTTATTGATTCATGCATGTTGAACCAATCTTGCATCACAGGAATGAAACCTACTTGATCATAGTGAATTATTATTATTTTTTTTTTGAGATGGAGTCTCACCCTGTTGTTCAGGCTGGAGTGCACTGGCACAATCTTGGCTCACTGCAACCTCCACCTCCAGATTCAAGTGATTCTCCTGTCTCAGCCTCCTGAGGAGCTGGGATTACAGACATGCACCACCGTGCCTGGCTAATTTTTTTGTATTTTTAGTAGAGATGGGGTTTTGCCATGTTGGTCAGGCTGGTCTCAAACTTACGGCCTCCAGTGATCTACCCACTTCAGCTTCCCAAAGTGCTGGGATTACAGGCATGAGCCACCGCCCAGCCAACTTTTTGATGTGCTGTTGAATTCAGTTTGCTAGTATTTTGTTGAGGATTGTTGTATCTATGTTCACCAGTGATATTGGCCTGGAGTTTTGTTTTTTCACTGTGTCTTTGCCAGGTTTTGAGGTCAGGGTGATGCTGGCTTCATAGAATGAGTTAGAGAGGAGTTCCTCCTACCTGATTTTTGGGAATAGTTTCAGTAGAATTGGTAGCAGCTCTTCCTTGTACATCTGGTGGAATGTGGCTGTAAATCTAGCTGGTCCAAAGCTTTTTTTGGCTGGTAAGTTTTTTAGTACCGATTTCACTTTTTTTTTTTTTTTTTTTTTTTTTGAGATGGAGTCTTGCTGTGTCACTCAGGCTAGAGTACAGTGGCCTGATCTCGGCTCACTGCAAGCTCTGCCTCCCGGGTTCACGCCATTCTCCTGCCTCAGCCTCCCGAGTAGCTGGGACTACAGGCGCCCACTACCATGCCTGGCTATTTTTTGTATTTTTAGTAGAGACACGGTTTTATTGTGTCAGCCAGGATGGTCTTGATCTCCTGACCTCATGATCCGCCCGCCTTGGCCTCCCAAAGTGCTGGGATTATAGGCGTGAGCCACCGCGCCCGGCCTAGTTCCTTTTCTCTAGAGAACCCTGATTCAATTTCTGAACATGATATCGATTTGTTCAGTCTTTCAGTTTCTTCCTGATTCAATCTTGGGACATAGTGTGTTTCCAGGAATTTATCTATTGCCTCTAGATTTTCTAGTTTATGTGTGCAGAGGTGTTGATAATAGTCTCTGAGGATCTTTTGTATTTCTCTTGTATTGTGGGGTCACTTATTACAAGGGACATCTTTGTTATTTCTGATTTTGCTTATTTAGATCTCTCTTTTTTTTCTTTGTTAATCTAGCTAGCGGTTTACTGGAACTGTTTATCCTTTCAAATAATCAACTTTTGGTTTTGCTGATTCTTTGTATGAATTTTTGTGTCTCAATTTCATTAAGTTATTAACTCTGATTTTAGTTATTTCTTTTCTTCTGCTATCTTCTGGGTTAGTTTGTTCTTGTTTTTCTAGTTCCGCTATGTGCAATATTAGATGGTTAATTTGAGGTCTAACTTTTTGAAGTAGGCGTTTTAGCACTATCAACTTTCCTCTTAATACTGCTTTTGCTGCATCCCAGAGATTTTGGTACTTTGTATCTCTGTTTTCATTTCTTTCAAAGAATTTTTTTGATTTTGTGCCTTTATTTGTTGTTTACCCCAAAAATCATTCAGGAGCAAGTCATTTAATTTTCATATAATTGTGTGGTTTTGAGAGATCTTCTTAATCTAATTTAATTTTTTTTTTTTTTTTTTTTTTTTGAGACAGAGTCTCACTCTGTTGCCCAGGCTAGAGTGCAGTGGCATGATCTCGGCTCACTGCAACTTCCACCTCCCAGGTTCAAGTGATTCTCCTATCTCAGCCTCCCAAGTAGCTGGGATTACAAGCACCTGCCACCATACTTAGCTAATTTTTTTTGTGTGTGTGTATTTTTAGTTGAGACAGGGTTTCACCATGTTGGCCAGGCTGGTCTCAAACTCCTGACCTCAAGTGATCTGTCTATCTGGGCCTCCCAAAGTGCTAGGATTACAGGCGTGAGCCACTGTACCTGGCCAAAATCTTCTTAGTATTTTCTGTCTTTATTCTACTGTGGTCCAAGAATATGGCTGGTATAATTTTTAGTTTTTTGAATGTATTGAGACTTGCTCTATGGCGGAGCATGTGGTTGATCTTGGAATATGTTCCATGTGCGGATGAGAAGAATGTATATTCTGTGGCTGATGGGTGGAGTTTTCCATAGATGTCTAATAGGTCCAGTTGGTCAAGTGCTGAGTTTAAGTCCAGAATTTCTTCGGTAGTTTTCTGCCTTGATTTCTGCCCGGCCTTTGGTTTTGTTTTGTTTTTGCTTCCTGAATGTTTACACCTGAGAACATTAAGGAGCAAAACACTCCTGGGCTGGCCGGGCGCAGTGGCTCATGCCTGAAATCCCAGCACTTTGGGAGGCCAAGGAGGAAGGATTACTTGAGCCCAGGAGTTCGAGACCAGCCTGGGTAACGAAGTGAGATCCTGTCTCTAAAAAAAAAAAAAAAAAAAAAACACTTGGCTGGGCACAATGGTTCATGCCTGTAATCCCAGCACTTTAGGAGGCCAAGGCAGGTGGATCGCTTGAGGTCAGGAGTTTGAGACCAGCTTTGGCCAACATGGAGAAACCCTGTCTCTACTAAAAATACAAAAATTAGCCCAGCTTGGTGGCAGTTGCATGTAATCCCAGCTACTTGGGAGACTGAGGCAGGATAATCGCTTGAACCCAGGAGGCGAAGGTTGCAGTGAGCTCAGCAGTGAGCCAACCTGGGCAACAGCGTGAGACTCCGTCTCAAAAAAACAAAAACAAAAGAAAACAAAAAATCAACACTCCTGAGCTGACCACTACTGCCCATCATCCTCCAGACCCATTTCCCGTGGTCTTGGTCTCCCACCAGGCTGGCAGATAACCATCAGCCACAGCCATGCCCTGGAGGTGGGGCCATCTGGAACCAAGACTGATCCCTTCTGGACTCAGGACTGACGTTGTCATTTGTGAGGCCCAGTGCAACATAAAAATATGGGGCCCCTTCTTGGAAAATGATTAAGAATTTCAAGATGGTGACAGCTAGGGCCAAATGTGGGGCCTTTGTGAGGATGGGCCCTGTGTGACTGTGGAGGCTGCACTTCCATGAAGCCATCCTGCTGGTGGCACAGACCTTTCCAGCCCAGCTTGGTGGCAGCTGCATGTAATCCCAGCTACTTGGGAGACTGAGGCAGGAGAATCGCTTGAACCCAGGAGGCATGGCTGTGGCTGATGGTTATCTGCCAGCCTGGTGGGAGACCAAGACCACGGGAAATGGGTCTGGAGGATGATGGGCAGTAGTGGTCAGCTCAGGAGTGTTGATTTTTTGTTTTCTTTTGTTTTTGTTTTTTGAGACAGAGTCTCACGCTGTTGCCCAGGTTGGCCCAGTTTCCCTGGAATTCCCTGTGCCCCATGTTGGCTTCTCTCCTCTGTTCTCCCTTTTCCTTCCCCAGTGCCCTCTCACATCCTCTTTTCTGCAAAGTGAGCCAGGAATCTTGGCTGGTGTGGCCTCCCCTTGATGTCTTCAGGGCTGTTGGGTTTCCCTTGACATTCATCTGGGGGACTCTGCCTCTTGCTCCGGCATCATTTTGTCCCTCTATTGCCATGGCTGGCTGCATGTGAGGAACCTGGACCACATGGGGCTAGATTGCAAATCGGTACCCCGTGTTTTACCTGTGTTTCTCACACTGGGCCAGCCTACTTCTCCAGCTTCATGCTCTCATGTGCTGAGCAACAATCTCAAGGCATTCTGGGCCCTGACATGACTACAACCTTTTGAATAGTGTGGCAGAGATGAGCTGTATATTTGCTAATTTCATTGTACACACCTGCTGGCCCACTGGAAGACTACATTTCCCAGTGGCCTGTGCATCTAGGTGAGACCATGTGACCTGTGACGGCCAGTGAAATGTGACGGGAAATGAAGTACAGGACTCCTAGGCCATGTCCCTCTGCCATGTTTGCTCCCCCGACCTGCCTGTTTGTGACACAGATGGTGGAGCTACAAGATGGAAGCAATCACTTCTGACTTTGCAGTCTCCCTTAGAGGCTACACGATGCCCTTCTCCCAGCCCAAGGGCTCAGGGAACATATCTAGGGGATTGGCTTTCTCCTCATTTTTCAAGGCGGGTCCTTGCCACCAGCCTCCTTGTTTTCAGGAAGCTCCATGCAGCCAGGGACATGACATTGGCCACAGAGGCAAAGTCATGGTGGAGGCTGGATGCGGTGGCTCACACCTGTAATCCCAGCACTTTGGGAGGCCGAGGCAGGTGGATCACTTGAGGCCAGGAGTTTGAGACCAGCCTGGCCAACATGGTGAAACCCTGTCTCTATTAAAAATACAAAAATTAGCTGGGCATGGTGGTGTGTGCCTGTAATCCCAGCTACTCGGGAGCCTGAGGCAGGAGAATCACTTGAACCCAGGAAGTGGAGGTTGCAGTGTGCTGAGATCGTGCCACTGCACCCCAGCCTGGGTGACAGAGCAAGACTGTGTCTCAAACGACAATAACAACAACAACAACAACAAACAAACAAAGTCATGGTGGGACCTTGAACACTAATCCTGCTCTCTGGGTCTCAGCTCCCTCACTGGAAAGAAGGCAATCCCCCAGCCTCTCATGATGGAATTCCGGTCCCGAGGGCAGCTGAGAGCTGTCCCCTCACTCTCTCTGGCTACATCCAAGGGAAGACCTGACTGTGATCTTTGCATGGAGCCCCCACAGGTCGGCTCCTCTGAGCTTGGCATAGTTTGTAGAAGCCTGAAGATGATAACCCTATGGAAAGACTTTTCCAATATGAATATGTGGGGATGGGCAGGTGTGGCTTCAAAGTTGCAAAAAGGTTCAGTCCAGCTTTGCCCCCACTTACCAGCAGGATGACCTTGGGCAAGGAACACCTTCTGTCTGAAGAAGAGACTTTATCCACCTAGGATTAAGTGATGACAGCACAGACTTTATTTCTCCAAGACTCAATTTCCTCATCTATGAAATAGAAATAGAACTATACCTACCTCATGGGGTTGCTGGGAGAGTCAAAGGAAATAAGGCACCGTATGTAGAGTTGAGCGGGGAGCCTGGTCCTAGGTGTCTAGTGAATGTCAATGTCAAAATGACCGAGTGCCTGCCCCTCAGCAGCCTTGCTCCTCCCAGCTCTGCATGCAGGCCCTGGGGACTCCCCCGAGTGGTTTGATGATTTCCAGGGCTGCTCACGGCCCTTCATCTGGAATGGGGTGCAGCAGTGTGGGGGCCTTCTTGGGGGTGGGTCCCTAGTACCTCATTTAGAGTTTTGAAGAGGCAGCCAGTGTCCTGTGCAGACAGCATTCCAAGGCCTGGAAGGCCCACCAATCACCAAGTTCTAGCACAGGCCCAATCAATCACTCCCGCAACCTGCTGCAGACCGGCTGGCAGAAGATCAGACGCCCTGGTTGCTGAGGGTTAATTACCAACTTGGCACCGTCAGCTCAGGGAGAACTTGCAAGAGTCTTTCTGTCTCTTTTTGTCTGTTTCCAAAGACATAAACATTTGTACAGCAAGTGGCCCAGGGGGCCTGGAGATGTTTATTTTGTAGTTAACAAAGAGAAAGACATTTTGACTTGGGAGCTGAGTATTCTGCTGACCCGAAGGAGAAGCTTCTGGGAGACTCCTCGCACTGGGAGGTGTCTCCAGGAGTGGCTCAGTGTGGGGCAGGGCAGTGGCGTGGGTGATGCTGGGCAGTAGAATAGATGTCTAGTCCAGGGCATTGGCCAGGCCCCTTCCTGGGGGCAAGCAGGGGAAGCAATGTTCCTCAGTGGTCCTAATGTGTGCTGGAAACACACGCACCAGTGTTTTGACGGTGCTTCTACTGAGCAGTGTGACAGTGAGAGAGACTTATGTTGTTCTTTTTGCTTTGCATGCTTTCCAAATTTTTTTTTTTTTTTTTTTTTTTTTTTTTTTTTTTTTGAGATGGAGTTTCACTCTTGTTGCCCAGGCTGGAGTGCAGTGGCACTGTCTTAGCTCACTGCAACCTCTGCTCCCTGGGTTCAAGTGATTCTCCTGCCTCAGCCTCCCAAGTAGCTGGGATTACAAGCATGTGCCACCACGCCCAGATAATTTTTGTATTTTTAGTAGAGACACGGTTTCGCCCTGTTGTCCAGGCTGATCTCAAACCCCTGACCTCAAGCGATCTACTTGCCTTGGTCTCTCAAAGTGCTGGGATTACAGGTGTCAGCCATAGCACCCAGCCTCCAAATTTTTAAGTAATCCACCTGCACTTTATTTTCAAACTTGCACATGTAATTCATGAATGTAAGAGATTCAAGCCACATATAAATATATCAAATAAAATGTGAAAATAGAAGTGTCCTTACCTCCTCTTTCCGTTTTTTTTTTTTTTTTTTTTTTTTTTTTTGGAGACAAGGTTTCACTCTGTTGCAGTGGCGTGATCATGATTCACTGCAGCCTAGAACTCCCAGGCTCAAGTGATCCTCCCCCCTCAGCCTCCTGAGTAGCTAGGACTACAGGCACGCACCACCATGCTTGGCTAATTTTCATATTTTTTGTAGACCCTGGGTTTTGCTATGCTGCCCAGGCTGGTCTCAAACTCCTGGGCTCAAGAGGCCACTTACCTTGGCCTCCCAAAGTGCTGGGATTATAGGCATAAGCAACTGCCCCTGGCTTCCTCCTCTTTTCCTTCCTTTCTTTTCCAAAGGTGACCACCACAAGAGTTAGGCACAGACCTTGCAGGACTTTGCTGGTGCCTTTGTATACGCATACATATATTTCCCTCTCTCTTTTTAAAATTTGGCAAAAAAAAATTACACTTATGCTTTGTTCTTTGACTTGATTTTTTCATGTAAGGTATTCTGATACAGTATATATAGAGGCACTACATTAATTTGTTCTTTTTTTTTTTCATTGCCTTTGGAGATTATACACCACATTAATTTCAATGGTGACATAGGATTTCATAGTATGGAGGTAGAATAATTCATCTGATCACTTATCTAATGGAATGAGTCCTTTTTTTTTTTTTTGAGAGGGAGTCTTCCTCCTAGCCCAGGCTAGAGTGCAATGGCAAAATCTCGGCCCACTGCAAACTCCGCCTCCCGGGTTCATGCCATTCTCCTGCCTCAGGCTCCCAAGTAGCTGGGACTACAGGCGCCCGCCACCACACCCGGCTAATTTTTTGTAGTTTTAGTAGAGACGGGGTTTCACCGTGTTAGCCAGGATGGTCTCCATCTTCTGACCTCGTGATCCGCCCGTCTCGGCCTCCCAAAGTGCTGGGATTACAGGCGTGAGCCACCGCGCCCGGCCAGAATGAGTTCTTTAGAGGGTTTGGTGAGAGTGAGACCTGGGCTAATGTCCAGGTTTAGGGTCAGGAAACCTGTGACATTATTTTTTTCTTTTTTTGTTTTGAGATAGGGCTCTCGCTATTTTGCCCAGGCTGACTGTGAACTCCTGGGCTCAAGGCATCCATTCCCTCAGCCTCCAGAGTAGCTGGGATTACAGGCACACATCACCGCGCTGGGCAAAAGAATCCGTGTAACTGTAATGGAAGGGCTTGAGTGCGGTCGCGGTTCAGGGCGGGCCTTCTTCCGCAGATCTCCGGTCTTACCACGGGGCGGAGCTGGTGAGCAAGCCTGCGCCGGGATGGCTCCTGTAGGAAAGGCGAGGGCGACAGGAGGCGGCGGCTGGGGGCTTTGCCGCAGCGGGAGCCGGGCGGGCTGGCAGCTCCTTACCTCTGCCAGCTGGGCCAGTGGCCTTAGCCTATTTGTCCACCTGCAGCACTGGGGGAACTATGAGGACATTCAAATTCTGCATTCGTTCCCTTACCTGAAGCAACAGATAAGGAAATCCACCGCAGGCAGGGAGTCGGCAAAAAAGGGTATTTTCACCCAACAGCTAGGTCCCTAAGAAAGTGAAGGCCAGTAGATACTTTTATTAAATGGGGTCACATATTGAAGGTCTTGGGGAAAACCAGCTACTTGAAAGAACCAAGTCAGGAATTATTTTCTAAGGAGGGAACTGCCCCTACTTTGTGCGTTGTAAACTTGGAGTTTGATAAATGGGGTTCTCAATCTGAAAGGCGGGCACATCTGAGGTCCCCCCTGCTCCTGGTGGTCCCCTTAGTTTACTGATAAAAATCGTTAAAATTTCTTGAGGACTCACAGGCCAGTCACTGAGTTAAATGTTGTACTTTTCTTATTTCATTTAATCTTCACAACAACCCTATGAGAAACTACTGCTGTATCTATTTTCTTTTTTTTCTTTTCTTTTTTTCTTTCTTTTTTTTTCTTTTCTTTTTTTTTTTTTTTGAGATGAAGTCTCACCCTGTTAGCCAGGCTAGAGTGCAATGGCGCGATCTCAGCTCACTGCAACCTCCTGCCTCCCAGGTTCAAGCGATTCTCCTGCCTCAGCCTCTGGAGTAGCTGGGTTTACAGGTGCCCGCCACCAGGCCAGGCTAATTTTTTTGTATCTTTAGTAGAGACGGGGTTTCAACACGTTGGCCAGGCTGGTCTCAAATTCCTGACCTCAGGTGATCCGCCCGCCTCAGCTTCCCAAAGTGCTGGGATTACAGGTGTGAGCCACTGCGCCCAGCCTCTATTTTCTAGATGAATAAATGGAGGTTATAAAGGAGCCAGGCATGGTGGCTCATGCCTGTAATCTCAGCACTTTGGGAGGCCAAGACGAGAGCCCAGCAGTTCAAGACCAGCCTGAGCAATATAGTGAGACCCTGTCTCTACAAGAATTTTTTTTTTTTTTTTTGATCAGCTGGACATGGCAGCTCACGCCTGTGGTCCTAGCTACTCAGGTAGCTGAGATGGAAGGATTGTTCAAACCCAGGAGAGTGAGGCTGCAGTGAGCTATGATTGTGCTGTCAGAGGCAATGGAACCAGAGCGACTCCATCTTGAATAGGGGCTACTGAGTAAAATGAGGCTGAGACCAGCTGGGCTGCATTCTAAGGAACTCAGACATTCTTAGTCACAGGATGAGATAGGACGTCGGCAGGACTGGTTTCACAAGATACAGGTCACAAAGACCCCGCTGATCAAATGAGATGCGGTAAAGAAGCTGGACAAAACCCGCCAAAACCAACATGGCAATGAAAGTGACCTCTGGTTGTCCTCACTGGTCATTGTATGCTAATTATAATCCTTTAGCATGCGGAAAGACACTCCCCCCAGGGCCATGACAGTTTATGAATGCCACGGCAATATCTGGAAGTTACCCTGTATGATCTAAAAAGGGAAGGAACCTTCAGTTCCGGGAACTCCCCACCCCTTTCCCGGAAAACTCATGAATCATCCATCCCTTGTTTAGTATATAATCAAGAAATAACCATAAGTCTACTCAGTCAAGCAGCCACGCCGCTGCTCTGCCTACGGAGTATCCTTCCTTTATTCCTTTACTTTCTTAATAGACTTGCTTTCACTTTACTGTCAGCTCACTCTTGAGTTCCTTCCTGCTTAAAGCCAGGAACCCATGTGGCCTCCCAGGCTGAATCCCAGTTTTGGAGTTTACCCTGTGACGGTGTCACTGCTCTCCAGCCTGGGCGACAGAGTGAGACCCTGTCTTTAGAGAGAGAAAAAAAGGAAAGGTTGTCCTTGGCAGGCAGTATGCCAGAGCCCCAAGAGTCAGCAGGAGAGGTGGGGGGACGCGGGGCGCAGGGAGGAGCTAGAGAAAGTTGAGCAGATTCTGTCTCCCGCTTTCGTAAGAGATTTGGGGGGCAGATTCCAGCCCAGTAAGTCAGCGCACAGAAGGGCAGGCCTCACCCGTCTCACAGGACTGAGAAGAGAGGCGAGTTTCTAAGAGACTGGAGGGCTCCCTACACGGGAAAGGGAAGTGATTTTAGTCGCGTTTGGCTGGCAGTTCGGCTGATGGTTCCAACTCATGGGTATTAGCAAAGGGGAACAAGGAATTGCTGAGGGTGGCAAATTGGTTATAATTAAGAGAACCTGGGAGACGCAAAACAATGTGAAGGCCACCAGCTGTCCTGGATCTGGAGCGTCTGTCCTTGGAGCCGCTTGCAGGGGGTTGGAGGGATGGCTCAGGAAACCAGCCGCCCTCCCCTACAGTGCAAACCATTCAGCAAAGACTGCGGGAGGATGGAGCCTCTCTGCCTGATATTCCCAGGGCCCAGGGGACTGCCCTTGCTCCTGGGCCTTCCTTCCTGCTTCACTGTCACCTTTTCTTCCTCCACAATTTACATGCCTTGTCTCTTAGGAAAGCAAACAGGCTTGGGAGTGGGCTCAAATCCTGACTCCTGTGCTTTTTTTTTTTTTTTTTTTAGACAGAGTCTTGTTCTGTCTCCCTGGCTGGAGTGCAACAGCACAATCTCGGCTCACGGCAACCTCCACCTCCCCGGTTCAAGCGATTCTCCTGCCTCAGACACCCGAGTAGCTGGGATTACAGGCACGTGCTACCACACCTGGCTAATTTTTGTATTTTCAGTAGAGACAGGGTTTCACCACGTTGGCCAGGCTAGTCTCAAACTCCTGACCTCAAGTGATCCACCCACCTCAGCCTCCCAAAGTGCTGAAATTACAGGGGTGAGACATCATGCCTGGCCGGTTTTTACACTTTTTAATTTGGGGGGAAAAAATCAAAAGAAAAGCATTTTGTAGCATTTTGTGACATGTGAATGTTATATAAACTTCAGGTTTTGGTATCCGTGAAGTTTTATGGGAACACAACCGTGCCCATTTGTTTACATATTGTCCGTGGCTAATAACAAGGGGGGCTTGGTGGCCCCTCATCCCCCGCTCCTCGTGGAGCTGCCCAGATGGCTCCAGAGCTTGCTGGGGTCACTGAGGGTCCCAGTGACTGGCCTGTGGTTCTGGTCAAAGGATCTGAGACTGTGTGGCCTGCAAAGTCTAAAACATTTGGTATTTAGCCTTTTACAGAAAATGTTTGTCAACCCCTGGCATAAGTGCCTGACAATAGGTGGTCAGTAAAATGTATCCTGTTATTCGTATTATTATTACTGTTACTATTATCCCTTTTGGCCTCATTTTAACTTTCAAATAATCACACTCATGGCTTAATGGAGAGATTCTAAACCTGAGGTCCATGGAAGGGTTTCAGGGGGCAGGGGGGTCTCTGAACCTCTGCAGTCTGGCAGATGGGGTCTTTTTTCGGGGGAGAGGCTCCATCCAACCCCTGGTTCTCAAAGGGGTTTGTGTCAACAAATAGGTAAAAAAACAAAAAAAAGTGTAGGTTTGATCCTTCCTTGACCCAGGCAAATCGATCCACACTTTCCCTGGGCTGTCTGAAGGCCACATCCTTGAAGATGAGCTATTTGGGGGCCCACCCACTGCCTGTGTTGGAGGGGCCTGCAGCTCAACAGGAATGAGGACCCACAGCTTTGGAGCCAGCGGTCCCAGGCTGAGTCCAAACCTTGGCGGCCCCTAGCTGAACCCCTTCTCTGACCCTCGATTTCCTTGTTGGGTTGCTGCAAAGATTAATTTGGTAATGTCTGTTGGTCACTTGGCACAGCGTCTGGTACACAATAGGTACTGCAGAGATGGTAGTGATTACTAATCTTATTGTCCTTGCACATTCAAAAATGCTTTCCTCAGCTCACTCAGACCCAGGAAAAGCTGCCCCTGTATTTGGCTGAATTTGAGGTCTGAATACCCTTTGAGGGCCCTTAATCTTTATCTTTGGTACCAGCAAATAAGGCAAGTCCACTAAACATTCACGTGATCAATATGCATAGAAGCATGACCCTCAGTGAAGTTTTTAAGAGTTCAGTGACCTCATTTGAACAGAGACAATGCTTTTAAGAGTGAAATAAACGGGATCTGCAGCTTCGCTATTGCAAAAGCCCTGGCTGTTTCCGAGTGGCTGGTGTTTCTCCCAGAGGGGTTACTCTGAAGCTCAAGCTTGGGTCTACTTTCCCCCTAAAACACTTCTTGTGGAGCCCCTTTTCCCAGCTCAGTCACCCAGAGCTAACAGGTTTATTCCAAAGCCCAGCAGCCACCACCGGGAGGGGACAGGGTGTCTTTGCAGACGGGCTGTCCTGGAGATGGGCGTCCTGCACAGACTGGTTCATGTTCAGCCTGGCAGGCACTGCCCGCCCCCAGTTGCTGGGCTTAGGCCCATTCAGCGGAGGCCTGGTGGCTCCAGACAACAGCTGGAGACCAGAAGTGAAGACTTCCAGCTACAAGCAAATGTTGCTGCTTCTTGAGATTGAAATATTCTATCCCTAAAGTGTCCCTTTCAGCTGAGCAAAAACAATCCCCCATCGGGACCCGACCTCGCCACAGAGGAACAAAAGCTTCCCAGTTCTCTGAGTCCCAGAGACTGTCTGCAGTTTCAGGCATGCATGGCCCAGAGGGGAAAGAAGATGGTCATGTGACTTCCAAGCCTGGAGACAAGGTCACCCTTGTCCAGTCCTATTCCCCTTCATGGGAAGAAGAGCCTTTGACTGCCTGACAAAGGATAGGGCTGGTGCTGCCGTGGGGCTGGCTCCCGGGTGGATTCTCCAATGTCTGTGTTTCTCAGGTTCCGGAGAACACAGGGCAAGGTCAGTGGTCCCCAGAGTCCACTCAAATGGGTGTGAGGGTCTCATCCTGGCTTCATTGTCCCATAATCCCAAAGTGGTTTTTTAGGTAGGACAGTTGCACATTCTGGCTGCATTTATTTATTTTTCTGTTGCAGCATAATTTGTCCCTAAGAAATTCACCAGCAAGGCCACCCCGTTTGTTTTCTACCAGCCATTTCCTGCCATTAAAAATATTTTCCTTCATGGAAGGAAAGAGCTTCTGGGAGAGAGAAGGAAAGCCCGGTGAAGAGAAACAGTCAAGCGAAGCTCACCTTTAAAGGAGCCATCCCGGGCCGGGCGCAGTGGCTCGCACCTGTAATCCCAGCACTTTGGGAGCGCGAGGGGGGCAGATCACCAGGTCAAGAGATCGAGACCAGCCTGTCAACACGGTGAAACCCTGTCTCTACTAAAAATACAAAAATTAGTCGGGCGTGGTGGCGGGCACCTGTAGTCCCAGCTAGTCAGGAGGCTGAGGCAGGAGAATCGCTTGAACCCAGGAGGCAGAGGTTGCAGTGAGTTGACATCGCACCACTGTACTCCAGCCTGGCAACAGAGCGAGACTCTGTCTCAAAAAAAAAAAAAAGGTACCATTATGTTGCAACAGCCGCAACAGTGTTGGGGCTGGCTGCAGGGTGGAGGCAGAAGTTACCAGGGAGGGGACAGTGGTGAAATGAAGGGCGTGGACTCTGTGTGGAGGCAATGCTTCCAAGGATTCTGATGTGGTAGGTTTGCGGTGGGGCCCAGGAACCTGCAGTTTAACAGAGCACGTAGGGATTCCCAGGCAAGTGGTCAAATGCATCCCACCGAGAGCCACATCTGTGGTGGTAATATTCTTTAGCTGGACTGGCCTGTGCCCTCTTTTCTCAGAGAACCCTATCCTAGCAAAAACTGGCTAGACGAGGGAGACTTCACCTGGCCCAGCTGTCTCCTGAGAATCTGGGACTGGGACTCAAAGCCCCAGCAGTCTATGTGTGCCGGTCAGGTTAGAATCTTTGCTCGCCAGGCTCAGTGACTCACGCCTGTAATCCCAGCACTTTGGGAGGCCGAGGCGGGTGGATCACCTGAGGTCAAGAGTTTCAGACCATCCTGGCCAACGTGGTGAAACCCCATCTCTACTAAAAATACAAAAATTAGCTGGGTGTGGTGGCGGGTGCCTGTAATTCCAGCTAATCCAGGAGGCTGAGGCAGGAGAACCGCTTGAACCTGAGAGGCGGAGGTTGCAGTGAGCAGAGATTGCACCACCGTACTCCAGCCTGGGCAACGAGCAAAACTCCGTCTCAAAAAAAAAAAAAAAAAAAGGCCGGGCGCGGTGGCTCAAGCCTGTAATCCCAGCACTTTGGGAGGCCGAGACGGGCGGATCACGAGGTCAGGAGATCGAGACCATCCTGGCTAACACGGTGAAACCCTGTCTCTACTAAAAATACAAAAAACTAGCCGGCCGAGGTGGCGGCGCCTGTAGTCCCAGGTACTCGGGAGGCTGAGACAGGAGAATGGCGTAAACCCGGGAGGCGGAGCTTGCAGTGAGCTAAGATCCGGCCACTGCACTCCAGCCCGGGCAACAGAGCCAGACTCCGTCTCAAAAAAAAAAAAAAAAAAAAAAAAAAAAAAAGCTTTGCCCATAGGTTATTTGGCTTCCAGGGGAGTCCTTGTCTCCTGTCCTACCCCTGCCCACCCTGGTCCTGCCAGGCACTCCCTCACTGCCTCAGTGCATCCCAGGACACTGTCCCCTATAGCCTTCTGAGGGGGGGCCCCAACACTCACCCTGAGGATGCCACCTGTGCCCATGTTCCCTTGGGTTGTGCAGAGCCCTGTGCTCCTTGGGGGGGCTCAGGCTGTCTCTCCAACGCCTGCCGGACAGCTCTGCCTCAGTGTCCCACAGGGACCACAGTGGATTTAGCCCAAAAGGAACTCATCAGGTTTCCTCTCACACCTGGCACCTTTTCCATTCCTTATGCCAAAGAATGGCCCCTCTCTCTGCTCAGGCACCCATGTCAGGTACCCGAGCACCATCCCAGACACCTCCTCATTCTTAACCCCCACCTCTATTCTAGAATGAAAGGAACATCTACCTTTGATGGAAAACATACTGCAGGTAATAATAATTCATACAGCCCAATGCCTCACAAAGGCAGGTACTGTAACTGTCTCCATTTGACAGGTGAGAAAACAGGTACACAGGGCCGTGTTCCTTGCCCCAGGTCACATAGTGAATAGTGGAACTGGGATGTGAGCCTGAGCTGCCCACCCCATGCACGTGCCCCTGCTCCGGCGATGTGGTCAGCGTCTCTCTCCACGACACTGGCGTGGGGGCCCAGGCATGCCCTCAGCATCTCCTGGTTGGGCCTGTAGAGTCTCCTGACTGGTTTCCTTGCCCTCGGTCTTACCCTGCTCAGATCTGTTTTCCCAGACGCAAGGAGAAACGCTTTCTAAACTGGGAATCTGATGTCACTCCTCCGCTGAAACCCTTCAAAGGCTCCCTGTTTTACTCTCACTGGCCTCACAGAGGATGAATGGAGGAAACTGAATCCTGGAGGGCTGACTCCAGGGCTGTGCTCCCAGCTACTGTCCCCCACGGCCTCTCCATGCCTCAGCTGTCTCATCTGCCAAAGAGGGAGAGTGGTACCCACGGCGAAGAGTTGTAGGATGTGCACAGTGTCTGCCAGCGGAGTGCCTGGCACAGAGTGGGCAGCTCATACATGGAGCTTCTATTAGCTTCTTTCCTTCCTAAGAAGGAAAGGGTGGGGCAAGAAGTGCGTGGAGAGGAGGAACTGGTTGCTCTGAGAGGCAAAGTCAGTTCCACCTGGGATGATAATTACAAAAGCACTTTAGATGCATTTTGTCAAAACATAACCTCCATAGCCTCCTGAGGAAGAGATTCCATTACCCTTTTCAGATGGGGAAGCTGAGGCTGAGGAGTCAAGGGACCAACCCCAGGCTGGCTCGAGCCCAGATTTCTCTGATGCAGAGCGCTGTGCTCTGCCCTGACCCTCCTTGGATGTGCGCTGCAGTGCAGTGGTTTTGGAGTACCTAATCTTTCCGATCTTACCAGCTGAAGGTCAGCTGTGGGTCAAAGCCGTGACAAGACTGGAAGAAATTTAGAGGCATTACTAGGAAAAAGCAACCAAAAGGTGAGGACTGGCACCCGAGGGAAGGTAAGAATCCCACCACAGACACCCTCTGTTTGTCCCAAGGTCTCTGGGGAACCCCCGTAGAAATGACAGCGTAGGGCCCATCACTGTTTCTACAACAATGAGAATATTTATTTTTTCCAGAAAGTAAAAATAACATTTTTTCTCTTTTGTAAAAGTACCATTACATTCCATTTTCTTAAATAACAAAATCCTAAAAATATATATTAAATTGTATACAGTGCATCACACTTCATCTTATATTTTAAAATACATGATGTTTCTATTTTATTCTCAAAGTTGCATATTAAGAGCATATTTACAAATAAAGCCTTGTCATCCAAAGTCAAAATCCCTGCTGGAAGGTGAGTTTGGATGTGGGAAGGTCTTGACGTGCATGAGCCCCACGATGGCAGCTCCCGTGCAGGCGGGGAAGGGCCCTCCAGGCTTCGTGTCTAAAGACCCTTCCTTTCTGAAGCAGATTTCCCTCTGACTTTCCTCCACACCTCACTTCTGCCTCTGTACTCAACTCAGCAAGACGGAAGCCTGTGAGATGTGCCCACCAGGGGTCTGCAGTCAGAGAGTGAAGCCCTGTCACCCCTGAGCCATCCAGCCTGTGGGGAGACAGCTGTGGCTGGAAGGCTTGAAAAACACCCCACACCAGGGAAGCTAAGCTGAGACCTGGCCAGGAGGTAGAACAGTGAGGAAGGTAAACAAAGACACCAGAGGAAACAATCCAAACTCCCAAGGTAGGAACAAAAGCCGACATCAAACACCACATGGGAGATCTGAGACCTAACTGTGCCAGGCGGTGGGGTGGGGAGCTGCCCAGCCCCGTGGGAGACCTGGCCTGGCCTCAGCAGACCAGGGAGGCAGGGTCTCAGAGGCCATCCGCATATAAGTGCTTGTGAAGAGTAAGTGTGCAGTGCCAGGATGCATCGGGGCTGGGTGATGGCCTGGCTGGGCTGCAGGCAGATCTTGAGCCTGGCCAGGAAGGCTCCTGCCTGGGCTGACAGTGGGTCATGTGGGTGGAGCCACACCCAGGCACTCCAGTGGGTTCTGCCTGAGGGCCAGGACAGCTGAACTTGCTAGTGCTTTGATCTCTGTGGGCTTCTGGCCGATTGGAGTCTTGAGCCGGAGCCCACTCTTCAGAAGTTAGAGCAGCCTGGTCTCCTCGCTCACGCCCAGAGAGGCCTCAAGCCTGTCCTGATGTGGGGGACAGGGTGGGTGAAGGCACTCGGGTTCATTCCTACTCATTCTCTGCTTTGCAAGCAACTGGACAAACGGGGAAGAACAGGGCACCGTGTGCCTCCCGCCTGCCTTCTCAGAAGGGCCAAGGACACTGAGAAACACTGCTAGAAACTAGGGGCCACAGCTGGCCAAGGCATAGTCACCACGGAGAGTGACAAGATCAGCTGGTGAGGGCCTCCTGTTGGCACATGTACCAAGAAGGCAGGGCCTGGCGCCAGCGGGGAACAGGGTGAGGATGGCACGCAGGCCCAGTGCCCCTGCAGCCTCCTCCCACGCTCTGTCACCTCAGGAGAGGCTTTGGCCAGGGTGCTTTCAGAACTCTGTCCACAGTGGTCCCCAAAGCCCCTCCCCTGCCTCTTCCACAGTCTTCTGCCATGCGTTCTGACGTTGACTTTCCCAGGGTTACCCTCTTCCTGCCACCTCCAACCCCCACTTTATCTCATCCAAGGAGTTTCCTCAAAGTTCAAGTGCCACCTCCTCCATGCTCCTGGAAGCCCACGTCATCTCTTCTGGAACAGTTTCTTTCTCAGGTGTTTACTTAGCTGCAGTGGCCTTCTGTGGGCTGTCGCTGACTTTCTAAGTGGTTCTAACTGAGCCCATAGCCAGGCTCCGCAGGACCCAGCACCCATGGAGGCTTAGCCTGGGATGATTTACAGCCCTCCTGCCCCTACGCTGTCCTGAGCCAGGTTTGGGTTTCCCGGGGCTGTTCCACGGATTGTAAGTTGATCCTAGAGGCACTGGGCCATGCCAGGGCCAGGCAGGAGGAGAAGCGCTGGGGCATCCCCGGCACCTCCCAGGCCCTCCAAGGAAGTACTGCCCCCACTGCAGGCTCTGACAGCACATTGGCCTGGGCATGGCCTCCCCTGACTGAGATGTGAGGAGGGCAAGGTGGGCATTTGGGCTGTAGGACACCCCAGAGGACAGTGGTCAGTGTCAGCCCCAGGCAACTGAACAACTGCCCCCTGGCTGGGTGAACTCTTCCTGGGGCCACATGCCACATTCCCTTTGTGCTGCACATGGCTCTATTCACAGCACAGGGCCTGCTGGGATGACACACACCTGACACTTGTGTTTGAGATTCCACAATCAGTGTGAATAGCTTGGAGGGGAGACTGCACGTGTCGATGTTTCCAGCGGTCCTCCTGTGTGACGGGCCTCTTGGAGACAGAGGCCTGCGGACAGCTGCTCTTTCCAGATCAAAGCATGAAGCCTGCACCGAGCAGCTCTGTGCCCTCAGCTGGCCTCCCACGGGGCCTGGGGTGGCAGTCCTGACCCTGTCTGCCTGTGACACATTGCTCCATTTCCCTCCTCTGAAGGCCCCTTTGCCTGAAGCTCTGAGCACCTCTCCTGCACTCAGGCTGCCGAGTGTCACCTCGCCCTGCAGACACTTCCCGTGTGGCCCTCTTTCCTCCCAGGGGTGGCAGGTGCAGCGGTGTTGCCAGAACCTCAGTAGGAGCCCCAGCAGGCAGTGGCTCAGGGCTTGGGGGAGGTAGGCAAAGTGCTGCAAAGAGGAAACGCCAAGGCCAGAGGTGCAACAATCACCCAGGCCCGAGTGCCTTGGGGAGAGGCACGCTCTGACGAGGGCCTAGAAGGCCAGCAGAGGCACAGTCTGCTTTTCTCAGCTGCTGTTGACAAAGCCTGCTTCCAGATGGCAAGGACTTTTAAATTAGCGATGGCACTTACCTCCCAACCAGCAGCCACTACAGCTGCAGCTCTCAATCTTAGGAGGAGCTCCTTGGAGGAGCTCCAATTCCCAAACCCACCCTCTCCTCGCACCAATCTCTGCAGCCCACCTCCCTATCTATGGGACAGGGTGACATGGGACTGGGGACAAGAGCCCTCTCCTTCCCCACTAAGCCATTCCTAACCCCACATGGTCCCCACAGGAGGGGCAGAGAGCACGGATGGCTCTTGGGGTGTTTTTTATCTTTTAACACGGGGGACGCCAGAAGGAAGGACCACAGGCCCCATGTCTCATGTAGTGCTGCCTAAAGGCAAAAACACAAGATTGATACTCTCTGCTCTGAACTGAGAGTTAGCTGAGCCAATCATAGAGAGACCGAGGCCTGGCTCAGGTTCCATAGGACCACGAGCTGCTCAGGGGCAAGGCTGATAAATCCAATCCTGAGTGCCCATAAAAGCTTGCAGGAGAATTTGTTGCATGAGTAAATGAATGGGTGTTTTTTGTTTATTTGTTTTTTGTTTTTTTTGAGACAGAGTCTCACTCTTGACGCCCAGGCTGGAGTGCAGTGGTGCGATCTTGGCTCACTGCAACCTCCGCCTCCCGGGTTCAAGCTATTCTTGTGCCTCAGCCTTCTGAGTAGCTGGGATTACTACTCAGTGATCCCAGGTGGCTCCTACCACCATGCCTGGCCAATTTTTTTTTTTTTTTTTTTTGAGACGGAGTCTCGCTCTGTCGTCCAGGCTAGAGTGCAGTGGTGCAATCTCGGCTCACTGCAAGCTTGGCCTCCCAGGTTCACGCCATTCTCCTGCTGCAGCCTCCCAAGTAGCTGGGACTACAGGCACCTGCCACCAAGCCCTGCTAATTTTTTGTATTTTTCGTAGAGACGGGGTTTCACTGTGTTAGCTATGATGGTCTCGATCTCCTGACCTCGTGATCCGCCCGCCTCGGCCTCCCAAAGTGCTGGGATTACAGGCATGAGCCACCACGCCCAGCCGCGCCTGGCTAATTTTTATACTTTTAGTAGAGATGGGGTTTCACCATGTTGGCCAGGCTGGTCTCGAACTCCTGACCTTAGGTGATCTGCCCGCCTCAGCCTCCCAAAGTGCTGGGATTACAGGCATAATCCTGTTGTGCCCGGCCGAATGGATGTTTTATATGACCAAAGCTCTTCAAGCTTTCCCTGCAGCTCCATGAGCTATGGAAAGAAGAATCTAGAAAGAAGCCCATGTGTAAAGTATCAGGTTTGATATAAATGGGGGTCACTAGATCTTATTCTCAGACCCTCCCAGGCTGGAGGAGGCCCATCCTAGTCCAGCATCTGGAGAGCAAAGTTGCCAGGGCAGCACAGACACCACCTTCTTTACACCTCACTAATGTGCAGGAGTCCACACTTGCATGGGACCAGACCAACTCCCAAGAGTACCTGAGAGTTCTCCCTGTCTGGCCCTGTTCCAAGCCATAAAGACCAGGAGAAGAGAAGAAGCAAGAAAAATTCAATGTAACTAAACCTACCCACCACCTGACAGCCATCTAGAATGTACCTGAGCCCAGTGCCAGCCATGACCACCTCTGTCATTTCAGCCTCACTGTCCTGACACCTCCACTGCTAGCTAGATCAGAGAGAGAGATGCAGAGAGGGCTGGGCCCCAGGGCCTTGAGTCTCTCTCCTAAGTGCAACCGATGAAGCAGGAGGAATCCAGGCTGTGCCTGCCCTGGCCGCAGGGTGCCTCTTCCTAGTTTGTAGGAGGGCGCCCCCGAAGAGGCCAAGGCAGAGGGAGAGGCAGGGAAGAGTCTGTCAGAGAAGAACCACAGGAGGGGTTGACCCCAGCAGCCTTGAGCTCAAAGAGGGCCCTCGAATCCTAGGCACAGCAGGGTTTTTAGTCACTCACAAGAGGATTGCGGTCATCTTGTTGACTCTGACCCTTGAGTTTCTTCTTAAAGATGGAAATCGAAGTGGAAGGCTTGTAAAAAATGCTCCAGATTTCCCCCGAAGTCCCTGGTTGATGACAATCCCTAAGGTCCCCTGAAGCAGGAACACGATGGGATCTGTCAAGCAGATAAATAATTTTTCCAATAGATTAGAACAAAGCACTCCAAACAACCTACCATCTCATGAGATACTGTATCTAGGAAATGGGGTGGGGCAAGGTCTGGGAAGGACCTCACAGCCACCTCTAAAGATCTGAAGGACTAGTGTACAGCTGAAATGAGACCAAGTGCAGCAGGGCAGCGTCCACATCAGAATAACAAAGAACTTTCTAACTAGCGGAATTCTTCGAATCTGGAAAAGCCCAGCCTGAGAGAATATGATTTTTCAAATTCTTTTTTTTTTTTTTTTTTTTGAGACGGAGTCTCACGCTGTTGCCCAGGCTGGAGTGCAGTGGCGCGATCTCGGCTCACTGCAAGCTCCGCCTCCTGGGTTCACGCCATTCTCCTGCCTCAGCCTCCTGAGTAGCTGGGACTACAGGCGCCCGCCACCGCGCCCGGCTAATTTTTTGTATTTTTAGTAGAGACGGGGTTTCACTGTGGTCTCGATCTCCTGACCTTGTGATCCGCCCGCCTCGGCCTCCCAAAGTGCTGGGATTACAGGCTTGAGCCACCGCGCCCGGCGATTTTTCAAATTCTTTTATTTTAAATAAAAGAACTATCTTCAAATGCCATTCACCTGGAAGCCCACTTAGCTAAAACAAGATAAACGCAAAACTTCTCTGCTTCAAGCAGAGATCCGTCTAGCCTCCGGTGCTGGCCCAGACTCTGTTCAGTCCCGGCAGCTGCCTGGCAGGGAAGCTGCAGCTGATGTCAGAGGAGAGTTAGGCATGCACTTTAAGGCCTCAGCCATGCTGTCAGATGCTGGATGCTATAGGAAGCATCGGGCTTTCTTGCTGCCACAGGGGATGTGGTCAGGACTGAGCCTGAGAGCCTTCCCCAGAACATGTGAATTGTGACTTTAAAACACACAGACACACACACACAGACACACACACACACACGTGGACACAGACACACAGACACACACACACACACACACACACACACAGGAGGACATTATTTCCACTGAAAAATTTCAAGTGTAGAGTGGAGGTGTCTATGTAAAGTGGTTCCAATGTGGCCAAAAGCAGCCTTCACAAGGCAATAGAAGAGCTCGCGTTGAATGTATGAGAAGTCTGTAGCACAGGGCAAGTGAGACGGTCAGGAAAAAGACAGCTTTTAGTGGACATACATACATTTTCAGGGAGGCTGTGAAATGAGAAAAGCCTCGACTAGAAACCACCGGAAAGACAGAGTAGGGGTCTAGGAAAAATTAGAACAAGCTCCCCTCTAAGTACACAAACATCAGTAGCATGAACAATTGCCCCTTTCCTGGAAGGCGCAACTGTTAGACTTGAGTAGCAAAATAAGGGAAGGAAATATATTTTCCCCCAAATTGGTCAGAATTGAATGATAAAGCTTCCATAAGTTTCTTCAATAACTGTTTTAAAATAACTACTAAGCAATAGTGAATAAAATGTGAGAATTCTCTTCCTAAGGATGTTTCTCAATTTCTAGAAGGCATCAGAAAGTATGCACCGCATCGTCCTAGCTATCTTCAATCCTGCATAAAGATCTCCATAAGGGACTAGCACATTTGCTTTTTAAGCCAGGAATGTTGCAATCCTCCTTGAAATTGTATGCTTTGGACACAGCAAACAAAATCCCTCAAACCTTAATGAGATTTGTCCAGTTGTACATTTCACTCTACAGAGAAGGGGTATGTCTGCTGCCTTCCATTCCCTAGGACTGAGGGCCTTGGAATCATCTGCTGATTCTACAGTTGTACCCAGACAAATGAAGCATCATAGAAAACCAACTCTGAGCCTTCCCTTTCCTGGAATCGGGCAGCTCCCTCTTGTACTCACTTGAATGTGACGTGCAGAAGTATCTTTGCTACAATGGCTGTGACTGTGAGGATGAGGAGAGTTGCCAGACCATAGACTGTCCATCCTGCAAATGCAAAAGATAGAGCTTACTAGGCTTGTTTGTGGCTGGTTTCCGAAAGGAAGTCGGCTATAGAATACCCAAGTGAGTAAGTCTGACTGAGGGGCTCCCTGCAGGCCGGTGTGGGAGGGCAGTCAGCAAACCCAGCCTCAGGAGCAGCTGAGACCCAGGCTAAGCATGGGGCCCCAGGTGTTCTGAATACTTCCCTTTGTTCTACAAGTCACTCTCAGGGAGAGGCAGGCAGGATGATCCAAAGTCTACTGGACTCAGAATCTAAAGGGATGACATGCATTTTGTCTCTGCCACTGGGACCACTGTGCAACCACAGGTGGAGTTATGTAAACTCTTTGGGCCTCAGTTTCCTCATCTGAGGAATGAGATGTGGCCTATGAGATGCTACTGAGATCCATAGCCAAATGACACACAGGAAGTGCTGGACAGGCCCTTCTCCCTAACCTTCTATGGTGGGTCCTGCAGGGGCCCCCGGGCAGTTTGAAAGCCTCCAGGCTCGGTCACTACTGAGGGTACTTTCCAGTTCTACCAGCTCATAAAAGCATCACTTCCTTGGCTCACTGCATCCTCAAGCTCCTGGGCTCAAGCAATTCTTCTGCCTCAGCCTCCTGAGTAGCTGAGACTATAGGCATGTGCCACTATGCCCAGCTAATTTTTCTATTCTTTTCTTTTCTTTTTGAGACAGGGTCTCATTCTGTCACCCAGGTTGGAGTGTAATGGTGCAATCATAGCTCACTGCATTCTTGAACCCCCGGGCTCAAGCCATCCTCCCACCTCAGCCTCCTAAGTAGCTGGGACCACAAGTGTGCACCACCACACCCAGATAATTTTTTTATTTTTTGTAGAGAAAGGGTCTCCCTATGTTGCGCAGGCTAGTCTCAAACTCCTGGCCTCAAGCCATCCTCCTGCCTCAGCCTCCCAAAGTGCTGGGATTACAGGTGTGAGCCACTGCACCTGGTCCTGCATGACTTTTCTTCATAGCTCTTATAATTATCTGATTTTTATTTTGCTTTCTTTCTCCTCTCATTTATATGTCACAGAAGGGCAGGGATTGTGTTTGGTTCACTCTATAATCCGGTACCTAGCATAGTGCCTGGCACCACTGAAGTACTTATATATCTTTTGAATGAATGAGTCAGTGAGTGAATGAATGGAGTTCTTGGGATGCCAATAAATTTAGGGAGTTTCAATGTGGGGCTCTAGAAAGATAATCTTAACGTGGGAAAATACGGGATTAGCTGATTAGTCACAATGCATAAAAGGCATACTTGCCTAATCTTTGGAGGTGAGCACTTTTCCCTCAGGACTAAGGAACCAATTAATAAGAAAATTTCCCTCAAAAGCCAGGACAGACTATAGGTCACAGAGTCAATGTCCCAACCTGCCTCTGAATAAGAAACACCCAAGTGCTTTTGTCTTTATAACTGTCAAGAGCGCTACCTTCAACTCTGTGGCTTCCAGCCCCCATGGGTGGCGCCCAGGAATTGCTACCTGGGACAGTCTGAGGTGGGTGGCTGGGGCTGGTGGTGATGACATAGAGGACTTTGGAGGACCGGGCAGCGCTGACACTGAGGTTGGCCTGCTCTGTGATCACCTCGGCCACTGTCTGGTTGACAGCGGGCCTCTCCTGTGGCAGTTCCTCCTTGACGGCTGGAAGAGAAAAAGCAATTAACTGGGGCCAGGGCTATGGAGACTCAGAGCTGAGCGGGGGAGAGCACGAGTTATGAAGAACAAGCCTTCTGCTCTATTCAATTCTGGTGCAGTTCCTTCCATGGGCAGGTCCCTGCCATTAGATCTACTAAAATAGCCACACTGACAGGTTTTCACCTCTTTTCTGTCTCATGAAATATAAATGAGTTATGAAATAGGGGTCGGGAAGGAGCCACAGCCTCGGGATGATCTGCAAGTTGAGTCAGTAGTTCCTGAGTCCCAATCTGCCCCGCAAGAACCGCCCAAGTCACAAGGGTAAAGAAGAGAAGCCCGAGGCACATGGGCCCTAAAGAGCCCCCAAGGAGGCAAGGATGTCTTACCTTGGTATAAAACAGCAAATCCCTGGGCCTGATTGATGCGATCAGAGAAGAAATACAAGATGACGAAGTCCAGAGAGACGTTGAAGGACAGAGGTGGGCGGTTCCTCCCGTGGAAGCGGGCTAGGACACGGTGGGTGTAGCCATCCAGAAGCTCCACCATGTCCGCCGAGTCCCTGATGTCAAATAGGGGGAAGCTGAAGTGGATGCGGGAGGCCCCCGGAACCCGGATGGTCCAGTAGCAGACCCTCCCCGTGGCATAGGTGTCGGGGAAGTCAGGGGAATAGACCACAGAAGACATGGCTGAGTAGTTCCCGCCGCAGGCGCCGACAAGAGCTGTAGGAGAGAAAAAGGCACCACGCCCTCAGTCTGGGCCTCTGCCACAGGCACGCTTCCAACACCAAGGCTCTAAAGGCTTCCTAACGAGCAGGATCCCATTTAGGACACTGTTTCTATCTGTAAAACCAGACAGTCTTATGTTTCAGGATCGAGTCACAAAATGAATCGCTGAGACTCTGGACAAATGACTGTGGAGATGTTTTTCCCCCCAGAGACCTTAGAATTAGCACACAGCACAGTGGTGTGGCCTAGGTTGGGGCTGGGCTGGAGTCAGAGAGTCTGGACTTGGGACTGGCAGGGCCAAGTGATGGCAGGGGCTGCACGTCACTCGCGGGCCTCTTGCTTCTCTCAGTTTCAAGGCTGGAGAGAGCACCACCTGCTCTTGTATCACAGGAATGTGCGACGGCACATGAGACAAAGCACACAAACCACTGGGGCCTCTCTGCAGGGGAGCCACCCGATGAGGTAAAGTCGTCAAAAGAGAAAGGCTTTACAGTTGCTCGTGTGTCCCCAGTATCCTTGCAACGCTCCCATGAGGGACCACGTTTTCAAGCAGAGAAACTGAGGCACAAGAAATGACTTTCTGCAGTGAGGAAACATGCTAGATTCTAAGCACTCTGTACTGAGCACATTTGATTTCTCTGGACTCCTGTTTTTGATAGGCAGGTTCTAGAAAGGGTATGCAGTGGTTTCCTGTCTTACATGGTGAAATGTAAACAAGATCTTAGAACTGAAACTCCTTGGGAGGGAGTGTAGGGCTAGGAATTTTTTTTTTTTAAGATGGAGTCTCGCTCTGTCACCCAGGCTAGAGTGCAGTGGCATGATCTCGGGTCACTGCAAGCTTCGCCTCCCGGGTTCATGCCATTCTTCTGCCTCAGCCTCCCAAGTAGCTGGGACTACAGGTGCCCACTACCAGGCCAGCTAATTTTGTTTTTGTATTTTTAGTAGAGACAGGGTTTTACCATGTTAGCCAGGATGGTCTCGATCTCCTGACCTCGTGATCCGCCCGCCTTGGGCTCCCAAAGTGCTGGGATTACAGGCATGGGCCACCGTGCCCAGTCAGGGCTAGGATTTAAAAAGCAGGCTTTGGGGGAGTTCTGGTTCCCTTTAGGATGTAGAAAACAGCAAGCAGGCCGGGTGCGGTGGCTCACGCCTGTAATCCCAACACTTTGGGAGGCCGAGGCAGGTGGATCACCTGAGGTCAGGAGTTAAAGATCAGCCTGACCAATATGGTGAAACTCCGTCTCTAGGAAAAATACAAAAATTAGCTGAGTTTGGTGGCGTGTGACTATAGTCCCAGCTACTAGGGAGGCTGAGCCAGGAGAATTGCTTGAACCCGGGAGGCGGAGGTTGCAGTGAGCTGAGATTGAGCCACTGCACTCCAGCCTGGGCAACAGAGCAAGACTCCATCTCAAAACAACAACAACAACAACAACAAGCGAATGCTGCTTCCATCCTAACAATGAGAAAAAGCTTAAAACTCAGCTGAGGTCTCATGACAACCAGGGGAACTTAATTCTACAAAGTCAAAGCCCCACCAAGGAGAGTCAGGCCACACAAATAGTTTCATCTTTGAGAGAACACAGGAGGAAGAGGTGACTGCCAGAGAAGTAACAAGAAAGCACTAAAATCTTAACAAACTCTTAAAGGCTGAGAGTGGGCTAGTGTCTTAGCTTAGGGCAACTGGGCATCCCAGACACAATGGGCATTTTGCCCTCACTTGCGAGCTTTTCTGCACAGACCTCTACTCAGTGCTTTCACAAGTGACTTAGGTTGGCCAGCAGACCATAGTCCCCCTGAGTGGCACAAGTGTGCAGGAGGTGACAGGCTGCCACTGGGGGACAGGCATGAAAGACTGCCCACTTCCTTCTCTTTGCACTTGCAGGAGGGGACTCTCCTCTCTAAGAAAGTAAAAGCCTTCGGCCGCTGGGAGAGGGGAAGCAAATCCTGTTACTCCCAGGGCCACTGAAAACGGGCAGAAGCAAAATCTGTTTGCCTCTGGGGGAGGGAGTAGACCTGATTTGACTAGAAAAGTCTATACCAAACACCATTTCACAAACCCAAATTTCAGTCTCCTTGAAATTCTCCTTCCTGTCAAAGTAACCAGGTGAAGATCCACTGCTTCTGGGGGAAGCGCAGAAGCAAAAGCCATTGGTCCCTGGTTGCCTTGAGCCCTCTTAAGCCCAGGATCCTGCAGCCAATGCAAAGCAGAGCTCTACTACTCCTGGAGGGAAGGCAAGAAATTATCTTTCCCAAGATCCACCACAGACGCAAGCAGTGTTTGGCTGCCAGGGAGAGAAGAAGGGTGTGGGAATGCTGAAAAGACCTCAGGCCGGTGGCCTTTTCACATCCTGTCTAAGACTGAGGACAGGGCAGGAGAACCAAGAACCACTCCCATGACCTCATCATGAGTAGAGCCAGGTAACAAGCAGCCATAGCCTACCACTGAGGGAGGGAAAGAGGATGGAAAAAGAGCCCGTCTGCAGCACAGGCATGTAGGAACTCCTCAAAGCTGAGGATGGAACAGGACTACTGAGGAAAACTCATGGGTACCCTAGGCTCCACACTAAGCACAAGCTGATAGCAACCCATTGCTGGAGGAGTTTAAAGCCTGATGTGCATTGAGGGTAGTGAGAGAAACAACCCAGTTCAACTTCTGACAGACTGGCTCAGTCCCTACACTATGCAGATCTGCCCAGGTGTAAACACTATCTCAGCCTCTTCTATACATAGTGTATGGCATTCAATAAAAAATTACAATCCACATATAAAAGCAAGGGTGGCAGGGGGGAAAGACATGGTTAAGAGATAAAACAATCTACAGAACTAGACTCAGTGATGACCCAGATGCTAGAACTATCAGACAGAGACTACATGATGAATACAGTAAATAATCTACTGGAAGTGAGGCATGGTGACTTATGCCTGTAATCCCAACACTATGAGAGGCCAAGGGAGGAGGATCTCTCGAGGCTAGGAGTTCAAAACCAGCCTGAGGAACACAGTGAGACCCCATCTCTACAAAAATTTTAAAATTAGCCAGGCATGGTGGTGTGTGCCTGTAGTCCCAGCTACTCAGGATTCTGAAGCAGAAGGACCACTTGAGCCCAGGAGGTCAAGACTGCAGAGAGCTATGATTGCACCATTGCACTCCAGCCTGGGTGGCAGAGTGAGACCTTGTCTCTTAAAAAAAATAAAAATAAAAATAAAACTACTGGAAATAAAACAATATCAGAGATGAATTTTTTAAAATTATAGAATGCGTCATGAATTTGCATGTCATCCTTGCACAGGGGCCATGCTAATCTACTCTGTTTTTTTCCAATTTTAGTATATATGCTGCTGAGGCAAGCACTGAAGAATTCCTTTGATAGGCTTATCAGGAGACTAGACACAGCTGAAGAAAGAATCAATAAACTTGAAGACAGGTCAATAGAAATTATCCCCAAATGAAACAAAGGGGAAAACAAAGAGAACAGAGCACCCAACAGCTGTAGGACAATATCAAATGGTCTAACATATGTGTAACTGGAATGCCAAAAGAATAAAAAAAGAATATAGAAGAAATGTTTGAAGAGATAATGGTGAAAAATGTTCCAAAATCAATAAAAGGTGACAAACTACAGATCCAAGAATCTTAGCAAACCCAAGCAAACAAACAAAAAATTAAAAACAAAAACAAAAGCAAAACAAAAACCAAAACAAAAAAACAAACCAACACACAAAGAAGACACATCATAGTTAAATGTTGAAAACCAGTCTGGGTATGGCGGCTTATGCCTGTAATCCCAGCACTTTGGGAGGTCAAGGTAGGAGGATTGCTTGAGCCCAGGAGTTCAAGACCAGTCTGGGTAACATAGTGAGACCCTGTCTCTACACAAAATTAAAAACTTAGCTGGATATGGTGGCACATGCCCATAGTCCCAGCTACTCAGGAGGCTAAGGCAGGATTGCTTAAGCCCAGGGGGTCGAGGCTACAGTGGGCCATGACTGCACTACTGCACTCTAGCCTGGGTGACACAGTAAGACCCTGTCTCAAAAAAAAAAAAAAAAAAAAAAAAAAGTTGAAAACCAAAAAGATAAAATCTTGAAGGCAGGCAAGGAAGAGGAAAAGATTACATACAGGGGAATAAAGATAGAGCATACACCTCTAGAAACCATACAAGTCACAAGAATATGGAGCAATATCTTTGAAGTACTGAAAGAAAAAAGCTGTCAGCACAGAAATCAATACCCAGCAAAAATTACTCTCAAAAATGAAGGTGAAATAAAGCTTTTTCAAACAAAAGCAGAAAGAAGCCATTGACAGTCAACCTGTACTAGAGAAAATGCTAAAGGAATTTCTTTAGGGGAAAGGAATATACCAGATGGCAAATAAGAATATGAAAAGATGTTCAATATGATTGGTAATTAGAGAAATGCAAATTAAAACCACAATGAGATACTACTACATACCTACTAGAATGGATCACATTTAAAAATCAGATAATACAAAAGTATCTGTAGGTGGAGAGAATGTGGAGCAAATGAAAATCTCACATATTGTTGGTCAGAATGCAAAATGGCACATCCACTTTGGAAAATAGTTGGCAGTGACTCATAATGCTAAATATGCAATTAGCACATGACCCAGCAATCCCACTCCTAGGTAGGTACCCAAGAGAAATGGCAACGTATGTCCACATAAGCACCTGTACTTGGATGTTTACAACAGCTTTATCATAGACAGACCAATGTTTGTCAATTGGTGAATGGATGAACAGACTGCAATACATCCGTACAAAGGAATGCTTCTTAGCAATAAAAAGGAAAAAATTACTGATACAGGCAACAACATAGGTGAATGATAAAGCATTATTCTAAGTGAAAGAAGCCAGACACAAATGGTTAAGTACTGTGATTCCATTTATATAATATTCTGCAAAACACAAACTATATATATATACATACTATATATATATATAACTATATACTTGCCCAGGATAGACCCGGGCAAGCTCTCCATGGCAGTGGGCCGGTGTCCTCCTGCCATCTGTGATTCTCTTCAACCTTCCTGCTCCTCCTCGATACTAGCTGAGTCCATTTCTTTGGGAAGAAGCCTCAGGCACTAGCCAGGACAGGCAGCTCCCTGAACCCCAGCTGAGTGCTCCACTTCTAGACAGGAATGATAATGGGTGTGTCTCAGGAAACAAACCTCAACCAAATGGGTCCCAGCCATGAATCAGATTCTACTCAGGATGGAAACATTCCACTCTTTCTTGGCACCCAAGAAAGAAGGCTGGTACCATATTTCATCAACTCTAAGGGAAACACTTTAATCTTTTAAACTGGGATGTATCTTTTAGTCAATGCATGTCACTGTTAAATTAGAAATTTTTTTTTCCCTTAATGGTG